>NW_020954603.1:6565544-6570277 GCF_900497805.2 Vombatus ursinus | reverse complement strand
CACACACACACACACACACACACACACACACACACACACACACACACTGCCATGGCTGTCTATCCACAGACACAACTGTATTATTTGCTGTTTAGTTGCCCAAACATTTCCATTAAACTAAATTTTACCTTAACCACAAATACCAAGGGTTAATTAACGATAGATAGAATTGTAGAGTTAAGCTGAGAACCCAAACTCTGCCTACATGTTGTGAATCTTCCTAACTAGGGGATCAGGGTGATTAGGACTGAACTCAGAACTCTTACTCTAAAATAAACCCCCTAAAACCAAAGGAGAGACAACCAGGGAACTTTAGGGTTCGTTAAATTGCCCCCTTGTTACTGTTACTGTTATAACCAAGTGTTACAAAGACAAAGAGGAAAGAATTACCGTCCTTGAGGATCTTCCTTTACTGGGTGGATACAATGTGTACACAGTCAAATAAACAGCAGGTAATTTGAGGAGGGAGAAAGTAATAACTAATGTCATCGAGGGAGGGTCCCAGAGAAGATGACACTTGAGGCTTGAAGGAAGATAAATAACCTGAGAGGCCCAGATGGGAAAGGGCTGCATTCAAAGGATGCAGGGATAGTGTGTATAAATGTACAGAGGTGAAGATGAATCATGGAGGACCTGGCCCCTAAGCTGAGCCTTGAAGGAAGAAAATCGTGAGAGGGTATGGCAGAAAAGGCCCTTTGAAATCATCTGGTCTCATCACCTTAAGCATCATGGAACTGAATCCCAGAAGAGTTCAATGACTTGCCACAGACAAGAGTGTACAGAGCAGAGTCTGGGTTCTATCCCAAGTACTCTGGCTACCAAGCCAATTCCCTTTCCCGAGTTCAGGAAATGAGATAAGTAGAGGTGAGAGATGAGGACAAACATAGAGAGTCTAGATTATATGAAGGGAAGATCAGGTTGGTAGGTAGGTTCAAGCTCAGACTGTTGAGAGCATTGAATGCCAAAAGAAATAGAAGGCCATGAAAGGTATGTGAGTAGGACAGTTTTGCGGTAAATAGAGTTTAAGGAAAATTTGGCTGTGTGTCTAGTAACTGATAACTGGAGGGAAAGAAGAGCCCAGAGACAGAAAGACCAACCAGTAGGTTGTTGTAATCACCCAGGTTTGATGCAATGAGAGCATGGCCTAGGATGGGAAGAAGGTAGTGGAAATGAAGAGGAGGGAAGGATTGCAAGAGATAGAACTTTAAAATATCAACAGGGCTTGATGACTGAGATGATGTGGGGCCAATAGATGAGGCCAAGAAGACTGAGGTTTTGAGTCTAGGAGTTTTCAATGCTCCTTTCAATACATGATCCAAGAAAACGCAACCAGACCACGGCCCAGAAGGACCGCCAGGTGATGAATTCATTTCTCAATCATCAGCAGAGGACTCTGGAAAGTTGGTGTTAAGACTCAAGGCACCAGGCTGGTTCATAGGAAGAGAACTGAACTCCTTCACTCCATCCCTCCCTCTCCTCCCCAGCCCCACCTCATTAAAACACCAGAGAAATTAAGTAATGACTGAGTTTTTAATGTACGCTTCTCTCAGTAAGAGTTATGAGTGCCCAAGAAAAAGTACCAGACAACACCTAACCTCCCTCCTAAACTCCAGGCCCACATCAACAGCTGACTCTTGGAGATCTTAAACTGGACATCTTGAGCCCTGCAGGTATCATGAACTCAGCAAGTTCCAAAATAGAACTCATTATCCTTGCCTCCAAAATCCTCCTCTCCTCTGAACTTCTCTTTACTGTCCAGGGCACCACCATACTCCCAGTTCATCAGGTTCACAACTTAGGTACCAGGACTTAGGTACATGGACTAGGCAGAGCCTTCTAAATGGTTTCTCTGCATCCAGCCTCTCCCTACTCTATTCCATCCTCTACCCAGATGCCAAAATGGTTTTCCTAAAGTGTAGGTCTGATCATGTTACCACCACCACCCCTCAATAAACTCCAGTGGCTCCCTATTACCTCCAGGTTCAAACAACGCCAACCTTAGTAATCATTTAAGTACCCTCAATGAGTAAGGCACTGTACTAAGTACTGGGCATCCATAGACCATAAAACAGGATAGCCCCTGCCCTCAAGAAGTTTTTGTTCTGCTGGGGACACAATGGTACAGATGTGTAAATACAAAGGAACTTACCAAACCTGTACCTTAGTGAGGGAGCTGCATGGAAGATGAATTGGATGGGGAAGAATAGAAGCAGGGAAAGAAAAATGAAAGAGCGGTGGTGAGGAAAGGGACACGGCGATTATAGAAGTTTAGGGTGCGCTCAATTTGTTTTACAAGTTGGACATGAGAAGAAAAGTTCAGGCTGGATGCTGTGCAGACATGCTAGTGATGAGACGCTATGCTAAAGACCTGGAACATGGAACACTACACACTAACCCTGAAGAACTGAAGACGAGGCAGGGAGGACGTGCTAAGTTGAACCCAGTATAACCGAGGCATTAGGAAAGACAGCCATAGACTTCCTGCCAAGATGGCCACCTGGTTGGCTCCCATCCCAACCTGAAGTTCTTGCTGGACTGAAAAAATAATCAAGAAACCCAGTGAGAAACTATATTCACTTCTTCCGCCTCCAAATTTCAGAAAAAGTCAGCCAGAGGCCTAAGAGAAATAGGAAAGGGATCCTCAGCCCAAAGTGAGCACCAGTAACACCAGGGACAAGCCACATGCAGTCTTCAAGGCTCTGTGTCTAGAAGCAGCAAGAGCAGAGAGTCTCCTGAGAAAGCCTGAGCATGGTCAGAAAATTCCGGAGTGGGACCTTGGGAGCGCCAAGGAGTGGTTCTGACCAGTGCTATGCACATCACTCATACCTACATTCCCAGACCAGGGGGGCTCTGAGGCCCCTAATGCTCTGTCAGATGAACCTCCCTTATCTAAGATGAACAAAGAAGAATTGAATGCGCATACACTCGCATCAAAATCAACAGGTAAACAAATAGAGATAGGCAAAGGAGAGGGGTAAAGAGAAGATAATACTGGGAAAGGGACAGTCACAAACAAGATAAACTTCCTCCTCCAGGGAAGGAGAGAGTAAAAAGGGGTGGGGGGTGGGGGTAGAAAAGAACTAGAATCTAAGGAGGGACCTGAGATGGCTTCTTAGACAATTAGGGAATGACTGAACAAGTTATGATCTATGAATATAATGAAATACTATTGTTCCATAAGAAACAATAAAAGAGACAATTTCAGAAAATCCTGGGCAATATGAATTGATGGAAAATGAAGTCAGCAGAACCAAGAGAACACTTTATTTAAAGACAACATTGTAAAGAAATACAAAGTGAAAGACTTAAGAACTCTGATCAAAGTAATGACCAACTGTGTCTCAAGGGAAAAAGAAAACATGTTATCCATCCCCTTACAAGAAGGTGATTGATGGATACAAGGTGCAGAGACACATTTTTGGATATGGTCACTGTGTGGATTTGTTTTGCTTGACTATGTTTATATGTTGCAAAGAAGGGTTTTCCTTTTTATCAGCTAAAGTTTTCTTATCTATGGGGGAAGGTGAAGGGGCTAGTGGGAGGAGGACTTTAGCAATATCTTTTTTTTTTAACGTGACCATTAAAATATTTCTTAAAATGCACAGGAGAAAACAAAAGGGAGTTCATAAGGAAGCACAGACAAACGGGATAGTTTTGAAAGTAGCAGCTCGAATTCATTGCCTGTACATACGCATACATTTTTTTTTAAAGCAAGCAGTATAAAAATGGAGATTCACTGTTTCATTTAGAATCTTTTTTTGTATTCTGATGTGTGTATGGAAATGTTTTGGGGTTTTTGTGTTTTAAGTTAAAATTTTTTAAAAGATTTGTTTTGTTTTGTTTTTTTAAGAAAAAAAAAGAACCATAATAAAGGATGTTATCGAGAAAATGTACCTAGTAGATGGCCACAAGATCAGACCTACACTTCAGGAAAATCACTCAGGCGGCTCAGTGGGGACTGGTTTGGAGTGAGGAGAGATGTGAGACAGGGAAATCAATTGGGAGACTCTTGCAAGAGTCCAGGCAAGGGCTGATGAAGACCTGGACGTCAGAGTTCACCCAGAGAGTACAGTCTCACAAACAGCAGGCGGCCAACAATCAGTCAACAAGCCTTTACTAATTAATCATTTACGAAATGCTTGTTGATTGATTGCTAGCTAATATGCAATGTATTTAATCTTTCTGTGCTTCAAACTGATCCCTGGGACTTAACCTAATAAAAAGAACTGGTGATTAACTAGCACGTTAGGGTTTCCTGAGTCTTTTCATATATTATCTCATTCAAGTCTTACAACAACCCAATGAAGTAAGTTCTATCATTATCTCCATTTTCCAAGGGAATAAACTGAGGCTCCACTTGGCCAGTGTCATATAGCTAGTGAGGGTCCAGGGCAGCATCCAGAAGGGATGCAGATGTGGTCTCTGAAAATCTGAGAGGAGATGGGGCAGGAGAGGGGGAAACCATAGATCTCTTGGATGGCTTAATAGTCATTCTACAATAATATGGAATAATATTCCATGATAAGTAAGTTCTATTTGACATTCAAGGGAAAATATGATAAATACAATATGCTGGGAGAGATATATGACTTTTCAGAGAAGATGGACTGTAAGGACGGGGAGGGTTTACTAAGCCTAAAATTAAACAGACTTTTGGGCACCCTATACACAAAGTAGTTAGATAAGTAGATAGATAGATAGATAGATAGATAGATAGATAGATAGATAGATAG
>NW_020954603.1:6388982-6565534 GCF_900497805.2 Vombatus ursinus | reverse complement strand
TAGATAGATAGATAGATAGATAGATAGATAGATAGATAGATAGATAGATAGATGGATAGATATAGATACATACACACACACACACACACATATATACACATATACAGAGAGAGGAATATATAGATATAGATGTGTCCATATGTATATGTATGTGTGTGTTTATATACATGTGCACAGCACATATTCATATTTATATTTCTCTATTATGTATGTATTATTTCTGTATTTATGTACACACAGTAGCTATGCTGTATGTATATAATTCTCTTGATTTAAGCCTAGGGACAATGTAATGGCCCTCAGGGCTAAGGGTTTCTCTCCTCTATTTCTTCAGGGAGTTTATATTCAATGGGAAGTTAGGCCATCTGGTTCAATCCTCTCCTTTTAAAGATGAGCAAACCAAAGCTGAAAGAGCTTAAGGTTCTCATTCAAGGTCACACAGGCTGTAATTGGCAGAACCAGTGTCTGAACCAATGTCTTCTGGCTCCAAATCCAGCCTTCTCCTCCTGAATCATGAAAACCAGGGTGACATGCTTTGGAGTCAGAAAGAGCTGGGCTCAAGTCCTGCCATTGATGCATTCTGTATCAGTGATCCCGAAAAGTCCCTTTTGCTTTCACTGCCCCCCCACCCCGGCAGCTCTCTAAGATGATAAATTGCTAATGAGATGCTGATATGTATCCGTGGATAGTTTTTGACACTAAGAGTTCTTTCCGGTAATGGAATCACAGTTTTAGAGCAGATACACACACATAACTGACATTTATATAGCAGTTAAAAGTCTTCAAATCACCCTATATTCCCTATAAAAGCCTCTGCTTGGCTTTTAATGCACTGGATGGTCTAAGAAACCTGGCCTGTTTGCTCTAAGGGAAGATGCTATCTCTCATCTCTATGCTTGCTGGCGGCTCTCCCCCATCTTTCACTCTCTTTGTTGTTCTGAGGCAGAGTGCTGGGTCAGAGTCAGGAAAACCTGAATTTGAATCTCACCTCAGACACTTAATAGTTATGTGACCCTGGTCAGGTCCCTTAATCTCTCTGGGCCTCAGTTTTCTAATCTGTAAAATGAGAGGGGTTGGACCGGAGGGTTTCTGAGGTCTCTAGATCTGTGACCCCATGATCCGTGCCTGGAACGCTCTCTTCTCATCTCTGCCTTCTCAAATCCCCTGCTCCCTTCAAGGCTTAGCATAAGGGCTACCTTCTGCTTGGAGCTTATCTTGATACTACACCCGCCACCTCAAGACCCTATGCCTGTCAAGGACACCACCATCCTTCCAGTCTTCCAGATTCCCAACTTTGGAGTCATCTTTCCCTTCACTCAAAGCCATATGTCCAAGGAGTTGCCAAGACCTTTCAGTCATCTTCCTGACTGTCAAGTGCAGCTCTCTAACATCTACATCCAGTCATTTAGTCACCAAGTATTGATTAAGCACCTATGGCATGCCAGGCACTGTGCTAGGTACTGAAGATACAAAAAAAAAAGGGCAAAAATATTGTCCCTCCCTTCAATGAGCTAACATTTTAATGGAGTCAATGACATGAAAATCTTGTTGTTCGTTGTTTTTAGTTATGTCTGACTCTCCATGACCCCATTTGGGGTTTTCTTGGCAAAGATACTAGGGTACTTTGTCATTTCCTTCTCCAGCTCATTTTACAGATAAGGAAACTGAGGTAAGCAGGGTGAAGTGACCTGCCCAGGGTCACACAGCTAGTAAGTGTCTAAGAGTGGGGTTTGAATTCAGGATGATGAGTCTTCCTGACTCCAGACTTGGTAACCCGTCCACTTCACCACCAAGCTGCCCAACACGAAAATAACCAGGTACATCCAAGAGTATGAGGGAAGGTAATCTTAGAGAGAAAACCCTAGCAGTGGGGAAGGGTGGACCTTAGAAAGACCTTCTGTAGAAAGCAGGATTTGGGCAAGCCAGGGGGTGAAGATGAAGAGGAAGAGCATTTCAGGCATGGAGGAAAACCAACACAGTCATAGATGGGTGACAATCTGTGACCTGCCTCAATGAAATGAGGTTGTTCCTACACCCAGAATTCTCCATGCTGCAAAAATTCCATTTCCTTCTTATAGTCCACCTTTCTATTTTTGAATAAAGGTCTAGTAGCAGATTAGGGCTTCCTCAATGGTTCCTGTTAAAAGTTTGTTATTTTCTTGATCTCTTTGTTACATTAGACTCTGCTAACCACCTTCCCCTCCTGGATAGCCTCTCCTCTCTGGGATACTGAGCACTGGCTCTTCGTTCTGTATCATCATCCCCAGCATGCCCCCTAACCCTAGGTTTTCCCTAAGGCTTTGTTGGAGGTCCTCTTCTCTTTCTACATTCTCTCTTAGTGACCTCATCAACTCCCATGGGTTCAATGATCATCTCTACATTGATGACTCCCATATCAACACATCCAGGCTCCAGTCTCTTTCCTGAGCTTTAGTCCCGTAGCACCAACTATGTGGTAGTGTGATTCACTAACCAAGCAAGCTAACCACACTCCCGTAGATTTTAAATAGCAGAGGAATTTCATGGGGTGGATGATGCTAGGCTTAGGAGAACTTTGAAACACTTGTACATATACCAGAAGGCAGCAAAGGGATGGAGGGAGGGAATCCAAAGGGGCTATTACTTCCCTCTCTTTGGCCATGTTATCAGAGACTAGACCAGTAGGAAACATGTCTTCCTTCCTTCCTTCTTTCCTTCCTTCCTTCCTTCTTTTCTTCCTTCTTTCTTTCCTTCCTTCCTTCCTTTCTTCCTTCCTTCCTTCCTTCCCTTCCTTCCTTTTTTCCTTCCTTTTTTCCTTCCTTCCTTCCTTTCTTTCTTCCTTCCTTCCTCCCTCCCTCCCTCAGCAGCTATCTAGTTTAACTCCTACCATAAAACAATCTCCTTTATAAAATAACTGGCAAGTGGTCATCCAGTCTCTGTCTGATGAGCTCCAAGGAAGGGAAACCCATTTGGAGAGTGAAGCTACGGACCAAAAGAAGAGGGAGTTGGCATTTTCAGCTAGATTGGGGGAAAGAGGAGCTTTAAGGAAGAACTAAGACCTTGGCCTGGGATAGATGGGATGATGACAACTGATAGAGGAGGAAAGAGAACTGCTCAGTCCCTAGTTTGCTTCTTACTTCTCTGACAAGGAGAAAGGTAGGACAAAAATGGTGAGCTAGGAATTGGTGTCCGAGATAAATAAGGAGTCAGAAAGGGAGCCCAGGCTTCCCTTCCAGGATCAAGGATTGGGTCAAAACACCTGGCCCAGGTGAATGACATCCTCAGGCCTGACAAAGGTGGCCCATCAGAGCCTGAGCTGCTGTCAGTAATCTTTGAAAGGGAGTGAGTTGGAGGGCCACTGGACTGGAGAGTCCCAGCTTCCAAAAAAAATCACAGGGGTCTCCAAAACTCTAGGTTAGTGAGCTTGGCTCTGGTTCCAGGTAAAATTCTCAAGAAATAATTGAACATCTAGAAAACAAAGCAGTGATTACCTAATGCCTGCCTGGCTTTACCAAGGACAGGTTATACCACAGTAATCATATTTCCTTTTGGAACAGGATTGTTAAATGACTAACTCAAAGGAATGTTGAAGATAGGGCATGCCTAGATTTCAGCAACGCATTAAAGAGTCTCATGTTATTCTTGTGGAGAAGATAGAGAAAGGACATCTAGATGAGACTATAATTGCATGGATTTGTACCTGCTTGGATGGCCAAACCCAACAGTCCAATGCCAACATGGCAGGAGGTCTACAATGGGATGTCCCAGGGGTCTGTGTTTGGCCCTGTGCTGGTTAACATTTTTCTTAGTGACTTGGATAAAGACCAAGATGGCAGGCTTGCCAAATTTGCAGATGACAGGCACAAAGCTAGGAGGGATTGTTAACACACTGGATAGATGACAGAGCCAGACTCTAAAAACATGCCGACAGGCTAGAGCATTTGGTTTGAATCTAAGAAGATGAAATTTAAGATAAACAAAAAGTCTTATATTGGGGCTCAAAAATCAATGTCACAAGTGCAGGATTGGGGGAAGCATGGTCTGACAGCAACTTGTCTGAGGAACATCTAGGAAGTGGGGCGAGTCCTTCCATTTGTCAGCCTTGCAGATGCTTAGTGGACTGCGCTGTGTCCGCCATGCAATGGGGCAGCTACTGGGATCTCTGATGTCATTAAGGGAGGAACAGCTTCTAGAAACAAGCCATCCTTCTGCAGAGTGTTCTGGTTGAATGCCACATGGAGTATTATGTTCAATTCTCGGGCACCACATTTTAGTAATGACATCCATAAGCTGGAGACCTTGCTGAGGAAGACAACCAGGATGATGCCATGTAAGAACAGGGAATGCTTAGCTTGTAGCAGGGAAGGCTAGGGAAGGGGGTCAGGGATGGGGGAGGTGTGATAGCCATCTCTAAGCATCTGCAAGGCTGACAAATGGAAGGACTTGTTTTCCTTGAACCCAGAGGGCAGACCTAGGACCTAGGGATGAGCGGGATTGGGGAGGGGGGCATTGTAGAGAAGCAGATTTGGTTTGATGCATGTATTTTGCTCTGTGGAAACAAAATTGGTTTTCTCTTGGAAGTAGTGAGTTTACCACCTCATCAAGCAGAGGCTGGGTGGTCATTCACCAGGGACATGGATGAGAGCATTCTTGTTCAAGCTTTGCCTGCTGAGGCCCGTTGCAAGTCTGCGATTTCAGAATTTTGCGAACTCTGCAATTCCCAAGCTGGGCCCAGCTCCTTCAGCCCATGGCCTGGTCTCCAATCTCCCCTCTGCCTTGGCTGCCCTCCTTGGGATGCTTTCCAGATGGTCACTGACCTTCCTAAAATGTGACATCCAGCACAGAGCACAATGCCCCAGAGTCTAAGCAGGACAAAAGACAGGGAGCCTATCATGTTCTTCATTGGAAACACTTGGCTTTGTCACTGGGTGGTCTGCAGGGTTTGGTTGTGAGGACATCTTCCTACCTCCATGAGCAATTTCTTTGTCCAAGGGGCAGCCAGGCGTGCCAAGAGAGAGCCTTAGAAATTGGCACCAGGAGCAGAGAATGTTCCTGAGAGCTGTCTGGGAGCATCTTGCTCATGACTCACCTTCTGAAACCTGCACGTAATGAGCATATGAAGTATATCTCTCCAGGAGCAAGGTGGGAGTCCTGTCCTGGCTGCCGGCAGTGTTTCCACAGGGACTGTCCCACCCCTTCCAGCTATGTGAGCTAGACAAGGCTGTCTTTGTTCAGGAAGCCCTGGTTGTGAGAAGGAGATGCCTAAACCCCCACCTGGGCCCTGGCTGGCCTGGGAATTCAGGATTCCAAGTGCCCTGACTGGACTTAGACATCCTCAGCCATCCCCGCTCTGATAGGAAGCAGGCATGAGCTGGTACAAACTGGTACACTGACTTCTGGTGTCTGAGCAATTCCAGGCAAGGCTTTGGTACATTGGAATAGGCTCAAGATTTAAGATCTGGATTAAAAAAATTAAATTAAATTAAATTAAAATAAAAAGATTGAAGATTTGGGTTCTAGGCCCAGCTCTTAACCAGCTGTGTGACTGGAGACAAGGCCCTGAACCACTCCTGAGTCATATAAAATGGGCCTGACCCTCGGGGCCTTTCTGAACTCATCTGTGTAACAATGTGAAGTTGTAGGGAGTGTGCTGGACTTAGAGGCAGAAAAAACTTGAGTTTGAATCCTGCCTGGGACACTTATTAGCTTAGCATAGTATAGGTGCTTGATAAATATTTATCAATTAATTTGTGACCCCGGGCAAATCAATTTATCTCTCTGATCTTCAGTTTTCTCAGCTGAAAAACGGGTGGGAGAGGACTTGGGGGCCTCCAAGGTCCTTTCGAGCTCTAAATCTCCATCTAATCCTCTGACCCTCTTATCAGATCAGATGGGGGCTGCCCTCCACCCGCTCCCCTCCCCACGGTTTTCCTGCTCCTTCCTAAGAGCCTGCTTGGAGGGGAGCTCCATATGGTCTGCCTTGGCTCAGTTCCCGTTCTCAGCCTCCATTCTCCCCTCGAAAAGACTGGGCAGTTTTAATGTTAATGACATGACATCACACCATCGGGAAAACAAAAACGCTTTATTTAAAATAGTAAATTTGTGATATGAAAAAGAAATACTAATACATCCTGGGTAAGCTCAGCCAAGCCAAGCCCCTGCGGCCCCAGTTCCACCGCTTCACCCACCCCCAACCCTCAGGGAGGATAACAGCAGGTCTTGAGCCCAGCCCTATGGCCCAGCTCCAGCCCAGAGGTCAAGCTAGGGAACAGAAGCTGGAAGAGTTGGAATAACAACTTCTCCGTCACCATAGCGATGGAGCATGTTCAGGATCTGGAAATCACTGCTGTTGGAGAGAGGCTGGATGGTGAGGTCTGCTGGGGTCTGGAAGAACCTGGCCTTCACTGATCCCACAAGCCAGGTCTGAGCCAGGGCCAAGGAACGTCCCAACGTACATCAGCAGCCAGTAGGCGGCCTCAGCAAGAGGAGAATGGACATGTCCAAGTTCCCCCAATTCTGAGGATGGGGCTTAAGGGGGTTTTCACTTCCCTTCCTTCCTCCTCCTCCTCCTCCTCCTTCTTTCTTCTTCTTCTTCTTCATCTTCATCTTCGTCTCTGTCTTTGTCTTCATCTTCTTCTTCTTCCTCTCTCCCTCTCCCACACTTTCCCTTTCTCCTCTCTCCCTCCACCCTTCTCCCCTCTGCCCCCTTTCACTATATGTTAGGACAGCTCTCCTGGGACCAGCATTTATTCCACTAGAATCCATGCTGGCATCGCATTGTCACTTATGTCCCTTCTAGGACAAATAATACTGTTGTAACTCCCAACAGAACCGGTAAAATGTTAGTACCAAAGAGATGGGCTTTTTCAGGTATATGTTAATAACAGTAATGATGATGAGGATGATGGCCACCATTTAAATAAAACTCAGGCCTGCAAAGCACTTTCCATGTTATTTCACTATATTCCTACAACATGAGGAAGTGGGTGCTATTATTATCTGCATTTTACAGATAAGGAAACTGAGGCACACAATGGTTAAATGACTTGCTTAGCATCTGAACTTGGGTCTTCCTGACTACCTTACATGGATATAACTCTTCACCATCAACTTATTTCAGTTCAACAAGCATACATCAAGAGTTCACTAATGTAATCCCGGCTCTCAAGGAGTTTACACTGTGTTGGGGTGGGGTCATCTGACTCATACACTCATAAGTCTGATATGAGGTGGGGGACACATGGGGACAAAAGAGAGAGCTTATCAGAATGATCTGGGAGTATTAACCAATGGAGAGGTGCTTCTAAGCCGGGGGCATCAGGGAAGACTTGAGGGAAGAGGAAAAGGTCACCAGGTAGACGTGTAGAGGGAGTGCCACTTAGCACCCATGTGACTTTGGGGGACACACAGTTCTCTGGCCTAAAATGAGAGTTAGACTAGATGGCCTCTTGAGTCCCTTCCAACTCTAAACCTATGATGCTAAGATCCCATGAGATTAGAGATAGGTTCCTGTCCTCCAGGAGGTTATAGTCCAGTGGGGGCCTTGATCCCACAGAGGGCTTCAGTGCCAGGGAAGGCATGTGGTTCTAGGGCCAAGGTCTAAGCAGAACATCTTAACTGGCTTAAATCCTTCCCTTTCCTTCTCTTTCCAGGAATATGTTTCCGGCAAACCTAGTTGAAGCCACCTTCAAACAGGTGAGTGGGTTAGTGTTGGGACGGGACGGGATGGGACGTGAGGGAGACAACCCAGGAGGATAGTCCTACAGGACCAAATTTAGCCAGACTTGGAAGGGGGCAACATTTGCACATAATTCCCTTACCTCTCCCCTCATGTGACCCTTTCCCATTGTGCATCCCCTCCACCATGAAATGTTCATGGAGCCCTGGTTACAGCCATTTGATCATTCAAGGCCCAATGCTGCAGAACTTTTCCTTCCTCACTGACTCACCCCCAAACAAAAGAATTCCATCTGCCCAAGTTTCTACATTCTGCTTCCTAAGCTGGTTTTCTGATAGAGCCGGGGTTCTTGCCCAGGGTCACACAACTAGTAAGTATCTAAGGTAGGATTTGAACACAGGTCTTCTTGACTCTCAAGCCAGCTCTGCATCCACTATACTATGTTGACTCTAAAATGTGTTAATTATCTAATAATACATATGTATTAGAATTGATATTAATTTTATTATTTTTATTTATACTGTAATTAATATTAATTTTAAATTAGTTTAGTTATGATATAATTAATATTAATTTTTATTAATTTTAATTTATACTGTAATTAATACTAATTTTTTTAGCCCAACCCATGATTTTATTGGTTGAGAAAACTCTCATTGAGGAAACTCTCCCTTGCCAATTCAAATCAGCACCTGCTTTACAGCTCTCAGTCTTAGGGAACGTGTCTGAGGCACTGACAAGTTAAGTGACTTGTCTGGGGTCACACAGCCAGAATGCGCCAAATGCAAGATTTGAAACCAGATCTATCTATCTCCAAGGCCTAGCTTTCTATCCAGCATTCCATGCTGCCTCTTTATTATTATTAAGTAATAATGTTTATCATTATTATAATAACTATACGGAGTAATAATCATTCAATGCCACAAGCATTTATTAAGTGCCTACTGTATGCATAGCACTACAAGTAACAATTCTCTGACCTCCCCTTTGCTTCTACCCTGACTGCTTTCCTGGGACGTGGTGGGGATGGGGATGTTATCCAACAGTACCGCACCAAGACCACCCCGATGGTCAAGTCCAACAAGGCCGTGGCATCAGAGGCTACCCCTCAGCGGATCCTCATCTATGGGGTCCAGGAGGAGAATGGCTCCCAGGTGCAGAACTTTGCCCTGGACCTCACACCTCCCCCCGAGGTGGTGTACAAGTCAGAGCCGGGCACCAGTGATGGCATGAATGTACTGGGGATCGTCATCTTCTCAGCCACCATGGGTAGGTGTCCACCACTTGGGTTCAGGGTCACCTTTCCCTGGGGTTTTTATCTCTTGGAGGTATGATCAAGGGAGGGAGAAAACAAACCCAGCTCCACTGGACCTACCATTAAGTGCACCTGGCTAGGAGAAAGGAGGTCTGCACTGTGTCTAACTCACAGTATGACCTTGAAAGAATCACTTCTCCTTCCCAGGCCTCAGTCCTTCATCTATAGAATGAAGGCATTGGACTAGAGCCTTGATGATGGCCTTCCCAGTTCTAACAGTTTCTGTTCTAATATTCTCTGCTCTGACATTCTATGCTCTACGGTCCCTCCCAGCTCTTACATTCTCTGTGTAGAGGCTATTTTTAAGAAAATCCAGGTAAAACTCCTTAAATCCCTCTCATAGAAAAAAGAGGAAAAGAACACATAGGTACAAAAACATTTTGGTAGGGAATTGGAAACTGAGGGCATGCCCATGAATTGGAGAACAGATAAACAAGTTACAATATATGAATGTGATGGAATTCCATTGTGTTGTAAGAAATGATGAAGGGAATGGTTTCAGAAAAACCTAGAAAGACTTGTATGAACTGATGTAAAATGAAGTGAGCAGAACCAGGAGGACAATTTACAGAATGATCAAAATAATGTAAAGGAAAACAAATTTGAAAGACCTTAAAAATTTTTTTTAAAAAAGACTTAAGATCCCTGATCAATGCAATGACCAGACATGATTCTGAATGATTGCTGAGGAAACATGCTACCCACCTTCTGACAGAGAGGTAATGAGTTCAGGGTGCAAAATGAAGAATATATTCTTGGGCACAGTCAATGAAGAAATTTGTTTTTCTGGACCATGCATATTTGTTACAAGTATTTTCTTTTTGTTTTTATTGGTGTGTTTGTTTTTTTTTTTTTTGTCCAATTGGGAGGGGATATATAACTGCTTTGTCAATTGAAAAAAAAGGAAAGCAAAACAAAATTGAATTTAAAAAAAAATCACCCTCATCTCCTTAAGGAGGGATAGAAGAATTCCTCTGATGATGTTAACTCCTTACAAACCAAGTTAACCCAGATGAGGGCTTCCTTCTGTCATTGCGATGTGTCCTTGGTGAGTCCTGGGTTTCACTGAATTAACCTCCATCTCCTCATTGCTGCTTATGTTAATAGCCCAGCCTGCCCTTGAATTTGGATTTTAAAAGGAGAGTGGAATGGGGCTAGCTCAACCGATCAATCAGCAAGCATTTTAAACAACTACTGTGTGCCAGGCATTCTGCAGCTGTACACAGCATGAAAACAATCCCTACATGTGAGGAGCTGATATTCAAAGTTGGGGATGAGGGGTGAGGGTAGACAGAGGAGGAAAGCAGAGCTGAAATAGACTGGAGGAGCCGCCCAGACAGGTACAGATCTGAATGAATAGGAGAGAAGCTTGTGAGATAAGACCCCTTGGCCCTATGGCCCCTCCAGGGAAGTGCATATATCCCCAGAAGAGGAGGAACCGGAGATGCAAGGGGACCGAGGCAGCAACAGAACAGTGGGAATGTTTGGGTCCGGCTCATATACGTTTAGATTGACAAAATACCATCTTCTCCCCAATCTCTTTGTAAAATCAGAAAATTTGTCCTCATCCAGTCCTTTGTCACACTTCCCAGTTGCCATGATATTTCAAAAATCATTAACAGTGGTTCAGAAATAGCTTATACCAGTTCTTCCATGTTGCAAATGTAGCAGCCCCTTCAGTGCTAATTCCTTAACTCCCCTTTGAATTGGCAGGCCAGGTGCCCAGAGAGGAGTTGATACCTATAATTTCACTCTGTGTTCTTGGGGTAACTCTGAATGGGATGAGAGTTTCCAGAACTGTTGTCCACAAGCCCCCACCAGTGTACTCCCCATTGGTTACCAATCAGAATTGATCAACTTTTAGTAAGAGTATTTACTAAGTGAATAGAACAAGAGCAATTATAGACATATTTTCCCAGACTAGACATGTATTCTTCCCTTGCATACAAAAGGTCCTGGGGAGAATGGGCTCAAGTTTAGAGGGCACATGTAGCCAAAGTGTAAACTCAGGGCTCCTGGTTACTAAGAGTGTGCTCTTTCCTGGGCTCCATGGATCAATGCCCTTGTGGAGTCCTAAAGCTATTTTTCCTTGGTGTGTCAAGTTTTTCTTTGGCATTTCTCTCAGTTTCTGAGGCTGATGCTGCCATTAGCCACTGCAGTATGAAAATACTTACTGATGCTTATGGGAAGTCCAGATCTGAGTTCACCTGGTCAGTGCAGGGGGGTCAAGGAGAGAAAAAAACAAAACTCTCTTTAACACCCCCACCCAAAAGGACAGTTTTCTCTTAGGAGTCTTCACCATTGGATTCAACAAATACCCAACTGGATTGCTACTAGAATGTGTAATTCTGAACTTGTTTTATCCACAGGCCTGCAGAATATTACTATTTTTAATCAAGTAATCATAAAATATTTCCTTGTAACATAATTTGTTTCAATCCAATGACCCAGAGCACTTGTGATCCTTTCAAATTAATTAAGAACTTATGCATGCCTTTTTATTTTTGATTGGTTGGTTGATTCAATAGATGTTTGGGCCTTCAGTGATTAATTGGGGTAAGGGTGGACACCAACTCTTATGCTGAGATGTAGGTGATATGGCCCAGGTAACTTGAAAAGGATTCATAGTTACATCAATAGATGCAGAAAAAGTCCTTGATAAAGTATAATACTCATATATGTTAAAAACCCAACAAAGCATAGGAATATTGGGGCCATTCTGATAAGATAAAAAACAAACATCTGAATCCCAAATCTAGTATTATCTGAAATGAGGAGACACTAGACTTTCCCAATAAAAACAGGAGCAAAGCAAGCATGTCCCCTTTCCTCACTGGCATTTGATATAATTCTAAAAATTCTAACAATGGCAATGAAATAAAAGAAATTAAAGGTACAAACATAGGCAAACAAAACAAAAACTATCCTATTGGTTGACAACATGATAGTGTATTTATACAAACCCCAGAAATTCGGCAAAAAAAATCAATTGGAATGAGTAATTGCTTCAATAAATTTTCAAAATACAAAATAAACTCATGCATCTAATAGCATTTCTATATATAAATCAGAAAATCTAGAAGAAAACAATAGAAGGGAAGTTCCAGTGGAAATAACTACAAAATGAACAAAATATCTAGGAATCAATTTACCAAGGCAACTCTTTATAGAAATAAAGAACAACTTAAATAATTAGAAGGATGGTCAGTGATGATGGCTGGGCATGCTGATACAATAAAATAATTATAACAAAAATAATACCTCAATTAATTTATAGATTTAGTACTATATCGAACTACCAAAGAGATACTTTATAAAGCTAGATGGGATAATAACAAAATTCTCGATAATTTAAATCAAAAGTCCCAATAATTTAAAAAGGAGAAATGAAGGAGAAATAACACTTTCAGACATCAAAATATACTATAAAGCAGTCATCATCAAAACTTTTTGAAAAAAAAACTTTTTGGCATTGGTTTAAAAAAAACAAAACACCAAAATCCCAGAAAAGCAGGTGTGTTGAACAGACTAGACAAGGAAGAATCAGAAATTACTGACCTCAATAACTTAGTGCTCAGCAAACCTGAGAATATAAATTACTTGGAGAAGAGCTCCCTATTTGACAAGAACTGCCGAGAAAACCAGAAAGTAGTTTGGCAGAAATTAAATTTAGACCAACATTCTACACTATATACCACAATAAACACAAAATGGACATGTTATGACTATTAAAGATCGCACTAAAAAAAATAGAGGAATTCTTAACTTAAAAAGAGGATAAACAGACATTTTCATACAAAAAAGTAGTTTTGATTTCATGAAATTAAAAAGCTTTTGCATGGACAAAATCAACACAACTAGGTTAACAAGGGAAGCTGTCATTAGGAATATCTTTACAGCAAATAGTTCTGATAAGAGGCTTCTTGCCAAGGTGTTTAGGAGATCAACACAAATAAAAATATAAAAACAATAATCATTCCTTAATGGATAAGTAAGTGGACAAAGGATATGGATAGTTTTCAAAAGCAGAATCATTAACTATAAACATCCATATGAAGATTCCTCCAAATTACTATTAAGAGAAATGTAAATCAAAACAATTCTGAAATTTCACCTCACATCCAGATAATTGGCAAAGAGGACAAAAGTGGGGAATAGTCACTATTGGAGGGGTTTTAAAAAGACAGACACACTAATATACTGTTGGAGGATCTATGAATTGGTCCAACTGTGGAAAGCAACTTGAAAGAGGCTGTGAAGAGGGTGATTAAGACACCCACAACCTTTGAATCAGAGACTCCACAG
Source organism: Vombatus ursinus (assembly GCF_900497805.2). Classification (NCBI taxonomy): domain Eukaryota; kingdom Metazoa; phylum Chordata; class Mammalia; order Diprotodontia; family Vombatidae; genus Vombatus; species Vombatus ursinus. The sequence goes on along the minus strand of NW_020954603.1, from coordinate 6,552,257 downwards.
CATAGCAAAGATCCTAAGGAGGTCAATAACAAAAAGAAAAGCCCCATGTAGGCCACAATATTCACAGCAAAACTTTCTGTAGTAGCAAAAAATGGAAACAAAAGAGTCCGTGGCCATCAATTGGGGAACATCTAGTCAGATTGGGGAACATGAATGTAATGGAAGATTAGCGCACTGTAAGAAACGATGACCATGAAGAGAAGCATGGGAAGATTTTTGAACTGATGAAAAGTAAAGTAGGCAAAACCAGGAAAACAATATACCCAATGACTGCAACCATGTAAATGGCAAGAACCACAAAGCCTAACCTGAACACTGTGTAATTGCAGTGATTAAACTTGGCCCTGAAAAAAGAAAGCAATCTCTACCTCCCTCCTGTCTTTGAAGAGGTAGAAGAGTACGTGCGTGGATCACTTTATGGAGACTCGGTTAAATCATCGGTTCATTTTGCTGAACTGCTTCAGCCCTTCTTCCTTGTTTTATTCTTTATTACAAGGCATGGTTCTCTAGATGGAAGAGGAGGGAGGGATATATTTGGAAATAAGGTGATGTAAAAAACAAAAGAAATTAATTTCAAAAATTTAAATACTCCCTCCCCCCCCCAAAAATGGTTCAGAGTTACTCAAAGTTGTCCTTTAAAGGAAGAGGGCAATACCTAGCACATAGTAAGCACTTAATAAATGTTTGTTGTCTGTTGCTTGGTAATTGGCCATCCTAATTAAGAAATAGGCCAATATAGAACATGGCCTGTGGATAGAGAGGTAATGCTGTGGTTTCAGTCAGTGAGTTGGTACAGGGGATAGAGATGTGAGTGTGGAGACCCTTCAGGCATGGGTCCTTAGAGAGACTGAAACATGGGCCAAAGGTGCAGCTGGAACGGGAGCCAGAGTGTCCAAGACAAGGAAGGTGATGATCTTGCTGGCCTCCAAGCTGGTCAAACTCCATGTGGAGTATCGAGCTCAGTTCTGAGCACCCCAGTTTAGAAGAAACATTACTAAGTTAGAGAAAATCCAGGGCAGTGAAAAGACCAGAGATCATGTTCTTGATGCTGTCTGGTTTTTCATTCTGAAAAACAAAAGTACCCAGTGGTAGGAAGAGGGGACAAGCTACCGGTCTTCAAAAAGGTGAAGGGATATCATGTGGAAGACAGATTAGCTTCATTCTGTTTGACCTTAGAGGGCAGGACCAGGAACTTTGGGGGGAAATTATAGAGATGGACATTTAGACTTGATATGGAGAACAACATCCTAATAAGGAGAACTATTCCAGAGGGGAATGGGCTGCCCGAGGGGTAGTAGGTGGTTTGAAACTCATCAATCCAATGCCAGCTAAAATTATTGGTATTAGTGTTTGTGTGTGCGTGTATGTTATATTTCTGCATCCATGGTTACCTGTGTCCACCGCAGGGATCATGCTGGGCCGCATGGGGGATAGTGGAGCTCCCCTGGTCAGCTTCTGCCAGTGCCTGAATGAGTCTGTTATGAAGATCGTGGCTGTGGCTGTGTGGTGAGTATGCAGGGGCTGGAGTCAAGCGTGCTCAGAAGAGCTCACGTCCCTAGGTCACTTTACAATCTGAAAAATGCTTTCCTTACAATAACCCTCTGATGGAAGGAGTGCAGGGATTATTGCCCCCGTCTTAAATAGGTTCAGAGAGAGGAGGGGATTTGTCCAGAGTTACACATTGAATGAATGTCAGGAGTGCAAACATGGTGAAGTGGACAGAGCACAGGACATGGAGTCAAGGGAGATAGCCTCACCACCATTACCTTCATCACCATTATCACCACCACCACCATCATCATCACCTTTATCCTCACCATCACCTTCATCACCATTATCACCACCATCACCATTATCACCACCATCACCTTCATCACCATTATCACCATCTTCACTGTCACCATAACCATCAAGATTTCTATAAATATTTGAGGTTCACAAAGTGCTTTACAAATACTGTATCACTTGATTCACATAACAACCCTGGGAGGTAAACAATGTTGTCATCCCCATTTTGAAAATGTGGAAAATGAGGTTATAAGAGGGTAAATGACCTACCCAGGCTCACAAAGTTAGTAAGTGACTGAGTCAGGATTTGAACTTGGGTCTTCTTGACTCCAGGTCCAGGGCTCTATCCCTTTTGCCACTTGGCTGCCGAAGTTCAAATTCTGCTTCTGATACTTGATGAATGGGACCATGGGTTTTGTGCTTCAGTTTCTTCATCAGTAAATTAGGATTAATAGTACGTGTAATGCCTATCTCCCAGGGTCTATGTTATATTTTGTTTTAATCCTCCTCCCAAATCTGACATTCTCTGTTCTAAGTCCCCTCCCCAGCTCTGACACTCTTTGTTCTAAGGCTCCTCCAGGCTCTGACATTCCAAGTTTTAAGGTTCCCTCCCAACTTTATCAGTCTATGTCTCCTGCATAGTTAGTACAAAACAAAACAAAATGGTAATGCAAGGTTTTTTCTGATCAGTGTCCACTGGGAAGATGCCAAACAGTTAGGGCTGCCCAAGTTCTCATAGAGCCTCAGAGAGAGCATGGTGGGCTAAGGGTGGTCAGGGAAGGCTGCCCTGGGAGATGATGCCTGGGGAGGGTTTTCAAGGCCACATAATGAGAAGTGACTGCCATGCCCTCACAGGTACTTCCCCTTTGGCATCGTGTTCCTCATTGCTGGGAAGATCTTGGAGATGGACGACCCCAAGGCCATTGGGAAAAAGCTCGGCTTCTATGCTGTCACTGTGGTCTGTGGCCTGGTGGTGCATGGACTCCTCATCCTCCCTGTGCTGTACTTCATCATCACCAAGAAGAACCCCATCGTCTTCATCCGGGGTGTCCTCCAAGCCTTGCTCATCGCCTTGGCCACGTCTTCCAGGTAGAACCGTAGGCTTAAAACCTTCGGATTTTAGAGTTCCAAGTATCTACAGCTCTTAGACACCCAGACCCACTGAATCTTATTTAGAACCATAATGTCTTAGAACCACAGAATGACGAGTAGAGTCTTGGCTTCACAAAATTTTAAAGTCTTGAAACTGAACCTCTTGCCCAATTCTATTAGGAGGCTCATTTGCCAAGGACACACAGTTAGTATGCAGTAAGATAGAGCATTGAACCAAAAGCCTCTGGTTCCAAGTCATAAGATAGAGCTGGAAGGGAGTGAGAACTAGGGGGAGAATATGGGAGGGGTTTCTCCTGATTGGAGTGCTGCTGAGAGGGCGGGGCCAGTCTGTCCATGTAGAAGAAGCCGTGTCCAAACGAGTTGGGCTCTTGGCTAAAGTCCTGACCTCATTAGACCCAGGCATCTGGGGCTGGTTAAAGGCAGGTCCTGCTGCCATTACAACCACCACCCTTGTCCTGTGGCTCCAAACCTAGACTCTTAGACTCAGAGAATGGCAGCTCTGGGGAGGGTGGGGGTAGAATGGACCCTAGAACAGAAAATGTCAGAGCTGGAAGGCATCTTAGAACTGGGAATGTCAGAGATAGGAGGGGTCTTGGAACAGAGAATGTCAGAGACAAGAGGGAGCTTAGAATATAGAATGTCACTTTGGGGAGGGGATCTTAGAAGGCAAACAAATGCATTGAACCCAAGTCTATGGTCTGGCCTGAGATCTTCCTGGAGCCAGACCATAGACTTGGGTTCAAAGAATCAACTTCACAAACAACTTCAAGAACAGTATGAGTGAGGAGTAGATGGTAGTTGTTCTGAACAAGATCCGAGGGTTTTAATGGACCACAAGCTCAATAGGAGTCAGCAATGCAAGATGGCGGCCAAGAACTCTAATGCAGTCTTGGGCTGCATGAAGCTTGGGGACAGAGCTTCCAGGAATAGGGAAGGGATCATGCAACTGGACCCTGACTTCATTAGACCTCATCAGAAGTCTTGTGCTCAGTTCTAGACTCCTTAGTTTAAGGGCATTCATAAACTGGAGAGTGGCCAGAGGAGGGCAACCAGAATGGTGAAGGGCCTTGAGTCCATGTCATAGGATTGATTGAACAAGCTAGAGATTTAGCCTGGAGAAGAGAAGACTTGGGGGGAGGGAGGGGCAGGACATGGAAGACATCTTTAAGTATTTGTCTTGTGAAGAAAGGATTGGCCTTGTTCTGCTTGGACCCAGAGGAAAGAGCTAGGAGCAATGGAAGGTGGGGGAGGAAGCACAGTTATAGAGAGGTAAATTTAAGCTTGATATGAAGAAAGATGTTCTAATCAGGAAAGCTGGCCCCAAGGAGAATGGAATGACCTGGGGAGTAGTGATCTCCCTGTTCCTGGAGATGTTCATGAGAAGGGAGGAGTGCTGGCTAAGTTCATTATCATGGGCATCCCTTTTCAGTTTTGAGTGGAACTTGCTGGCCAATGGCCTGGGAGGTTCTGTGAGCACGCCTATGCTCCACCATGTTCACACAAGGCCTGACTTACGGCTGACCCTGCTACCTCAGCAGCCCATCTCCCATAGGTCTAAAGGGGAAGGGAGTCCACAGGCATTTAACAAGCACCTACTGTGTGCCTGGTATGGTGGTAAGCAATGGGGACCCAAAGAAAGGCAAATGCATGGCCCCTTCCCCCAAGGAGCTCCCATTATAATGAGGGGGAGGACATGCAAACCATATACATACAAGATCTATGCAAAGAATAAGGAAGGGAGTCTCAGAATGGTGCAGAGCAGTCAACTTGGGGCAAAGGCCAGTTTGGTTCAGACACCAAGGGAGCTCTGGACCACCCTGTAGGAATGCAGCCACAGAACCTGGTAATGCCTGGGGGCAGTGAGCTCCCTCTCCTGAGCTCTGAGGGAGCAGGATTTGAGGCTGTTTCCCTTCCCACAGCTCCGCCACTCTGCCCATCACCTTCAAGTGCCTGCTGGAAAACAACCACATTGACCGGCGCATCGCCCGCTTCGTGCTCCCCGTGGGCGCGACCATCAACATGGATGGCACAGCCCTCTATGAAGCCGTGGCGGCCATCTTCATCGCCCAAGTCAACAACTATGAGCTGGATTTTGGCCAGATCATCACCATCAGGTGCCAACCCCCAGCCCCACACCCAGGGAGCAAGGAAAAGAGGGGCAGGGGAGGAGGGGAAGACCAGGGTCAAAGTTCCTCCCACCACCCACTATGACAGACCATGGAGCCACACAGCTTTAGAGATAGCAAGACCCTAGAACACAGAACACAGAATGTTAATGATAGATAGGGCCTTAGAACATAAAGTTCTAAGCTGGAAGGGACCCTAGAATAGAGAATTGTAGAACATAAAACTTAGAGTGTTAAAGCTTGATGAGGCCTTAGGCTAAGAAAGTCCAAACTGGAAACTGTCTTAAAGTCTAACATTCAACTGAACGAAATGTTAGAAAATAGAAGGGTAATGCTGGAAGGGACCTTAGAATAGAGACAGCAAAGGAAGGAAGGAAGGAACCTTAGAACGTGAATCTTAAAACTGGGAGAGACCTTCAAACAGGGAACGTTAGGGATGGGAGCAAGCTTAGAATAAGGGATGTCAGAGCTGGGAGGAGCCTTAGAGCAGGAAAGATGAGAGCTGAGAAGGGCTTGAGAATAAGAAATGTCAGAACTGGGAGGGGTCTTAGAGCAGGGAATATCAGAGCTAGGAGGGAGCTTAGAACAGAGGATGTCAGAGCTGGGAGGAACCTAAGAACAGGAAAGGTCAGAGCTGAGAGGGACTTTAGAACAGGGAATTTTTGAGCAGGGAGAGACCTTAGCTCCTATCCAGTCCAACTTAATCATTCTTTAGATCAAGAAGCTGAGACCTGAGAGGGGAGAGACTTCCCCAAGATCACACCAACGGTTAGTAGCAAAGGCAGAAGTGGTGCTTGGGCCTCCCCTTTATGGGGCACCTGCCATGTGGGTTCTCTCTCCTCTAAGTTCTCATGGCAGCTTGGGGTAGTGGAGAGCAGTGGAGCTGATATCTGGAGACCTGAGGATTACATTACGCAGCTTTATGACCACAGGCAAATTGCTTAACCTCCTTGTGCTTCGGTTTCCAAGATTCCTGGACGCGGAGTCAGGAGGCCTGGGTCTAGTCATACCTTCACACATCATAAGATCCTAGCTCCAGAGCTGTAAGGGGCCCAATAGACCAGCTAATTCAAGTGTTTCATTTTACAGATGAGGAGACTAAGGCTCAGAGAGAATAGAAGACTTGCCCACATAGGAAGTATGCGACAGAAGCAGCATTTGATGTTTATCTTTTTTTTTTTTTTTTGGCTAGGCAATGGGGTTAAGTGACTTACCCAGGGTCACAGAGCTAGTTAAGTGTCATGTGTCTGAGGCTGGATTTGAACTCAGGTCCTCCTGAATCCAGGGCTGGTGCTCTATCCGCTGTGCCACCTAGCTGCCCCCAAAAGCAGTATTTGAACCTAGGCATCATTCTTTCTACTGTCTCTTACTAGGTACGATCACAGGCAAGTCATTTCTCTGAGCCTCAGTTTCTGAACTATAAAAGAGGGGTTGATAATCCTATTTCCTGTATGCCAGAGCCAGGTGATTTGTAAGTCTTAAAGAATCATAGAAATGAAAGTTATTGTTATTGTCATTAGTTTCTCAGTTTGATGGAGTTCAGAAAAATCTAACCTTGAGACAAGTCTCTATCCTGCTATTACTCTCTCATATTTAGTGTTCTAGGGATGCTTCCTTGCACAGGTGGCTAAAATCACTGCCTTTTGTCATTTAATAATACTATCAGGGTGTTGTTGTAGCAGTCATTATTATTATTATTATCATGGCTCTCATTCTCATATTTCTGATGGGCCCTGGCCTCATGTCCTCTCTCCCTCTGTTCCTTCTTCCTGCTCTAGCATCACAGCCACCGCAGCCAGCATTGGGGCAGCTGGGATCCCGCAGGCAGGGCTCGTCACCATGGTCATCGTGCTCACCTCTGTGGGGCTGCCCACTGATGACATCACACTCATCGTTGCCGTTGACTGGGCCCTGTGAGTCACCTAGTTTCTTTGGAAGGGGCAGGGAGAGTCCCCGTGGGGACTATGTTGGGGTATAGGCAGAGTCAGGGCCTGAGCCCCAGGACCTCTGCCCTTTGGGCCTTTGCCCAGCCCAGCACTGGATTTAATCATAGAGGGATTACACAGTTTCCTGCATGGTGTTTTGGTGGGTTGTGGGAAAGTCCTCTTGGCCCCCAAAGGGCCAATTCTATCTCTCCCTCCCTCTTCTCAGTGTCTGGAGGTCTGGGAGACTACTTTGATACCCAAAAGCTCACAATGCTTTGCCAAGTGGACGTACCATGCAACACGCTTTAAGGAGCAGATCATATGGGATTAGCACATTGGTCAGCCAATGAAGGCCTTGGCCCAGAGGAGGCTCAGTAGTCTACTGCCCCACCCTCACCATATTGCCTGCCTTGTTCATTAGCTTGGCAAACCATTTTAGCCCAGAAAACAAAGGGGCCATTTGGCCCAGAAAAGGACCGAGTTACTTTGGGCTAGAGTCCTGCTGATGGGCTGAATGACTACGGATCAGGGGCCCTGGCCCCTGGTTCTGAAGTCCCTGGTTTGGCTTATCAGAGACCGTTTCCGGACCATGATCAACGTCCTGGGTGACGCACTGGCTACGGGGATCATGGCCCACATCTGCCGGAAGGATTTTGCCCGAGATGTAGGCACAGAGGTAAGAATGAGGCTCAAACTTCTTCCCTCCCATCCTAGGCCTGAACCCAGGCCTGACCAGCCCCTCAAATCCCATCAAGCCTGGTTCTCTGTCTCCTCACCTATAAATCCAACGGATTAGACTCAATGATACCAAAGCTCCCTTCCTTCTTGTTCTTAAAAAAATAGTAGTAATAACTCTGTAAAACGCAGTGTGGGGTAGTACCACTGTCAGAGTACAGGACTGAAACCTAGACTTTGTTATCACCGTGCTAGGTGATCTTGGGCAAGTCACTTTTCTCTGGGCCTCGGTTCTCAATCAAATGAGAATGTTCTGGCTTGTTCTGGGCTCAGATGGGATGATAGACGAGAAAAAGGATTTCATTTCTTTTTTTTTTAATTTTTAACATTTTTATTTAAAGTTTTGAGTTCCAAATTCTATCTTTCCCTCTCTTCCCTCTTCCTTCCCTGAGGTAGGAAGAAATCAGATGGAGGTTATGCATGTGCAGTTATGTGAAACATTTCCATATTAGTCATTTTGTACAAGAAGACTCAAATAAAAGGAAAAAAAGAAAGAAAGTGACGAATAGCCTGCTTGTCTGTATTCCATCAATATCAGTTTTTTCTCTGGAGGCGGACAGTATATATGCTTCATCATGAGTCCTTTGGGACTGTCTTGGATCATTGCACTGCTGAGAATAGCTCAAAAGCTTAAAGTAATGCATAAGAGCAAGAGCTAGTGATCACTTAATGACAAATTTAAGGAACGTTTATGGAATTCCAGATGTGCTGGCTTCGGGCAGAGACACCAAGTTTGGCTAAGAGAGCGTCTCTGTCCTCGCGCTTCAGACAGTCTAATTGGAGGAGAAGACAGGACAAAGAGCACCAGGATAACGGAAATGACACGTGCATTTAGAGGGTTTTGTTGTTCAGTCATTTTTCAGTCATGTCTGACTCTCCATGACCCCATTTGGGGTTTTCTTGGCAAAGACGCTGGAGTGCTTTGCCATTTCTTTCTCCGGTGTTCAAGATCAGAGAAAGCTTTATGGAGGGCGTTAGGCTTTACAAGTTATATGGGAATTTAAGAATCAGAGAGGAAGAAAGAGGAAAGGAAAAACTTCTTACCAAGTGAGCTACCCCCAAAAGTGACAGGGACTATTTGATGGGGAGTGAGCTCCCCGTCAGTGGAGCTCTTCAGACTGAGGCAGGATAACCACTTGTCTTGTGTCTTGTAGAAGGGATTCCTGCTCAGGTATGGGGTTGGTCTAGGCACCCACTGAGGCCCATCCCAACTCTGACCAGCCGGTTGTAAAGGATTACAGGGCCTTGATGGCCCCATCTCACATGATCCTCTCAACCACCCTGTGGGCAGGCAGGTACTATTGTTCCTGTTCTACAAATGAGGAAACTGAGGTCCCAAGAGAGCGGAAGTGATTTGTCCGAGGTTACCCAGTGCATTAGAAGTAGAACAAGGACTGGACCCAAGTCTCTGCTCCCAGCTGGAGCTTTATCTACCACACTCTCAACTCCTCAGAGATTGGTGCTCTGCCCAACTACAGGATCTGGGAGTGGCAGTTCAACCTGTACCAAAGAACATCCCGATAAAGGGTAACCAGCCTTCACCCTTCATGGGAAGGAGTCACCCCTTCCATGTTATGGGAAGCTCACTACCTACCCTACCAAGGCCACCATTCTATCATGACTGGACAGCTCCGCTTCCATGAGCTGGATCAAAAGTCTGGCCCCTATAACCTCCCACTTGCCCTGGTTGGGCCCTTAAAGGCCACGCCCAACAGGCCTCGTTCCTCTGGTGTCTAACCCCAATCTCTTGCTGCTACCGCCAAGGCTCATTGCCTCCAATTTCTGTTCTGTCGCTCCAGGGCCAGAAGCCACCACCCTGTGACGCCAAGCCCGTCAGTTTGGAAGAGATTGTGGCATCGCAGAGAAATGGCTGCGTAAAGAGCATGACAGGGGCCCATGGGCCAGCACTGAACACAGCCCTGCTCTCTCACCATGTCCCTGTGCAAGTGGAACAAGACGATGAGCCGGCTCCATCCCTGCTCAGCGCCGATCACTGCACCATCGAGATAAACGAGCTGGAGACAAACGTCTAGGCAGCCTCCCCGGCCGACACACCCCAGTGCCGTGGGGAGGTCGAAGGAGGCTTCCGGGGCCTCTTCTCAGACTCGGAGGGTTCTGGGGATTGTCCAGAGTCTGGCAGTCAGTGGTGTGGGGAGGTCCTGTGCCCCAGGAAAGTCCTTGCTCTCTGCATTGGGAAGCAGTTGGACTTAGCCTTGCCCTGTGGCTCGGTTGGTGTGGCAGCATTATCTTGGTAAAGAAATACCTGCCTCTTTTCCCTAAGGCTCCCCAGCTCAAACCCCCGTGACTCCTGGATCCTAGACGCCTCGGCCCCTAAGCCATTCTTTGCCGGACGCTTTTTCAGGGGCCCCTGGCCACAGCCAAAACAGCTCCCTGCCAGAAACTGGGGGTCCCCTCAGGGCCAGGGGAGAGAAGCCTGGGAAGAGCCGTGGCCTTCAGATCCAGAGCTAGGGCTCCAGGACTTTCTATTGCTGTGATTTGTTCTGCCCAAGTGTATTCCAGAGGGACTCACCCTAGCTGGCAGGAGAGAGGCAGCCAGTGTCAAGCACCCCTTCAGCCCTGACAGGGGCTCCCTGATTGGGGGGCCTGGATACAGGCTGGCTCTCAGGACCTCTGAAAGTGGGGCCTCCAGACATCCAGCCCAGCAGCCCTTCTGTCTCTCCTGACATCCACCGGAGATTTCCCAGCTCCTGAGCCCCATACTTTGTCCTGGGGTTAAAGGAGAAGGTGGCGATGGGCGTTTGCAGTGGGATAACAAGGACAAAACTGCTCCTGATTTTTGTGGGAGTGTATTTACAATAAACCTGAAGCTTGGGGAAAAGTCTGAATATTTGAACCTGAAGGGAAGGCAGAGGTGGGGAGGGTGGGAGGTGATGGTGGACAAGGAGGGGAAAAGCAGGAGAAGAAACCATCAGTATCAGCAGCAGCAGCCTGGCTGGTGAGTAGAGAGCAGTTGTAAGTATTTATTAAGCACCTACTATATGAGAGGTGGGACCTGGTGACAGCTGAACTGGTTGGAGAGCCCATTGTTAAATTTTTGGTATGTGCTTTTACACTTTAGAAATCTGCAAACTCTCTACATCAGGGAGGGGCATTTATTGTCTTGTTGATTGTCAGACTTAAAGAAATGATGGAAAGAATTTTTTAAATTTAATTTTATCATATTTTCAGGGAGTTGAGGTATTCACATTCCACTGCTCACTCAGGTTGATCTGCAGTCCACCTAAAATGCCCACATCCCTTTCAGAACCATTGTGTGGAATGTGCTCGGTCAATTCTTAAGCCTACCAGACTGGGTTCTGGTGAATGACTCAGAGTAGGGCCAATGGAAGAGCCGCTGGTTGAGTGCTCCTCAAGCCTGCCCTGGGTGCTCTTGTTCATGATGGTGAGAAACCTCATGGACTCTCGGGAGGTGCTGACGTGCCCACATCCATTCTCCCACGTCCAGCTGTGATTTCTCCAGGGTGGGTACTCTCTTCCCTGACACAGATCACAACTTTTTCAGGGCTTATTAGAAAGCCTTAGAGAAAGGTTGTAACCTAAAACTCCATCCCTCTTTGGCCAACCTGGGGTTGACTGTCTTCAGACTTAGCTGGGCTGGTCCTCAGACAACAGAAACTGTCCATCACTGGGCCTGCACAGAAAGTCTGGGGTGGCCGCAGGGTGAATCTGTAATGATAGTGCCTTGCTAAGAGCTTTGTCAGGTCAGAGATGTCAGTTGTAGCTGGGGCACCAGAGATGCCTGGGCATGGACACATCCAGGCTCCCCTGGCTGGCTTCTGGTAGGGGCATGCCTGCATCTCAACCCTGCTTTGCTGTAGAACCTTGACTCGTGGGGGCTGGCTACTCTTCCTTCCTCCCAGCAGCAGGTATCGTGGGTCATTTTCTTTCAATCTCCCCCTTGCTCTGTGAGACAGTTTGAGGGCTGGGGCCCCAGCATGGCCCAAGCTTCTGTTCTGAGTGAGCTGCCACCAAGTCTGCCCTGGCCTGTGGCCATGGCACCACCACCAGGAAAGGGAACTCGCTGCCTCCATGCCATCACAGGACAGCCCTATTAGAAGACTTATCACGTCATTTTTTTTTTGTATGTTAAGCTGGAAAAAAAATGCTTACTTTCTCTTCGTAAAACCTTTTTGAGAATGATCTATATTCCCTTGGAGAATGTCCCTGATGAGACATGAGAGAGGATTGGGCAGGCTTTGCCATACCCCACCTTTTTCTTTTTTTTTTTTTTTTTGGTGAGGCAATGGGGTGAAGTGACTTGCCCAGGGTCACACAGCTAGTAAGTGTCAAGTGTCTGAGGTCAGATTTGTACCCCATCTTTACAATCCACACAAGCGAGCAAAAGCTGCAGAGAATCACGGTGCTGTTTATTGTTTAGGGGTGGAGGGATAACAAAAGTACTTGGCTTGGAAGAGAAAGATGCAGCCTTGAAGGTGCTCCTCCAAAGCGAGGCATGTCCTATGAAGGATTCCTCCATAAATGCAAGCCCTAAGAGAGTGATCAAAGGAAGCCCAAGATAGCTAGCCAAGGGCTCCCTGAAGGACGTCCCACTGAGATGAAGAATGTCCCACGGGGGTCCAGATGAAAGAGGCCACAGGCCCTCCAGATGCTGAGGTCCCCCAAACGCCCCTCTGTGGGTGACGTTGTGCTATGTCGAACCCCAGACCGTGACAAAGCCTCTTTAGTGAGATCCATCATTACTCCAATGGGCACCAGCCTCACAATGTGAGAGGTGAACCTTAGGCAGGCACCACAGAAGGGACAGTGAGCTAGGACCAGAATCTCATAGAATGAAGGGAGTGGGCTACAGGGCAGCTGTGAGCTCAGCAATTGATAAGGCCAAGAAGTAGCCCTCTAGCGCAAAATCCCTCCGGGCAAAGCTGCATGGTTGCTAATCCTAGAAAACTACAGTCTCTGAAAAGGTGAAATAATGTGAACCTAACAGGCAAGGCAGAGACACAAGGAGGAAGCAAGCTGAAATAGATCTCCACTAGGTCCTGCCATAGTGCCTGGCATGCATTGCTCCTAGCTCTTTCCTCTGGGGCCAAGCAGACATGGGACAAAGCTAATCCCTCTCCCACACGGTGATTCACCTAAAGGCAGCTTTCATGCCCCACCTGAGCCTTCTCTCCAAGCTAAACTCCACCTTCAACCGATGCTCCTGGGGCATGAACTTGAGACCTGGCTGCTGTATTTCAGATACCCATCAGCTTTCCAATGGACAGCCAGGTGGCACCATAGTGCACGGAGCACCAGGCCTTAAGTCAGGAAGACTCATCTTCCTGAGTTCAAATCTGGCCTCAGACACTTAGTAGCTGTGTGACCCTGGGCAAGTCACTTCATTCTGTCTGCCTCAGTTTCCTCATCTATAAAATGAGCTGGAGAAGGAAATGGCAAACCGCTCCCGTATCTTTGCCGAGAAAGCCCCAAATACAGTCATGAAGAGTCAGACATGATTAAACAACAACAAAAGCTTTCCAGTGTCCTTCCTTAAATGCACTGCTGAGCCAGATATGGCCTGGTCTGACCAAGGCAGAGGACAGAGGGACTATCCCTTTCTTGTTCCTGGTAGCCGTGCCCCACCCCCTCCACACACTTAATGTAGCCCAAGATTGTATTAGGAATTTTGGCTCCCAAGTTGCAGAAGGTCGCAGTAAGGTGCAGTGTGCTGGGGAATGCCCCAGTTGTTTTGCCCCTGTGAACCTTTCTACTCACAATTCTGTCACGGGGGTAACCTCTAATCCTCTCCCCAACTGCTTTCTGACTCTCTATGAACTGGCTAAAACCCCAAATTTTTTTTTTACAGATAAACTGTTGTCCAACCAGGCTTCCAGCACCTTTACTTATGAAGCAGATTTTATTTAATCCAATTGTAAGCATTTATGCAACTATTTTATTTTGCCTTTTTAAAATTTAATTCAATTTTGTCAAGATCTTTTTGGATTCTGATACTGTCATTGAACATATTAGCAAACCCTCCTTACTTATCCAAACCTTTGATTAAAAAAAAGATATCAAACAGCCCAGATCCCTGGGGTTCTGCAGTAGTGACCTCCTTCCAAGATGACCTCAAATCCTTGGCGACTGCTCCGTAGCTCTGGCCATCCAACCAATCTGGCTTCTGTCTATCTAGATGAGAGATTGGCCCTGATCCTTTCATCTTTTCCATAAGGGCAGCCAATGGTTTTCAAGATGTGCAGCTGTAACTCTTGCTGTGACCCTAGGGGTCAGCGTGGGGGAAGAAGAAGAGGTCAAGTTCGTCGGCTGATTGGAAGATGCTGAAAGGCCAGTGACATGCTGTCGTTCTCAGCCAGGCAGAATTGGAGCACAGAAGGATAGGGAAGTTCGAGGTCAGAGGGATAGAAAAGGTAAGATGACATCTGAGGCTTCATGGTTGGCCTGCCCCTGACCACACTCCAAGGCTCCACTAAGAAGAGGAACTGAAGTGCTCTGTAGCCCAGCCAGTTCACAGAGAGCCAGGAGGCAATTGAGGAGAGGATTAGAGGTCCCTCACTGTGACAGAATTGTGAGCAGAAAGGCTCATGGGGCAAAACAACTAGGGCATTCTTCCCCACCACACCTCAACTTCCTATGACCCTCTAGAAGCCAAGAGTGAATCAGCATTTGGAAATGTTTTATTGTATGAGCCTCCTTGGGTCAATGCTGGGGGGGGGAGGAGGGCAGGGTAGGGAAAGCAAAAGGAGAGACCAAACAATCAAACCACATTCTTAAATGACTGGGATTGTAGCACATCTCTAAATTGGTTATCATCCTTTTGATGGCATGGTCTTCTTCAAGAATGAAAGATGTACAATAATAACAATAACAAATTGATTAAAGACTGCCTAAACCTGGGAAAAGTTATAGGGATTGTAGGGGCAGCTAGGTATTGCAGTGGATAGAGCACTGACCCTGAAGTCAGGAGCACCTGAGTTCAAATCTGACCTCAGACCAAATACTTGACACATACTAGCTGTGTGACCTTAGGCAAGTCATTTAACCCCGACTGCCTCACCAAAAAAGAAAACAAACAAACAAACAAACAAAGTTATAGGGATTGTAGCTGTTTAAATCTATTTCCAGTTATGATCCTGTTGCTGATTCTGTTCCCGAATTTAAAAAAAAAAAAGACTCAGTTTAACACAGATTGGCCCATCTGTTTGCTTCTGTGTGGGGTGCCATTAGTGACACAGAACTGCTTCAGGTAGAGTATGTGCTTTCCAAGTGGGATGGGGTTTAGGGCTAATTTTATTGGGTAAATCCTAACCATACCCTTTAGATAAATACCCAAAGCCACCGAGAAAGAGACAGGGCTGGAAGAGGAAAGGTGGCTGGCTCTCTGCAGATTATAAAGGATGTAACACCTTCCTACAGATAATTTTGGTGTTAGGTGAGCACAAAGACATCAAGGTGAATGTGAGATTTCCCAGAACCTGATTCTTATTGGAACTTGGATCAGGTTAGTGGCCAGCAGCACCACCTGGTGGTTAAATGACATCTACCTCATTCTCCTGATGTAACCCTCTCAAAAAAGGAAATAAGGTTGGTCTGGAGTGAGGTCTGCTCTTGATGAAGCTCTTTGTAATCACTGCAAAAACCTTTCTAGATGTTCATTGTCTCTTTAATAATGAATTCTAGAATTTTCCTGGGAATTGAAGTCAAGCCAATTGGCCTGTGGTTTGCAGATTTCATTATCTACACACACACACACACACACACACACCTTTTTAAAGAGTCAGAGCATTTGTCCTTCTCCAGGCTCGTGATGCCTCTCCTGGCTTACCAACTGTGTGGTCTGCGGTCCCAACTTCCTCATTTATAAAAGGAGAGGGCTAGACCAGGTGATCTCCAAGACCCCATCTAGGTCTGACAGCCTGTGTTCTAAGGAGCCTTGAGACACTGGTATCACAAGGTTGCATGTTGTAAGGTCTGTTCTAGGATACCATGAATCCATCCCTGGGTGCTAGGAAGGCACCCACTGGGCTGCAGAGAGATGGGTGGTAGTAGCAGCAGGGCAGTGCCCAGGCTTCTGTCTCTCTCTCATCACTGTCCAAGGGTGAGCAGGAGAATCCTGACCCTCACTCTGGACTCCAGGCTGCTGTTATTCCCACAGTTGAAAATCCCACCGGGTCTTCATGTTTCTGTATCCCACTGCTGACTCATCCTAGGTTTGTGCTCAGTCAAGAGTCCAGAGACCTTTTTCTCTACTTTCTGACCCTTTCCCCAACCCTGTATCTCTCCCAATCTGGAGTTTCTGAAGCAAGTGGAGGGCACCTAACAGTCTTTCTCTTCTTTCTGGGTTGCCCAGTCAGTCAATAAGCATTTATTAAGCACCTACTGTGTGCCAGGCACTTTGCTAAGTATCCAACCTTCCAGTATGTCAAAGCAGCCATGGCGCAAGAGCCATTACTCCAGGGAGAGGGGACTAAGAAAGCAGGAACCCAGAAAGAAAGAAAAAAAAATACACACACATGCAGGCGCCCAGGGCCAGAAGGGAAGGAATATGCTTTTTATATTATTTTTTCTTTAACAAGGCACAAAAATGAATTTTTTCTTTCTTTAAAAACAAAATAAAACAAAACATGAAGAAATCCACCACCAAACCTGACAAAAATAAATGATACTTTCCAAAAGGTGGGGACTGATCCTGTTGGGGAAGGAATCTCTGCCTGTTTCTATTTCCCCCAGGTACCCAGATCAGCCACCCCCTCAAGCCCCCCCAACCCACAACAAAGCAGCTGTCATTTCAAGCCTAACCCCTCACCGGAACACAAGACACCTTCAGCCACTGGGAAAAGACCCAGCAGAGCCCTGACAAGGTCTTCTTGAGGGGCTGAAGAAATCTGTGGCCACTGAAAATGGCCCTGGGCTGTGTAAAGACCACTGGATCGGAGTTGGTCCGATTCCAGTTGTAAGACCTCAGACAAGTCATGGGGTCTCACCTACCCAGCTCTAAATCCTCTGAAGCCTCGAGCTTAGGGGCACATGCATCACTTTGGAGAGAAGGCGGGTTAGATAAAGGATGAAAATGTTGTTACCCAGTCCACAATTGGCTGGCCTGGGATCCCTGAAGGTGGTAGAAGGTGGTGGGGAGAGGGAAGAAGATGGTGGGGAGAGGGAGGAAGGTGGTGGGGAGAGGGAGGAAGATAGTGAGGAACCTTCCTACAAGGTTCCTGTTCACAGGGAGGGCAAGAAACAAAAGCCAGCTTTTGTGGAGAGTTTTAGAGACCCTGGACCTTTGCCATTGGGGTCTAGAAATGGAAAGGATGGCTCTCCCCACCCAGGATTAAGGGGCCACATTGCTCTCTACATATGTGGAGCTAGTGCTGAATGTATGTTTGTGTGGGTGATTGTGCGCTGATTTGTGACAATCGATGAGATTGCAGGTGTGGCTGGGGGCCTGGGATAGAATGGAGGGATGCCTGCTTAAATGTGACTATGATTTTGTGTGTGTGTGTGTGTGTGTGTGAGAGAGAGAGAGAGAGAGACAGAGACAGAGACAGAGACAGAGAGAGAGATAGAAATAGAGACAGAGACAGACAGAGAGACAGAGAAACAGAGACAGAGAGACAGAGACAGACAGACAGCCAGAGAGAGAGAGGCTGACCATGTGGGTGGGTAGTTTGTGTAGGGCTATGCTGGTGTGTCCGGGTGGGAGGAAGCACAGGGGTTTAATTACGCAGACACAGAGAGGCGTCACTTTCCATCCGCTGTCCTGTGGGAGACACAAGCAGAAACCGAGGTGAGGCCTTGTCAGACAGCTGGGCTCACACTTCCAGCCATCCCCCTTCCTCACAGCCCTTCTGTGACTTCAGAGAGCTCCTCTACGAGCTGACGTCATCTAAAGTTACATTTTGCAAGGAACCTGGCCGTGAGCCTCCTCTCCAGTTTACCCTCAAACAAATAACATACATCAGACTCTGACTCATAAGACTCTCTTGGATTGGCCTTCAGAGACCAGGATCTCACCTCTAGTGCCACGAGGCACCCCATCACACAGCCACACACCTTCCCAGTCACAAAGCAACACCCAACCACGAACAACCCACACAGAAATACATTGTACCAAGGGCTTCCTCCATGCCCCAACCTCCCAAAAGAATGAACTGCATGCCGCAAGCCCTGATTTCCACAAGGGGAAGACAGACCCCCATCCCCCACCCCAGTGCTCCAGCAGAGTCTGGCCTAGATCTCTGGCCATGGCAGGAACAGGTTTGAGGCTGTTGGACTCCAGGATAGGGGATGCATTAGAGAAGCAGGTGCCCAAAGGAGACAAAGATCTCCCACTGCCCAGGGGGTGGAGGGGAAGGCTCACACCTACCAAGTCTCAGCCCTGCCTGGGACCTGCCCCGGCCCTACCTGGGTTAGTCCGGCTCACGTGGCTATCTTGTTTCCTCCTCGCCTTCCTCCTCCTCCTCCTCTTCTTCTTCCTCCTCTTCTGGGTGCCCACGGTTCTTGGACCCTTCGCTGAGCTCAAAGCTGCCCTCAATGTCCAGCACCTGCAGGTGTATCAGCCTTTTGAAGGTGCTTTCCCTCACGGCGCCCACTGCCAGCTTGTTAAACCTGCACAGACCGAGAAGATGGAATTCAATTGGAATACATGCAAAGCCTTGAGAGGCAGCATGATAGAATACACAAAGAATTGACCTTAGAGTCAGGAAGCCCTGAGTTCAAATCCAGCCTCAGATACTTACTAGTGATATGACCCTGGGCAAATCACTGAACCTCTGCCTGCGTCAGTTTCCTCAACTGTAAGACGGGGATAATAACAGCACCTGTCTCCCAGGGTTATTATGAGGATCAAATGAGAAAATAATTGTAAAGTGCTTAGCATAGTGCCAGCCATATATAATAATTATATATCAATATATGGTTATAAAAAAAGTTTAATTGGGTTTTAAAAATCCATTTTACAAGTATTATGTATATGTATACAAGTATATCTTATACTTACATAGAAGTATAAGATTTGGCTGGACAGCAGTTCATCTGAAAATGATCTGGGGGGTTAGGTGGACCACAAGTTCAACATGAGTGTTATAAAACAGCAAAGAAATAATAAAAATAATCATAATAAAATAAATAAAGGCAAACGCAATCACAGGCTGCATTTAGTAAGAGAGGCATGGTGTCCAAAGCTATTGAGGTGATAAGAAAGTCAGACTACTTTTGGAGTGCTGTTTTCACTTTTGGGTGCCACATTTTAGGAAAGCTGATTGATAAGCTAAAGACCTTCCAGAAGGTGGTAGCCAGGATAATGAAGGGCCCTAAGAGCCTACCGCCCAGGGATCAAGTGAAGGAACTGGTGGTGTTGGAAGCTTGTGGGAATACAATGCCTGTCTTTAAGTACCTGAAAGACTGTCATGGATAAAGGGTTTGACTTGGATGCGCTTGGCACAGAGGCCAGAACTAGGAGAGGCAAAGGGAAGTCACACGTGGCTCAGTGTCAGAGCTCACCACGTGTGGGATGGGCCACCTCACTGAAGGTCCTGAAGGAAAGACTGGATGGCTATCAGTTGGGTTTGTGGTTCTAGAAATTCTTCTTCAAGTGTAGGTCAGACTAGCTGCTGCAGAGTTTCCTCCTCATGCTGAGAGGCTATCATTCAGGTGTCTAAAACTGGGGTGTGGACTCTGGGACCAGAGCTTCAGGAAAAGAATGACAGGCTCTTGGCAAGGGAGCTTGGGCATCTGAGAAGGGCCAGCCAAGCTATATTTGCCAAGAGACTTGTGGCTCTGATCTGAAGTGGTTATGGAGGGAGGAGGAAACATCCCACATAGGTCTGCCAAGCCAGAGGCCACAGGTAGTAGGACGAAGGAGGAAAGACACCCTTGGAGAAGACAGTGTCCAAGAGGGAGAGAGTGTTAGTACTAGTAATCCAATATTCATGGCCGGAAGCATCTGCCCACAAACGTATAGGTTGCCAAACCTCAACGGTAAGATTGGCCTTCAGGACACACACAGGTGTGACACGGATGAAAATGTAGCAATGGGAAGTGCTGCTGTGGTGGGTCTTCCATTCAAGTCCTGTTTGCAATGACAGAGAGCTTGATATGAACTGTTGATGCAAAGGGGGAACTATTTGCAACTTAAAGCATCACAGTATCCTAGATTCAGACCTGGAAAGGACCTTGGAAGTTGAATCCAATTCCCTCATTTAACAGACAAGGAAACCGAGGCATAGAGAGGTTAAGTGACTTGCCCTGAGTCACACAGTTGGTAAGTGACCAAGGCAAGATTTGAACCTGGGTTTTCTTGATTCCAAGTCCAGCACCCTAGCCACTCTGCCCCCTAACTTCCTCTGCCCATAGTCATACAGCCAGTATGTGTCAGAGGTGGATCCTGAACCTGACCCCAAGACTGGCCCTCTATCTACTCTACAAGGACTCTTTCCCTTTTTTGTGTCTAGGACCCCTTTGGCTATAAGGATCCCTTCTCAGAAGGCTGTTTTTAAATGCACAAAACAGAAGCCATAAGCTCACAAAGGAAACCAATTCTATTGAAATAAAGATGCCATTTTCCCATCCAAGTTCACCTGGAATCTGTCTATAAATCTCTTCACCCCAGGTGAAGAACTCCTCCAGTATACTGAGCATGGAAATATGAGATTTGATATTTAAAATAAAGAGATTGATCAAAAGGGGTGGAGCAGTATATCAAGAAAATATACCACGTGAAGAAATCCAAACTCTGGAATGAGGAAGGATGGTAGACAGCACTTGGGTGAAGATAAATGGAGAGAGAAACTGACACAATATTATGGGAAGGGCAGGCTACAGACCACCTAGCCAGAGGGAAGAAAGAGATTGTGAGTTCTGGAAACAGAAAGAATAGGAATCTTTATGATAGACATGATGGGGGTGGCAGGAGCCAGAGTGTTGTCTATGGTCTGATGCTTACCTGAGATCTGGGGAGAATAGATTTCAAAGAATTCAAAGGAAGGAGTTCATATATGGAGCACTGTATTCCAATCTGGACAAATTTTAGAGAAGACCTTGACAAGATAGAACCCAGATAGGGGAGAGTATCAAGTGTGGTGAGGGGACTCAAGACCATGTCAAAAGAGGGTCAACTGAATGAAATGAGGGTATTTAGCTTAGAGAAGAGAAGTCTTGGGGAGGACATTATAGCCGTCTTCAAATATCCAAAGGGTTGCCATTTAGAGAACAGAATCCGCAGCAAAGGCGGAAGCTGCCGAGAGGTAGATTTCAAATCAACGTAAAGAGAACTTCCTAGCACTGAGCTGTCCAACAGTGAAAAGAGCTGCCTCCTTGGGTAGTGAGGTTGTCCTGGAGAGGCTGGCTAGCCCTCACTGGAGCTGTTCAAGGTGAGAATTCTTGCTCAGACATGGATTAGACCAGGGGACCTCTGAGGTCCCTTTCCAGTTCTGAGGTTCTGGGGTAAGACCCAAGAAATCCAGCCAACTAACAAGACCAACAACCTGCAGGTCCTTCAGTTTCTTGGAGGCTGAGGCTCCATTTTCTGTTTCTCCCACAATTCTAAGTGCATAACTGGGCACACAGTAGGTACTCAATAAAGACTTGTTGATTGTAATCTTGGCTCTGAAGCTAAGCCATTATGTCACCCTGGGCAAACAAAGACTCCATTTCTTCCCCTGTAAGATGGGGAAGCAGAGTTCAAGAACCTCTTTCAGCTCTGACATCTTATGTTCTAATTTTATGTTCTAGAAGTCCTATCCACTCCAGCAGTCCAATGTTCTGGGTTAAATGATTTGAACCAAGAAAACCCTGACCTGGGATGTGGGGAGCAAGGAGGGGGTCACTGGGGAATAGGTACAAGGAGAAGTACTCAGAGGAAACCCAAGGTTCCGTAGGCATGTCCTGGCCCTGGATCATGGGGGCCCCACCCAGCCTCCTACCTGAGAAAGATCCCCTTGAGATTGGGGGTCGACTCAAAGGCATTTTCAGACACGGTGCTAATCTTGTTGTTCTGTAGGTAGAGGTACTCCAGGGACTCGGGCAGCCCCTCTGGGATCTCTGTGAGCTGGTTCCCGGCCATGTTGAGCAGCTGAAGGGGGTGTGGGGAGATGGGGAGATAGATAGGAAGGGGTTAAGAGGAGAGGGAGTGGAATTTAATTCCTCTAGGTTTGGAGAAAAGTCAAGAATGGGTGGGAGCAGGAGTACCATCCCAAGCCTCCAGATTCCCCACCCTCCCTCTGCCCCATAGATTGATTCCCCACATTAGCCCTTAAGAGATAGGTCTGGATACTGTGTTACATGACAGTACACAGGTTATGGTCCCATTTTACAGAAGAGGGAGGGAGCTGCCACCGAGACACTTTCCCAGATCACATGGCTGCAAGTGTGAGAGCCAATCCTGGAGTGTCCAGCTAGGAGTCAGAAGACGTGGGTCTACGTGACCTTCATTCAGTCACTTCACTTCAACAAAGGTTCAGTGATTGCCAATTAGGTGCAAGGCTTTCCAACAATCACAAGGTTATAGATTTGGAGGATTTAGAGTTGAAGTCATCTGATCCAACCATCTCTTTTACAGATGAGGACACTCCAGGGTCCTGCAGCTAGTCAGTGTCAGAGCTGGGATTTGAACACTCAAGTCTTCCTGACTCCAAGTCTGGGGTTTTATTCACTACTCCACTGATCTGACTGATGAGATAGGGGGGGAGACAACTACTCAACTGCAATATGAGGGGTGAGCATGATAAATACAAGAAGGACAAATTACTATGAGAAAAGTT
The DNA here is from genome assembly GCF_900497805.2 of Vombatus ursinus. Lineage (NCBI taxonomy): Eukaryota > Metazoa > Chordata > Mammalia > Diprotodontia > Vombatidae > Vombatus > Vombatus ursinus. Next base: position 6,529,835 of record NW_020954603.1, on the reverse strand, counting down.
GGGAAAATAAAGAGTATGTCCAGGAAGGCTTCCTGAGGGAGGAGTCTTCTAAGTTAGGTCTTGAAAGGAGGGAGCTTCAGCAGACAAAGATGGAAGCTAGAGGGGGCAGAGCTGATTCCAGGCACTGAGGAAGTCATGAGTAAAGAAACAAGTCCAGGCCCCCGAGTCCAACACAGGGCTGGGCACGCAGCTGACACTTCAAAAATAACTACAGAATTGAACTAAGCCTCTGACTGGTCTCCCTGACACTGGTCTCTCCCTGTTCCAGTTCGTTCTCTCCACAGCAGCCAAATGGTACTCCTCAAGCCCAGCTCTGAGCGCGTCATTCCCCTGCTCAAGCAGACCCAGAGGCTTCCTACTGCCCATAGGACCAAACACAAACTTGCCCTGTACAGTCTGGCTCCAGCCAGAGCTTGCACACTTGTGGCGTGTGACTCTCCTTTGCACACTTGCTGGTTTAGCCAACCTGGCCCGTTTGCCGTTTCCCCTAGCCAATGGTCCATCACCCATCTCTGCCTGTGCCTAGACTGTCCCTCAGGCCAGGGATGCTGGCCTCCCAGCTGTGCCTCACAGTCCCTTAGAAGCTTGGTTGAGCACTAGAATCTATGGGAAGGCCAGCCTGATCCCACCAATTCTGAGTGCCCCCAAATTACTTTGCATCAACCACCCAAAACATAGCTCTGAGCACCTCTAAGGATGTGGTGTTACCCCCCAAGAGAATAAAGGCTCCCTTAGGAGGTGTTTCATTTCTTTGGAGTTGGCAACCCCAGCACCTAACAGTATCTGGTACACAGTAGGTGCTTAATTAATGCTTGCTGAATTGATCTGAATCCTGGCTTTATTTTGGAGAATCACAGGGTCACAGGGCCATGAGCTTGGAGTTCACTGCACCTTCCTTCATAAGGAAAGTAAGATCTGGAGAAGGAAGGGACATGTTCAAGGCCGCACAGGCAGTAAGCAGCACCCATCCTCTGCCTCATAGACAAGTCATTGATAAAGAATGTTAGACAGCAGCACAGGGTCAAGCACGGAGCCCTGGGGCACAACATTAGAGGACACTTTGGGATCTGTCCCCCTGCCTTGTCCACTAGAGGGTCAGGAGAGAATTTGTCAAATGCTTTGCTAAAATTCAGATAAATTCTTTCTAACAAGCCACTCCCCCCCTTAACTTCACCGAGAGGCTGTGTTTGGTAGCCCAATGAGTGCTGAATCTGGGGTCTGTAAAGGCCTGGATTCAAATCCTGACACTAAGACTCAGTGTATGGCCTTGAGCATTTTATCTCTCCAAGACTTAGTTTTGTCAGTTGTAAAATGGAGATAACATTTCCACTGCTTCTCTCAAAGTACTGTTGTAAAGCAGTATGTGGGCTCATATTCCATTCCTTCCATTTTACAGGGGAGGAAACTGAGGCCTAGGGGAGTGAGGTGACTTGTCCAAGGCCACATAAGTAGTATCAGAGGCAAGATTTGAACTCAGGTCCTTTAACTCGAGAACCCATATTCTTCCCACTGTACAACGCTGACAGGGTCTTCTAGTCTGACCCTACCCTGGCAACCTTCTCTGGACACTGGACACGCTCCAGGTTATCCACCACCCAATCAACAAGCCCATTTAGGGTTAGAGGACAGTGCTAGACATTGGGGGTGCAGAGAAGAAAATGAAGATCAGGCACCCTGCCCTCCAGAAGCTTAAATTCCAATGGGAGACTCCTCCCTGCCCCGTCTCTGTGTAGCTCAGAGCCAGCGGGTGGAGGCGGTCAGAAGGCAGCAGCAGCACTATTTGGGGCCTGCAGCCCAGCACTCAGGTCAGCCCTGCCTGTCCCCACACCCCCAGGAGAAATCAGGAGAGAAAGGAGAAGCTTGGGCCAGCTACATTACTAACTCCCTCGCTGGCCTGGGTCCCCCTCAGCTGGTCTGGCAACACACCAGAGACCGTTCTGGAGCCGAATCCCTCCAGCCAGATGACAGAGCTGCTGAGGCCTCCAGCCGCCCGATCTTCACCGGGTACTCCAGGAGGGGCCCAGGCAGCCATACCTCCGCCTCCCACCCCTGGCCAGAGGGAAGAGGATGTCTCGACAGCATTCAGGGACACGGTGCCAACTCTGGGCAGATACAGCAGTGGGAAGAGCCCTGGACGCAGCAGACCTGGAGACAAGGCTCGACTGCCCATCTGGGGGGCATCTCCCTCCCTTTTCCCATCTGTAAAAAATCGATCAAGTTGGACCAAACAGCCCCTCAGGGCCCTGCCTCGATGTTTACTGGGTGAATTAATTGGGTTCACTCCAACACGATCCAGCTGGGATCCCACCTCCTGTGGGAGGCCTCTCCGGGGCCCCCATTGCTGGCCCCTTCCTCCCAGGTTAGTCTTCTTCATCTCTAAATCTCTCTTGTCACTAACCTGCTGTCTGCCCCTCGGGCTGCTCAACGCCCACTCCTCAGGGACACAGGCCATGTTTTTGCCTTTTCTTTGTATCCCCAGCACTCGGTACAGGGCAGGGTCAAAGGGAAACCAAGGACAGCAGAACCACCGGACCAGAGTGAGGGGGAGGGGCTCCAGAGGACACAGGGAGTCTCCCCTGCGCTTGAGCAGGAAGAAACAGAAGTAATGGAAGAGGAAGGAAGGAAGGAAGGAAGGAAGGAAGGAAGGAAGGAAGGAAGGAAGGAAGGAAGGAAGGAAGGAAGGAAGGAAGGAAGGAAGGAAGGAAGGAAGGAAGGGCCTGGTTCATATCCCATGAGATGGGGGGGACCCTTCTAGGGACCCCAGCTTTCTGTAAGATCTGTCAAATGGGAGGACTACTGTCCTAAATGAGGAAGTCAGGGGGCGCTCTGTGGCCTGGTGTCAGGAAGACCTGAGTTCAAATCCCGACACAGAGACTTAGTAGCTGTGAGTCTGCAAGTCACTAAAACTTCTCTGTGCCTCAGTTTCCCTATCTATAAAATTAGGATTATAACAACACCTACCTGCCAAGATTGTTGTAAGGATCAAAAAAGAATGTCTGTAAAGTACTTTGCAAACCTTAAAGGGCTACACAGATGCCAGCTATTATCATTCTCATCATTCAAAGGTCCGTCAACGCTCTGGTTCACAGACTCGCCCAATCCCAGAGCAGCCATCCACCTTGCCTAACCCAGAGCCCAAAGGAAGCCCCACTGCCACAGTCCCACCCAGTGGCTGCCCAGCCTCTGCCTGGAGACCTCCAGGGATGGCAAATCCAGCCCCTCCCAAAGCAGCCCCTCTTCCCTAGCCCCTAAGCTCTCCCCGCCAGCGGGCCTGAGGCTCAGCTGGGAAATGGGGCCATGCTCGTTCCAAGTGGTCAGAGGACCAGAAGGCAGAAGGTAGTATGGTGTAGGGAATAAATAGCAAGCTGTTCTCAAAGCCAGGAAGACCTGGGTTCTAGTCTTGCTTCTGACTCATCCTGACTACGTGACCCTAGCCAAATCTCTCAACCTCTCCATGCTCTGGGCAGCTCTCTAAACTTACGAGGTGGGGCAGCTAGGTGGCGCAGTGGATAGAGCTCTGGCCCTGGAGTCAGGAGGACCTGAGTTCAAATCTGGCCTCAGACACATAACACTTCCTAGCTGTGGGACCCTGGGCAAGTCACTTAACCCCAACTGTCTCACCAAAAAAAAAAAAAAAAAGATTTCATTTAAACCTATGAGGTGCCAGTCAAGTGCCAACCTGCCTTGGGGGAGGGAGTTTCATCATCCATCAGCAACTTGAAAACACTGATGAAATCTCAGACCCTGTCCCATAGGAATCCTGGTTTTAGATGTGGAGGGAATCTTACAGATGCATCATCCAGGCCAATGCTTTTGTTTCACAGATTTGGAAACCTAGTGCCAGAGAGGGGGAAAAGTGACTCACACAAAGTTACCTGAGCAACAGAGCCAAGAGTTGATCCCAAGATCCATGCCCTGCTTACTATACCAGCCTGCCTCTCAGGTGGGCAGCAGGAAAACCAAATCCTGAGGCTGAGCTCTCAGCGAGCCTGTCACCTGAGGTCGCAGGACCAGAGATGTGGACAGGACCCAAGAGCTCCCACTCGTGTCCAGGCTGAGCAGAAGCTAAGAGGGACCACGCTGGCTTGGGAATCAGAAAATCCAGTTTCTGGTGTGGGACACTGGGGAAAAGGGCAAACCCCATGTCCCCTGTGGGTCTCCCCACTCTCAATATGGGGACCCAGCACTCTCCTACTGCACGTCTCCCAAGCTTGTTGTAAAACAAAGAGCTTTGTCAATGGGGAAACACTCTAGAAATGTGCACAATGATGATTTCTCCATGGTAAAGAGAAAGGGAGCCCCTGGTGGGCTGGCTGGGCTGGTCTCCTTCCTGCCCTGGGCCCCATTTCCTCCGAGTTGTTCCTTCAGATGCCTATTACCAGGGATCATGACCCTCTTGGGCCTTCTCTTTTCAGGCACCCAATACAAGCCGTACCACAGAGCTGTACTCCTGGCACGAGGCCCTCATTTCACAGAGGGGACAAGGGAAGCCCAGACAAGGAAAGTGACTTACCTGAGGTCACCCAGTCAGAAAGTATCTGATTAATCTACACCAAGGTGTTAGTGACTGATGTGTATCTTCTGAGGTCAGGCTATCACTGGGACCCTACATGAATGACTTTCCATCTTTATCAGACCCAGCAGAGCCCATGCCCCACTGACACTGCTCTTAGGGAAGCCAAGGTCCTGTCTAAACCAACACAGCACACCAAAGGAGACTAGGATTGGCCCTCTCCCCCTACCTATCTCTTCCAATATGCCAGGGGGCCTGGGGCCTCATTGACGAGGGGCACTGCCTCCAACAAAGAAGATCCAAACCCATCCTGGATATCCTTGTCTTTCTAAAAGTCCATCCCAGGTCACAAATAGACGTGATTAAATCAATAACAAATTGTAATAACAACAATAATAATAGCTAATATTTCTATAACATTTTAAGGTTTGCAAAGCACTTTCTATATGTTATCTCATTTTATCCTTACAACCCTGAGAGTGCTATTATTATCCCCATTTTACTGATGAGGACATAGAGGCTGAGTAAGGTGAAATGACTTAACTATAATCACACATCTTACAAGTGTCCAAGGCAGGATTTGAACTCATCTGTCTGTCTGTCTGTGTCTTTCCTTCTTTGGTGGTAAGGGTAGAAGGGTCTGGGCCCATAATTTAATCCATGAAAAGAACTACCAACATGTAAATTCCCTCCATCAATACAGGTCAGCAGACCCTCCGTAACTGATAACCTCAGAGAGCTGCCTCAGGTACTGAGGTCAAGTGACTTGCCCAGGCTCAGAGTCAGTATGTATCACAAGGGGGATCTGAACCCAGGGCTTCCTGTCTGCTAACCCTGGCCCCATCCCCATGTCTGTATAAGATTATACAAATTGTGTGCCTAATGTACCTGACCTCTTCATGATACAAGTGTGTATGCTGGATTTTATAGGATATGTACATGTTAGGAGGTAGAAGGTGAATAAGGTGTGTGGTTAGAGGGCGTTGGATGGGGAGACATGCCCAGACCCTCCCCATTCCCTCTCATATTCTAATAAATCCCAGGTTATAAACAGGACCAGCCAAGTTGGGTGACGAGAAGTAAATGCAGTGGAAAAAACCACTGAATTTGGAGTCCAAAGGCTCCCAATCCCAGTTTGGCCAATTATCATCTGTGCATTCTTGAACAAGTCACAGATCCCTGTGGGCCTCAGTCTCCCCACCTGGAAGAGGACAGGTTGGCCTAAACGATGTCCCAGGCTCCTCCCAGCTCTCACCCCCACAGACCCTGTGCACCCCCGGGCCCCTGCCCGACCCTCCAGCGGCAGCCCCAGCACCTCGCCCTCAGTGGTGCCCAGGCCGTGGGGCTGGTGGGCAGCTGGCACCGGGCCCTACCTGGAGGCTACTGAGGTCGGCCCAGGTGCGCGGGGTCACCGCCCGGCTCTTAAGCCCATTGTTGGTGAGGTACAGCTCCCTCAGCTGGGCCATGCCGGCCAGGGCCCCGCGGGCGATGGCCTCCAGGTAGTTGCTCTTCAGCTTGAGCACCTGCACATTCTTGGGGAGGCCCAGTGGCAGCGTCTGCAGGAGGTTTCCCGACAGGTCCAGCGACTTAAGCAGCCGCAGCTTGCGGAAGGCGTCCCGGTGGACCTGGGGGCTCGTGATCTTGTTGTAGCTGAGATTGAGCTCCTCCAGGAAGTAGGTGGTGGCAAAGTCGTTGCGGGCGATCCCGGAGATCTGGTTGTGGAGAATCATGAGGGTCTTAACTCGGCGGGGGAGCCCGCTGGGCACACGCTCCAGGACGTTGTTGTACAGGTGCACGGTGTGAAGCTTCTTCAGGCCCTGGAAGGCCAGCGGGTGGATGCCTTTGGCCTTAAGCTTATTGCTGTGGAGCAGCAGGTACTCCAGATTCCGGATCTGGGTCAGCACATCGGGACCCACCGTGCGGATGGCATTCTTCTCCAGGTGCAGAAGCACAATGTTACGCGGTAGCCCTGCGGGGATCTGAGACAGGTTGTTGCTGGACAGGTCGAGGTACTCCAGGCTGGAGAGTTTCCTGAAGAAAGAGGGGAAGGCACAATTGAGGGACATCAGGGTCGAAACCCAAATTCTAGCCAGTGCTCATAAATCAGCAACATTAGCTCCTATTCAGTCTACAGATAAAGAGCTGGCCTTACAGCCAGGAAGGTTGGGTTCAAGTCCTTCTTCTGACCACCCTGGGCAAGATCCTTCATCTCTCAATGTTCTTGGTAACTCTCTACACTGCAAAGAGGGTGAGACCTGCATTGGTAAAGTAACTTTCCTCACCTGAGAGTTCCCTGTATCAGCGAAATCACAAGCTCAGTGATTTTTCTTATCCTTACACTTCTGTGGGCAAGGTTAACTACTTAAGTAAGGCCTCAGGCACGTCATGTCGAAATCTCTGCACAGATGATCCTGAGTCTCTACATCTAGCCCCAGTCTCTGTCCTGAGCCGAAGCCCAGATTCACCAGCCGCCTGCTGGACAGCTCCAACTCAATGTGCTAGATTAGCATCCAGGACGAGGCCAGAATGAATTCATTCTGGGCCCCACCAAATCTGCCAAATTCTCCTGTTATTCAGACTCTCCTGTTTCTCTGTAGGACATCACTATCTTTCCAGGATTCACAAACCCTAAATAATCTCGGGCTTCTTTCTCTCCCTCAAGGCAAATCAAGAAGCATGTATCCCCTTCACTGACTCTCTCTTCTCGGGTCTAGCCAAGTTTTGTCCATTCACTTCCATGACCTCTCTCAATCATTCCCTCCCTGTCTCTACTCACTCAGCCCCCCACCCCAACTCAGGCTCTTCTCATCTCACCCCTAGGCTACTGTAATAACTGGTCTTCATTGGCCTTCCTGCCTCCAGTCCCTCCCCTGTCCTATCCATCTTCAGCACAACTGCTAAAGTGATATGCCTAAAGTCTGGGCTTGGCCATGTCACTCCCCAGCTCAAAAATCCTGAATAGCTCCCTACTGCCTGTGGGTTAAACTATCACCTCCTTGACCGGGCATTTAAAGCCACCCACCATCTGGTGCTGGACTAACTTTTCACATTTATTTCATGTCACTCCCTTCACAGCTTCTAGATTACTCTCAGACAGATCTACTCCCTACCCCCAAACTCCACAGACCATTTCCCATCTCTGCACCTTTAATGTTCATTGAACTGAACTAAACTCTGGGCGGTGAGGAATGGTCTCAGCATTATCATCCTGTTTTATAGAACAAGAAACAAACTCAAACAGTGTCTTGACATGCCTTCAGTCACACAGCCAGAAAGTGTCAGAGAGAGGACTCAATCCCAGGCCTTCCAAGGGCTCCCTGACATCTCCCTCTGCTCTGCCACTCCAGGCTGGCTATCCTCCCTCCACCTCTCAACTCCCTCTTCACTGCCCCAATCTTCTGCCTCATCCCACTTTCTTCTGAAAAGACTGTGTCCAGTCCACGTGCCTCCTCCTCCCCTCCTCACCCCAGGGGCCAACAGAGTCCAGAATTCTCCCAAGTTCAAGAAACCTAACCCTGTCTGCAGCCAACTTCTCTGAGGACAGGGGAGTTACTGGAAATGTCGGGGAGTCTTCTGGCTGGGAGCCCCAGTGTGGCCTGACAGGCGCTGGCCCCAGCTCCTCAACACAAGACCCAGAGGTCAGCAGCAGGCCAGGAACTTGGCGCCTGCCCCAGGCCTTCAGAGAAGAACTGGCCTCTGACCACACTCCCTCCAGCTGAGGCAGGGGGCATGAGGCTGGAGATGGCAGATTTCTCCTTTTCCGCCAGTATCATCATCACAACAGCTCACATTCTTACAGCACCGTATCACGTACAATCATCTGAGGATTAGACCATGGTTTCCATTTTATAAACGAGGAAATGTTGCCCAGGGTCATATGCGGCATAGGAGAGCCAGGCCTTGAATCGGCATTCCAAGTGCCGAGTCTGTATCACATGGCTCACGCCTGACTCCAGGCCTTGGTGGATAGGCTCTAAATAGTGCCTTGGGGAAAGACTTGTGTCCCTAGCTGGACCATAGCTCCCCATGTGCTGGAGCTCTGCTTTCTATAGGGTTCTCCCAGATCATACAAGGAAAGAATAAGAAAACCTAAAACATTAGCAATAGCCAGGGACCCATTCTCATTATTATCTCCTGCAGCAGCTTAAGGCTTAAAAACCAACTTCCTCAGAAGAGCTCTAGGAGGCATGGAGGGTCAAAATTACTCTCCCCACTTCATAGGTGGATGAATTGAGTTTCAGAAAGATTAAGTCCCTTGCCTAGGCTCATAGAGCCTAGACTAGAACTGAGGTCTCCTGACTCCCAGACCAATATCTTGACCCAATCTAAAGCCACAATGAGGGCTTGGACTGGCAAAAACCTTTTCTCTCCCCAGCCCCGAGTCTGCCCATTTGCCGTGTTGGGTTTTTCATATTTAAATGTTTCTTTCGGTTTCAGGAGAGTTCCCAGACTCAGAGCCACAACACTAACCCCCATGACTTCTTCTGGATATGGCAAGTTATTTGGTCTGAGCCCCTTCTCGGCTCTCTAAGTGGTGTTCTGGAGTGCGTGTAGGGTGGCTGCTGTCCAGCCTGGGCCTTCCCTCAGACCAGGTTAAGAGGCAGCCGCTTGCCAAGCCCATCCTTAGTGAGGCTGCTAATGCCACCTCCTCTGCCCTCCCCCTCACAGCTGCTCATCCTAGAGACTGACCCAATGTACTTCCTGCTCTCCCCTGGACCTCACCTGTGGCCCACGATCTCCCATTTCCATGCCATGCTCAGAAAGTTTGCCCTTCTCATCTCCACCATTTAGAATCCCTGGTTTCCTTCACAACTCAGCTCAAAAACCGCCTTTCTGCAGGCCTTTTCTGGTCCCCCAGCTGCCAACCTTCCTCTCCAGGGTTCCCTCACAGCTGTTCTTTATCGGTCTGGCATACACCTATCCATGGACAATGCCATCTCCCCCAGTGGAATGGAAGTTCCTTGACATCAAGGACTGCTTTACTTTCATCTTTGGATTCCCCTACTTAGCAGGTGTTTAATAAATGCACGCTGACGGATTGCATTTTTGCTAATCCTGGTGGAAACCACCACATATCTGCGAGTCAGACCTGACCTGACACCTGAGGATGGCGAACAGGGGACAAATTGGTCAGCTGGCCCGGCAGACGTCTCTCCCGCCCTTGGCTCACATCTGGCTGACCCTACAGTGACTCAGGCACTCAGGGCAGGCCAAGCAAGCAATAGTCCCTGACAAATGGGGGCTTGAAAGAGACATCCATGAGCTGTGTGAGCACAGATAAGTCATGCCACCCCTGAGCTTCAGTTTCCACTTCTGTAAAATGGGGTAATAATCTTTACACTAGCTACCTCCCACAGGGATTATGCAGGAAACATATGGTAAACAACAATCACCATAGGGCTGTAACCCTTGCCAAGTGCTACCCAGACATTAGCTCACTGAATGGGAAGCCCCATTTGTAAAGCACAGAGGGTGATGGAAATGTGCACCACCACTAATGGCCAAAGCCTGGAGAGAGGCAGTAGTTTCCCAAAGGCCCTCCTCTTCAGCCTTCAAGATCATGGCTCTTTCCTTAAACAATGGGCTTTCCCAAGATAAAGGGCTCATAAGGACTGGAGGGAAGGAAAGTAGCCAGGCTTGGGGGGTGGAGAGAATGAGCATGCCAACCTTGGGGCTGGCGGTGGGTGGGACCCTGTGCGTGGTATGGTAGAGAGAAAGCTGAACTCAAGAGTTGGAAAAACCTGGGTTCCAATCCCAGCTCAGCCACTTACTACCCATCCGACTCTGAGGAAATCCCTTCCCGTCTCTAAGCCTCAGTTTCCTCATCTGTGAAAGCAGAGGGTTGGCTACCGGGGTTCCTAAGGTCCCTCCCAGTTCTAAAGCTCTGACCCTGTGACTGGAAGAGAAGGCTCACCAGAAGGTCTCATTGTCCATGCCCTCATTGGTCAGGTAATTATTCTGAAGGTAGAGCTCCCGAAGGCTGGTGAGCTCGCTGAAGGCTCCTGGTGGGATCTTCTCCAACTTGTTATTCTGGGGAGGAGAGAGGGAAGGCAGCATGAGGGGAAGGGTTGGTTCTGGGGGACCTCCAGAGTCCCAGGAGCCTTGGAGACCATAGCAAGGCAGGAGAGGAGGGAAGACTTGGGGAGGGGGCTGGGGTCCCAAGGGGAGGAAAGAGGCAGGAGGGCCAGGCTTTCAGCCACCCAGTGATGGGGAATTCTGGACTGCCTGCTACATGATTAACAAACTACCCTTCATCTTAAATCTTTCCCTTTCTTGATCCTTTCCTCTTCTGGCTCCTTCCTGATGATGCAGCCTCCTGGCCTCCACTTCCAGCACCGGCTGCCCCATTTCTCATTCCTCCCTCCCCCAGGCTGGGGCCACTCCTCACAGCCACTTCCAAGCTCATCCTCTCCCTCCATCCTTGAGTAATCTCTCCTCCTTCGAGGGTCACTCCATCCACATTGACCACCCGATCCAGATTCTGATGGCTCTTGTCTCCAGGCCTCCCAGACACTGCCCTTCCTTCCTCAATGAGCTCAGGGCTTGGCTCACAGCCCTTGCCTCCTCCCCCGCTCCTGCTAGCTCATCCTGGGGGCCTTCAGTCTAGATAGTGGCAGCCCCTCAATCACTTTAACCTCACAGTTCCTCAGCCTGCTCATTTCCCATGACTCCCTCCTCATCCTACGTCAGCAATGCAGACACGCACCATGCTCCAGATCTTACCATCACTCACAAAGGCACCACCGGCATGGTTATGAACTCTGCAATCTGCTGTCATACTCTTCCTCTGTCCTGTAACCCTAGGCCCTGCTCTCCATCTACACCATGGGCTCCAATCCTTTGACGCCCAGCCCGGGTCTTTCCCAGGCCATCAGACCTGTACTGGCTTACTCTCCCCTCCTTTATCCATCTCCTCTTGAACCCTTGGGGAACCAGTCCTAATGGACCCTCTCCTCTTCTCTGTAGTCTCACTAATCTCACCTTGCCGAGCCTCAGCCTTGGGTCGCTCTTACCACCTACTGCCTTTTCTCCTGCTCACATGCTGCTCAATGCAGGTGGAGGATCATGAAACTGCTGACAGCCCACAAGGCCCCTTAATTAACTGGGCCTGTGTCCACACAATCCTTTTACATCTACCTAATTAACTCACCATCCCACTCACTATAGCAACTCTTCCAAACTTTTCCATGCCCTCTCAAGCCTCCCAGGGTTCCTCTTCTCCCACCCTCTCAGATGAGAACCTTGTCTCATATTTCACTAAAAAGCTGAAGCCATTGCAGAGAGCTCCCCCTCTCTAACTTGCTTCTCCTCCTCTCGCATCCTCCAGAAGCCTTCTGCCACCATCTCCTCCAGGAAGACCTCCTGGAACTCTCTGCCACCCTTTGCCCTTCATAGTAAGCAGGTACAACCCTCTCCCCAAGGCCAGGCCACTTCCAGCCTCCCTCACCTTCAGGTGCAGCTTGTACAAGGCCCGGGGCAGGTTCTTGGGCACGTACTTGAGGAAGTTGCTGGACATGATGAGGATCTCCACATTGTGGGAGCCGTTAAACATGTTGTCTGGGAGCCCGGCATCGGCCAGCTTGTTATTGTGAAGGTAGACAGACCTGGGGGATCGAGGGACCGTGCTGCACTGAGGGAGGGTCTAGCCTACAGCTCCGACCCCCCCCCCACAGAGTTTATTCCCAGCCCACCCATGGCCCTCCCACCCAATAGCATGTGTGTGTGTGTGCGCGCGCGCGTGTGTGTGTGTGTGTGCGTGCACATGTGTGTGTGTGTGTGAGTGTGGCCCAATGCCACATATGTGGAAGAGATGTTGGGTTAACACTTTTCCCAGCCAGTCAGAGCTGGGCTGGGCTGCAGGGGAGGGGAGGAGAAGGTTCCCCTTTCATGGAGGGTGACACCCACTTGTCAGGGATGGACGTTGGGAATTCCTGCTCAGTTAAGACAGGAGGAGATGCTCTCAGGTCCCCGTCATCTCTGAGTGCAATCATTCTTCCTTCTTTGGACAGGAGGGAATCCCCACCCTACTGAAAGCCCGGAACCCTGAAGCATTGCCAGAGGGCGAAGTCAAGTTCATTAACACACATGTCCACAAAATCCATACATACATATAAAACATGTACATGGGTATATGCATGCACATGTGTGTGGACATCTATGAAAGCTGGGATCCCTTCGATGTGGGGTGGGGTGCTCCTCCCCTCTCCCCTTCTCTCCCTCCCCCAGCACTGATGCCACCCCCTCAGCTTCCAGACATAAGCTTCTCCATACTTAGCTAGGCTTAGATGATCCTTGGGGGGAGGGATGGGTACAAGGAACAAGCCTTTATTAAGTGCCTACTATATGACAAGCACTTTACAAATATCGTCCTTGGGCAACACACCTGGTCTTGGCCTGAAGTGGCAAGCCAAATTGCTCTACAATTCTCTGTTACCCAAAGGTTAGGCTGAACAGAGGAGGACTAAGATCACTAAGTTTTATAGCTGGAATGGGGCCATTTCTCTAGTTTTACAGATGAAGAAACTGAGGCCCAAAAGGGAGTGGTGGCTTTCCTAAGACCCAGGCTGTCTGACTCCCAGTTCAGGGTTCTCCCTGCTGTGCCACACTGACAGCTGGGCACAGACACTGGTGGAGAACAAATCTATGTAGGGTGATTGCTGCTGGTTTATCACTTTAGGTTTGGGCAGGGTGACTCTGTGTGCATGCATGTGTCATGTGTTTATAAGCATGTGTGAGTCCAGTTGTATGTCTGACTGCATGTGAATTTGAATGTGACTGAACAAGTGTCAGGGTGTGAGCATAAAGGTCAATGTTGATGGGTAGTAAGTCTGCAATTGGCTGAGTGTGAGGATAAGTAAATGGGTGTGAGGGGGTGAGAGTCCGAGTGTGTAAGAGACACACACGCAGACACAGACAGAAACTGAGATATGTGCAGAGAGAGGCCTTCTTCCAAAACTGAATATGAACAGTCAAAATGATTTAGGAAATGCCTTTAAAAAACCAAAACATTTTCATTGAGTGCAAAAGTAGTCAAGTTAATAAGCCAGTCTCCCTGGCTTTTGAACTCATTGAAGGGGAGCTGGGGACGTGGGTCCCTGCTTCATGTCTGTGTTCTGGGGCTACCTGTCAATATAAGAAGGGCCAGGGTTTGGGGGGGGTGGAGTTAAATTCACATTCTTGGCCATTAAGCCCGGAATCCCAGAAGCTTTGCTCTGCACAAAGACGGTCCCATCTGCAGGCAGGCTGATCCCCTTCTGCCTCTGGGCCCTGCCAGGTGCCCCGGGATCAGCTTTGGGAGCTGGGATATGGAGGAGGTACAGGAAATTCCACAGGGTCAGCCCCTCCTGTCCTCAAGCCCAGCCTCCCCTCCCCATGGGAAGTGCCCGGAGAGGGAGAAAAGTGACAGCCACTGAGAGACGAAGCTGCCAGCGCCACAGTGACCTGGCACCAGGGAGCCGAGGCTGGAACGGGAGAAAGAGGCCTGGGTTTAAATCCTGACTCTGAAACTGACTGGCTGTGTGACTTTGGACAAGTCACTTCCTCCTTGGAGCTGACTGCTCCCCTGGCCCCCTTGTAGCAGCACCTACTTCCCAGGGGCATCATGAGGGCAGGTATGGGAATTATTGGAGATAATCCCCAGGGAGGCCCGGAGCAAAGGAAGGAAAGGGATGTGTCCAAGGCCCAAGGTTATAGTATAAGAATTAGAACCCAAGTCCTCCAGGACTCTTCACCCTCTGATACCGAGCAGAGACAGGCCAGGGGTCTGGGAAGGAGCAGTAATCAGCCAACAAGTATTTGGCACACTCATGTTAAGGATGGCATGTCCTATTTGTGCTCTCCCAGAGGGAGAAAAGAGGAGGGCAGCAGGGGCCTGATCCCCGAAGAACCCCTGCTCAGCCCTGGCCTCTGGGAGACTCAGCTCCCCTCCAACAGTCAGCATCTCCCCCAGCCCGCCATCTTGGAAGAGGCGATAGCGATGGATTAGTGGGATGCACACCTGTCAGGAGATCAGCATTTTGCCTCTGCCCCTGACTCGCTAGGTGACCTTGGGCAAGTTGCCAGATCTCCCTGAGCCTCAGTTTCTTCCTCTGTAAAATGAGGGGGCTGGATTGGATGGCCTCTGGGGCCCCTTCCAGCTCTAAATCTAGGATCTTACGAGGATGCGAAACTGAGGCACAGAAAAGAGAGGTGACCGGTCCAGGGTCACACAGTGGGGCAGAGGAGAGAGTTAATTTAACTCTCTGCATTCTTCATGTTGGCTCTCTCCTGTCTCATATTTTCCCCAAGGGAAAAAAAACAAGCAAACTGCACCCCTTTCCCTTTCTCCCTCCCCTGACTCACCAGGCTGAAAAAATGGTTGGTCAGTCAGTCAGTCACTTAACGAGGATTACTTAGCGCTTACTAAGTGCCGGATGCCATGCTAAGCCACACACTCCCATAACATGGAGGTGGATCCAGCCCAGGACTCCTATGAGCTACATCCCTCCCCCACCCCTGCCCCATCATGCCATACATAAGGTGCTCACCAATCCAATCAACCCCCTGCACCCACCATCTCTGCCACGACCCTGCTCCACTCTGACCTCTGACCTCAAATTTGGCTTCTGACCGAAGGTGAGTCCATAGATCTTGGTGAGGAAGTTGGCAGCAAAGTCAGCACTGACCAGGGCACTCGGCAGGAACCTTGGAGCCAGAGTTAGCTGGAAAGGGGGCAGGATTGGGGTAGGGGGTGGGGAGAAGATCAGACAGAGACAGAGATGAGTGATGATGAATGGACAGATGGCAGTGTCTAAGGGACACACAAACAAGTCGATGAGCAGACAAATAGAAAGGCAAACAAAAAGTGGGCAAGTGGACATGTAGATGAATGGACGGACAACTAGATGGATGAGAAGACAGATGGGTCAAAAACAGACAGGCCAACAGTGGCACTTCCCCCTTCCCCCAATCACGCTGGCAATAGGACATTTGGCTGGATTACTTCCCTCTTGGCATCGGGAAGGATGTGGATGCCAGCTGGCTCTGAAATGCCTTCCCAGGGCTGGACAGGGAGGAATTGATTTCCAAGCCTACTCCTTTGAAAGTTCTTGGCTTCCCCTCTGAGGAATGGATTGATTGGCCTTCACTTCTCAATGAAACAACTTCATGACCCTTGACCCTGTCCCTGAGTTTTTAACAGACTCTAGGGAAGAGAGATCCTCCTCAAACCATCCCCACACATTCAAGCTCACTGTCCCTACGGCCCCCGACCCCTGCCTCCTCCTTGGAACCTTCCCTGGAGAGTCCAGCCTTCATTGGCCCCTTCCAGCATTAGCCTGAACCAAGTGACTTTACATAGTTTTCTTCAAGGTTCTTTTGCTTTCAGAATTCCCAGTCAATTGATCAACAAGCATCTACTTAGTGCCTGTTGTGTGCCAGAGCTGGGGTTACAATGAAAGGCAAAAAATAATCCCTGCCCTCAAGGAGTTCACAGTCTAATGGGATGTGTGTGTATATACATACACACATATGAGCGTGTGATTTGATGGCCTTGGAGGCAAGTATGACTGGAAAAGAAAGAAGGACTATGATTCAGCAAGAGGAAGGGAAGTTATACCTATGTCCCTGAGATCCCAAAAGGCCAAAGGAGCACCGCCAGGGACAGTGCTGGGCCAGAAACATGCAGAGGGATGGCTCCCCCCAAGATATGGAAAGAGCATAGAACAGAATCTGTCCGAGCTCGAAGGACCTGTGAGATCCTAGAGCCTAGTTTATTTCTCATTTTATAGAGGAAGAAACTGAGGCCCAGAGAGAGGAGAGGACTTGCCCTCCCCCACTCTGCATTCAAGAAAATCCGCTCACGATGTCACACTGCTTTTTCTACCTCCTCTACCACAAAATGACAGAGGGAAGGCTCCTGCCCGTCATGCTCCTAGTAAGGGTCCTTCACAGAATTCCCTCCAAAACAGACTCAGATTGAAGGGAGCTCAAAGGTCACCTCTTCCAACCTTAACCTTGACAGAAAAAACTATTGTTTCCAATTTAGCTGGGGAAATGTGAGGTCCAGGTGCCTCTGGACCCAAGCAGCCTCCACAAAATCTTACGGTGAATGAAGTGCTAGATTCTAACTCAGGCCTGTTGACAGCCAAGTACGGGGCTCTTTCTGCTGTCTGCTCAGGGAGGAGCTCTTGGCCACGTACTACATGGGCCCCCTCTCCAAGCGCTGTGGCCTGGAAGGAAATCAGGCACTCTGAGAATCTGCTTGAGCCAGGCAGCTTCCCCCCCATGCCTCCCCCTACCCAGATCACACCCCTCAGCCTACCTTATTGTTAGCCAGGTACAAGTAATTCAGGTTTGTCAACTGCTTAAAAGCTTCCTCCGGGAGCCCTTCAAATGAAGGAATGAAGGCAGGTCAGTACCTTGGACAGAGGAGAATGCTCAGGGCTAGAGAGCTAAGCACAACGCCCCCTGGGGTCTTAGCCTGGCATTCAGGGCCCTGCACTATCTGGTCCCACTCAAGCTGTTATCTCCTGCTATTTTTCCAGTCTCCAAAGCTCTTAAAGTTAAAAGGATCAGAGCCAGAGGCAGCCTGGTAAGAGTTCTGGTCTGGAGGTCACAAGATCTGGGTTCAAATCACTGCCAAACCATCTCTGAACCATGGCACCTCCACTCTACCTATCATCCTCACCTGAAACTTGGACTCCATCCTGGGAACCACCCTAGCCTCCAACAGGTGAATTTTCCCATTATTTTGCCCTGGTCCAAGCTTCCAGCTTACTTTCAGGCCATCTCCATACCATGATTCCTGCTCTCTGGCCACCATCCCTACCTACCCACCTTCTCCAGTCCCCCCTTATGTATTTTTCCTCATTAGAATCTAAGCTTCCTGTGAACTGGCCCAGCCATTCTAGAAAGCAACTTGGAACTCCCTTTGCCCATCAATCCCACTACTAGGCCCATACCCCCCCCAAAAGAGGAAAATGACCCACATGTACAAAAATATCTGTAGAAGCTCCTTTTTGCAGTGGCAAAGACCTGGACACTGAGGGGGTGCCCATCAATTAGAGAATGATGGTTTCAGAGAAACCTGAGCAGACTTGTGTGAACTGATACAGAGTGAGATGAGCAGAACCAGGAAACAATTTATACTATAACAACAACATTGTAATAAAAGAACAACTTTGAAAGACCTGAGAGCTCTGATTAACACAATGACTAACCTCGAAGACCAGGGTAATGATATAAGATGCAGATAGAGCTGATGGATTTAAGATTGCTACATCCCTGGATGTGGGCAATGTGGGGATTTGTTTTTCTCAACTATAAATAATTGTTTCAAAGGTTTTGCTTATCTTTTTTTTTTCCAGTGAAAAGAAGAAAAGGAAGGGAGAGAAATAAATTCTTGTTAATTCTTGTTAATTAAGTATTTTTAATAATGTAAGCTCCTTCAGAGCAAGGACTGCCTTGCTTCTTACGTTTCCATCACCAGCATTTAGCCCAGTGCCTCGAGCACTGTAAACCCATAATAAATGCTCTAGCTAGTTAGCTAGCCTGGCTCAGCCATTAAGTCACTGGCTATGACCGTGGGTAAGTTCCAGCTGCCCCGACTATCCCCGAGGATACTGAAGGAAAGCCCTACACACAGGACAAGGCCAGGACCCAAAGTCCCCAGCCCCACCTGAGAGGAGTTCCCCGGTCTCTCTCCCTCCACTGTCTCCACTCTCTGTAACATACGAGGCCAGTCTGATCAATGGCACGTTAGCTCTGCTCCCTCCGTTCGACTGCCCCTAAACATCCTGGCTCCCCATGACTCCTCAGCTGCTTCCTTAGCCCCAGAGCACAGAAGGCTCCCAGGGAGCCCTCCAGTCTAGCACACAGGCCCCCACCCCATCACCCCATCCTTTGCTCCCCAAGCCCTGTTGCACTTCTTTCTGACAACTTGTATATAATAACTCACATTCCTAAAGTTTCTGAAGCAGTTCCAGAATCTTTTGTCTACAATGCTTTTCTGAGGTAAGGTACTGTAAATATTATTCTACCCATTTTACAGATGAGAAAATGGGCCCATAGAGGGGAAAGGACCTGCCCAGAGTCACACAGCTAGCAGATACTGGAGCAGGGAGGATTCAAACCCAGGTCTCTTGAATCTAATTCCAGCATTCTTTCTACTTGACCACCCTACCTGCAGATAATGACCAGAGTAAGTATATAGATTCAGGGTCTCTGGGGCTGATTTATTTTTTAAGTTTCTTATCAAATACTGGGGAAGCAGCCACAGGTTAGTGCAAAGAGCAGTGTGCTGGGAGTTAAGAGACACAGGTTCAAATTCCAGCTTGGCCACTGACTTGCTGTGTGTCCCAGAGCAGGCCAGTTATCAGGACTCTCTGGGCCTGAGCTTGCTTCTCTGTCCAAAGAAGAAGCTCTCTGCCCTGTCTCCTTCCCAGGGAGGCTGTGATGATTCACCAGGGCAGCCCTCCTGCTCCTCTGTTCCCCTGCTCTCCAAGGCAGCATTCCTGGGAGTGAGACGCCTGCTTCAGGCCAAAATGGCAAGAACCCAGCTGGGGTTTAGGTATTAGGGACTGTCTGGCCAAGACAGAAGAGACTTATCCAAGGTCACAGGGAGGCCAGGATCCCCTGACTCCTGGATCCTCTAAACTGCACCACAGTTTCTGTGAACCTTGAACTTAAAGGAATTCCCTCTTTGGTGGCCTTCTCAGCTCTTTAAATAGCTAAAGCAGGAGAGCAAGGAAAGGTCAGGGTGGAAGGGCACTAATTCACTGTGTGACCTTAGGCAAGTCCCTTCCCCAAACTGGGCCTCAATTTTCTCATCTATAAAATGGGAATAAGGAGATCTGCCCTGGTTCCCTTGGAGTTTGTTCTGTGTGAATGATTGGAGGGATGGGGGGGAGGAGGGCAGTAACCGTGATGGATCACTGCCTTTGGGAGCATCCTGGCCTTAGGCTGAGTCCGAGGTGGCGCCTGAAGAGGGCAGGAACCAATTCAATAGGGATAAAGGTAAAAGGTTCCACCAGGGCTCAAAAAAATCTACTTCACAGATACCAGAGGCCTGGCCAGACTGTGGTTAGAAAAAGATCTGGGGAGCTGAGTGGGCTGCCAGCTCATTATGAATCTTGAGTGTGATGTGGTAGTCAAGACAACTCATTGAGAAAGGGCCAAAGTCCAAGAATAGCAAGGCAATGGCTCCACCATCCTGTGCCCTGACCAGACTCCATCTGGAGTCCTGGGCTCAGTCCTGGGCATCCCATTTGAGGAAAGCCATTGATGAATTAAGAAATGTCCAGAGAAAGGCAACCTTTATGATGGGTGCAGAACCTCAAGAGTCTATGTCATATGTGGCCTGGCACGTTTAGTTTGGGGAAAAAGGGTGGGGTGAGGGAGAAGAATGGGGCAGAGTTCAGGTCAGTGTGAGAACTATCTAAGAGTGGGAAGGCCTGCCCTGAGAGGGAGTGAGCCCCCGTCACTAGAGAGATTCCAGTCCAGCTTGGATGAACAATGGGGATTCTGAGGTGCCTCTCATTCTGACACTCTGGGATTCTACCTGTTCCTTTCTCCTTCTCAGGGCTGGAGGAAGAAGAAGCATATTAGGCACCTGCTGAGTCCCTACCTCCCCACCATTCTCCCAACCCTGGAGGACCAGCCTTCCCTTGCCCTGGGTTGGTGTAGACACTCCCAAATACCCAGGGCTAGCCACAGGCAGGGGCCTCCCCCACAACCAAGGCTCACACCCTGATCCCTTCAAGGCTCCCCATCCCACACTTCCTGGAGGTCTTTCCCATCCTCTACCTGCCCAGGGCCTCCTCACCTCGGGACGTCAGCCGGTTATTTTGAAGGTTGAGGGTCTCTAGCCTGTGGAGTCGTGAAAGCTCATCAGGGTAGATTTTCTCCAACTGGTTATTCTGTGGGAGGGGACATGGGCAGTGTTAGACGTCAACAGAATGAAGATCTCCAAGGCTTTCCCCTCTCTGAACCTCAGTTTATCTCCTCAGTAAAATGAGAGAGCTGGACTAGGCCAGAGTTTCCCATACCAACTCAGTGACAGGACTTTGGGGCTTGAAATACAGTGACAGGAACCATCAGTGGTACTGAGGTGGCAGGGGGCAAGAAGCCAGCAGAGAACCAGATGATGTTATCATTGGGGCATCCCAGAGAGCTCCCTGGACACAGAGACCGAATAGAGGAGCTCAGGAAACAGATCACCAGCCTGGCACAGGTACAGGCATCATACAGCAATGGCAAGGAAGCCCAATTATCCAGACTCCTCTCTCTCTCTCTCTCTCTCTATCTCTCCTCTCTCTCTCACTCTCTCCTCCCTCTCCCTTCCTTCCCTTTCATTCTCTCTCTTTGTTTTTCTGTTTCTCCTCTCTCTATCTCTCTCCTTTCCTCCCTCCTTCTCTCCCTTTCTCTTTCTCTCTTCCTCTCTCTTCCTTCCCTTTCTTTCTTTTTCTGTCCTCCCTCCTCCTCTCTCTCTTTCTTCTTTCTCTGTCTCCCCCTTCCCACCCCCAAAAAATCACAGCAGTTCAGAACTTCAAGATCTGCATTAAGGATCATTTTGTCCTTCAAAAGTGGCAGAACCAATGGAAGAAATTCCCTTCTGAGTCTGATTCTGGCTAACAGGTGGGCACTGGTTGCTGCAGGAATGATGGGAACCCAGGTGGGGAGGGAAGAGAGGAGACACCCCCTCTTAGCACTCATGATGGAGACCGAGAAAGGAGGGCAAGTCTGACACACCCCCAAGAGCTGGCTCACTCTGGGGGCAGAGTCTGGAGGAAGGAACTGCGGTTAACCAAGAATGAGATTCTGAAGGCACAAAGGGTGATGATTCGGAAGAGAAAGGAAAATCAAAGGTTGTCTAAGGCAACCAACGTGGATGCCCAGGGAACTCAGCAACTGACTTCTGTTTGAAAAGACACATATAGAGGATGGAACCAAGGGCAGATAACTGAGGAGCACTAAGGCACCGAGTGTTTAAGAAGCACTTACTGGGCCTTCTGTTAGGAGTGAGGATACCAAGATGAAAGTGAAACAGGCCCTGCCCTGCCCTCAGGAAGCTTGTACTCTGCTCCAGTATATACACAATAACCAACCACAATTGTAGAAGGCTAATGATGAACCATGCTACCCTCCCTCCCGATGGTTTCCAAGTGCAGAGGCTCTCTGGGGGGACGTGGCCAATGTGGGAATTTGTTCTGATGAGTATGAATAACGAATCACCTGAAGTGGTCACAGTATTTGAATATGCATGGCATATTTCCATTGGACTAAAACAATTACCAAATTAACCTAATTATAACTTTCAATAGTACGAATTTGAATACATGCAACCACTTCATGGGACTCAATCTCTGCACTGATTGGAACCTGGCTGTACACGTCTGTAACAATGGTTATGTTTTGCTTGCTTTCTCAGTGGGATGGGTAGGGGGAGAGGGGAAAGGGGAGCTTGAAAATGTGATCATGAAAACAAAAGTAATTTTTAGAAAAGAAAACATAACAACTGATGGGATGTGTGGGTGAAGATGGCTACACGAGCATTTTTATTACCGTAGGAACAGTCAGGCATGATAAAGCTCAGAATGAGTGGAAGATGTCAAGGAAAGCTAAATTCAATCACAAATGGGGTTTGAAGTGAACCTGAAGGAAAGAAGAGGCCCCAAGAATGGATTCCCAATGCTTGGGGTGTATGGGATGATAACCGACAGCAGAGAGATGGCAATGCCGCTCAACTCCTAATTTGTTTCTTTTCCTCTGCCAAAGAGAAGGTCTTCTACATAGGAAATGATAGAATTGACATGATCGACCAGGAGCTGATGCCCACGATAAGTTAGGAGATGGTAAGAAAGTAGTGAGCAGCTCCGCATGAATTCAAGTCGTTTGGCCCAGATGCAAAACGTCAGTGAGGTCGGAAAGAATGGGCAGATGGGATGGCCTTCCCTTTCACAATAATTGGGACATTTGCCCCTCTCCAGTCAATCAAATCAAACTGTCGGCCAGTGAGCTTGACTTAGATGCCTGGGAAATGCTACAATGGATTATTAAAGTGATGATAAGTGACCATCTAGAAAAGGGAGCAGGAGTGACCAAGGGCCAGCCTAGCTTCATTGAGAACAGGTCATGCCAGACTAACCTTACTTCCTTTTTGGACAGGATTACTAGACTGGCAGATGAGGGGAATGCTGAGGAGTTGGCTTACCTAGATTTGAGTGAAGGGTTTGATAAAGCAGCCCACATTCTTCTTGTGTAAAAGATGGAGATATGTGGCCTAGGTGATAATACAGTTAGGTGGATTCAGACCCGGATGTCTAGCCTCAGTCAAGGAGGGGTCATTAATGCTATAATGTCAATGTGGCAATGGAGTGCCCCTAGGCTCTGTGCTTGGCCCTGGGCTGTTTCATATTTTTGTCAATGACACAGACAGAGATAGAAAGCTTATCAAATTTTAAAACAGGCTAGAGCTTTGGGTTGAATTTTTCAGATGAAATTCAGTAAGGATAGGGGCAGCTAGGTGGCGCAGTGGATAGAGCACCAGCCCTGGAGTCAGGAGGACCTGAGTTCAAATCTGATCTCAGACACTTGACACTAGCTATGTGACCCTAAACAAGTCACTTAAACCCAATTGCTTTACCCAAAAAAAAATTTTTAAAAAAATAAATTTAGTAAGGATAAATATAGTTTTACACTTGGATTCAAATGACTGACTTCACAAATACAAGATAGGAGAGGCAGAGCTAGGCAGTCTGTCCAGAAAAGATATTGGGTTTTATTAAACTACAAGCTTGCTATGAGTCAGTCATGTGATGGGCCAGTCAGAAAAGCTGATAAGCTCTGATAAGCTCTGAGGTAGCAGCATTAAGGGGGGCCACATTCCCAGGAAGAAGGAGGGAATGGTCCCTTTGCACTCCTCCTGGTCACAGTGCATCTGGAGGATGGCATTGAGTGTGGGGTGCCCAGAATAAACTGCAAATTTCCAGAGGAAGGCAACCAGAATGAGGAAAGGTCTTAAGTCCTTGATGTATGAGAATCAGGTCAAGGACCTGGGCCTGGTGAGCCTGGAGAAGACTGATGGGGCAGGTGAGGCCCAGCTCTAAATTTCTCCAGGACTGTTGTACAGAGAGGGGTAAGATCTGCTCTGTTTAGCCCCTGAGGGCAAACTGAGAGCAAAGGGGGACATTATTAATTTAGAGGAACTTAGGTTTAACAGGAAAAACCTCCTAAGAATTTGAGTTGTCCCAAAGAGGAAGGAGCTGTCTTCCCCTTCCTAGGAGACTGTCAAGCAGAGGTCACATGACCACTTGGCAAGTCCATGGTGGAGGGGTTGGGAGACCTTTCAGGGAAGGAGATGTCTTCCAACTCCTCTGGACTATGAATCCTCTACCTTACTTCTCCCACATAAAGGGAGAGCGGGTAAGGAAATGTCAAAACAGATTAATAGAAATTAGGAATAACAAGAAATTCTATATGAATATAAAATTAAAATTATAAATTATAATTTAACACTCCAAAATGTTATACTTAATAAGTATTTTCAATAGGAATCAATCATTTAGCATTTATTAAACACCTACTACGTGCCAGGCACTGGAATAGAAATGATTTAATACTTTAGGAGGGAAAATAGCACTGGGATCAGCATTTTCTTTTTTTTTTTAAATTTTAGACTTAAATACTAAAACTTAAATACACAATAAGAAAAGAAAAAGAAACATATTATAAACTTAAATACAAAATAAGAAAAGAAAAAAACATTGCCATGTGCACAGCAGAACCTAAGAGAGGATTTGAAATATACAGGAATATATTTCCATTTCAAGAAAGCCTATATAATAAATACTACATATTATGTTGAGAGTTGTCCATCTTTTTTGGGGGGGGGGGCTTCCTTGTAAGTTTTCTTTTGTTCTCTGCTGTGTACTTTTTACTTTGTTCTTTTTTCCCCCTTCCTCCCTGCCCCCAAAGGGTGGGATACATTGATATATAGATATATACATACATATACATACATACATAGACACATACACACAAATATATATGTACATATATACATACATATATACCCTTACATACATACATTTACCCATATATATACTTAGATATCTATAATCATACTCATAGATAGAGTTCTACATTCATATGCATCTATGTAGGATCATACTATACTTATTTGTTTTCAGGATTGGCATTTTCTAACAGAATTCTAATTTCTTGTAATTTGGGAGATTCTTAAGAACCTTTCAAGCTTCAAAACCTTGTGTCCTACCATTTTATGTTCGTGGAATCACAGGACTCAGTGCCAGACCTTGGAGAGCACCTCATCCCCCTCCATCATTTTACAGATGGCGAAACTGACGCCCAGAGAAGAACTAAGCATTTCTTTGGCACTTTAAAGTTTCCAAGTCACGGGCGATCCCTTAATTCCTAAATCTAGTGGCCTTCCTTCTTGACCTCTCTGTAGTCTCTGACACTGGCACTCGCTCTCTTCTCCATACTTTCTCCTCTCTCTGTTTTCGTGACACTGCTCTCTCTTGGTTTTCCTTCTTTCTGTCTGATTGCTCCTTCTCAGTGTCCTTTGCTACTTCTTCCTCTAAGTCATGTCCACTAACCACAAGGGTCCCCCAAGTCTCCATCCTGAGCCCTCTTCTCTTCCCCCTCAGTATTCTCTCATTGGCTTCCATGGGTTCAACGATCATCTCTAAACAGGTAATTAATTCCCAGATCTATATTATCTCTCCAACTTCTTATTATTGTTGAGGGCACCAACATCCCCCCAGTTACCTGGGCTTGCCACCTGGAGCTGGTGGCAAAGCACGCTCTCTAGAGATGGGAGGTGCTTATCTAGTCTAGACCATTGGCTGACTAATTAAAGTGTTACGGGACAGATAGAGTCAATTCAACTGCAAATCACAAGGGAAAGATCATGTCCAACTGGGGTGACCACGGAAGGAGGAGACAAAACAGTGGACCGTCTGGCAGGAGAACAGGCAGGAGACCTGATATTGCATGTTGTCTGAGGAGAGCTTTAGAGAGGTCTGAAGAGAAAAAGGGTGACTTGGGGAGGATGGGGAGATGGGACCAGGGAAGCTTCTTGGAAGAGGGGACATCGAAGGATGAGGCAGATTTATTGAGGTGAAGAGAAGCAAGGGGGAAGGGAGACCAGATACAGCTACAGGTAAGTCCAGATACAGATAAGTGCTTTGTTAAAGAAACAGGGACAGGACAGCATAGGGGTGACTAGGTTGGGGGATGGAGAACACTCAGTTTATCAGGAGGGTAAAGTGTATGAACAACAGCCAGGAAAACCTTTTGAAAACTTGTTTTTAAAGCATCATAGAACTGTCAGTCATTCTTACATAATATCTCTATCTATAACTAGTTATGTATATATGCATATACATGATCTTTGGTTCATAAATGTAGAGCTCAGAGGTCCCTTAGAGTAGATATTCTTAACTTTAGGGATAGATTTCAGGGGTCAATTAACTTGGATGGCAAATATACATATATATGTATATATGTATGTGTATATATATGTATATATGTATATGTATATATATGTATATCTTTATTTCAATGTAATGGATTTCCTTTGTAACTTTAGGTATTTTATCCCTTTAAAAACATGGTTCTGAGGAAGTGTCCCCAGACTTCCAGACGCATCCATGACACCAGAAAGGTTAAGAGTTCCTGTCTTCTAGGTTATCTAGACCAATTCCCTCATCTTACGCAAGAGACTGAGGTCCAAGGAGGTTAAGAGGATGTAGTTGTTTGCATGTTATCTTCCTCATTAGAATGTGAGCTCCTTGAGGGCAGGGACTGTCTTCTTGTCTGTCTTTGTGTGCCCAGCACTTAGCATGGTGCTTGGCACATAGTAGGTGCTTAATAACTGTGGACTTGATCAAGGTTACACAGATAGAAAATGGGATGGGGTTTGAACCCACATTTGCTGCCTCCAAATGGTGCAACACTCTTTCCCTTCTTTCCCCATTTGATCTCTGATAAGGAGAGTGATGGAATGGATAGAGTCTTGCAGCCAGCAAGAACTGTCTTCAAGCCCCATCTCAGATATCTTAGCTGTGTGACCCTTGGCAAATCACCTCATTTCTCCCCAGGCCAATCTCTGAATGTAAATTATGGGTGAATTGATGATTAGAAGCTGTGGAGGGGCTTTCCACACTGGAAGTTTCCTACACTGATAAATGCCCAGGTTTAGATTAAGTCCAAAGGAACAGAATAAGTGATATTTGTAAGGGGCTTCAGCATTTACAAAGCTCACTAAGGGTCAAGATCTTGCCTGGAGAGTTTGTTGTGTGACCAAGGCATCTGCTCTTACCTGCAAGGACAGGTGATTGGTGTACTCAGGGAGGTCCCCAGGGAACTCCCGGAGGTCAATGCCCCCACAGTCTACCACACCCTCTTGTGTGCACACACATTCTCGGGGGCAATCGAGGCTCCCTTGTCCCGGCTCCGGCCTCAGAAAAAGGATGGGATCCTCCAGAAATTCGTTGTCTTCATCAGTCTGACCGTGAGCACCAGGGGGCCCCCAGGCCCACGCCCAGAGCACCAGCAGGAACGTCCCGCTTGGGACCATTGCCTCTGAAAAGGAAGGAAAGGCACGGTGATGAGGACGGCTAAGGGAGAGGGATCAGGGCTGGAGAAGGTGTTCGTCATGCCTCCTGGCCCCCAGCCCAGTCCTCAGAGCTGGGGGGAGCCCGGAAGCCATCCAGCCCAATCCATCCTCCCCTACCGATATGTTCAGGAAGTGCTCCTCCTGCCATCACTGAAAGTTCTCTTTGGAGCCAGAGGCCGTCACCACCTGAAATAGCCCCTGCCATTCTTAGGGGTCACCCGTTCTAAGGGAGACCACCATAGACCCTCCTCTTGACAACTTTCCCCAAGGCTTCTCCTCTGGGGCCACAGTGCTGGACATGCAGTCAGAAGGGTCTGGGTTCAAATCTTGCCTCTGACACTTGTGACCCCAGGGTCATCTCTCTCAGCCTCAGTTTCCTTACTTGTAAAGGGGGCATAAAAGCTCCTGGCAGTGGTGTCTGAGTATGCATCTGTCAGGTTCTCTGTGGAGCTGAATGGAGTTTTGCATGGGTGGGGGGAGGGTTGGTGAGGAAGTAGAGAATAGGTCTGGGTGTATGAGTGTCTATTTCTGTTTATGTCTGGCTTTCCAGGTATCATCTAGCTGTGTCTGTGTGAACACACAGTTAATATGGAAGGGCTGAAGGTGTGAAGATGAAGACAGAGAAGCCAGTGGCTAGTGAGAAAGATGGGGCTAAGGACAGGATGGGCAGCTTCCAGGTGGAAAGAGGCCAGAACAGAAGCCTGGAGTGAAGCTGAGGGAACTAGAACCCTCTACCAACTCCCTTCCCCCTGCTTCCGGGAGAAGCCCCTACTTTGCCCTGTGGGGTCCTGCTCTTGTCTCTCCTGGGGAGAACAAGAGGTGTAACCACATGCTGGCGGGGAGCCCCGAGGGGCCAGCATGAGCTGCACTGGATCCACAGAAAGCTTTGGGGTAGGGGGTTGGGCCACACGCCCCCGCCCCCCAGGAGGATGCAGCTCTTTTTTTCTCCTTATAAAGGCACTATTGGGGGGGGTCAAAGTTTCCCATGGAGGCTGTCATCTCCTTTTCCATACAATTCAGAACTCAGACAACCATAGGTCCGGGGCTGGTTCTCATTCCTTCCCCTGAGCTACAGACAGCAGGCAGAATAATCCCTCCCGGGGCATAGAAAACTAGAAGCAAACACCCTGGGGCCCAGTCAGTCACCAAGCATTTATTAAGCACCTACTGTGTACCAAGCAACCCCTGGGGATACAAGGAAAGGCCAAAACAGTCCCCAACAGCCTCTGGGGGAGACAGCACTTGGATAAGCAGGTACATATGAGATATATACAGAGGAGATGGATTCAGAGTAAAAGCATGGAGGGACACCTAAGAGAGGCCCCCAGTTGCAGGTGGGATCCGAGTTGGGTCTTGAAGGGAGAAAAGGAGGCAAGGGGGCAGAGCATTTCAGGCACGGCAGACAGCCTGTTAAAGACACAATGTTGAGGGGAGCAAGAAGGCTGCTTTGGCTGGATTTCAACTTTGCTTGAAGAGTATGTGAGAGAGAATGTATAATCAGGCCAGGAAGGTGGCTGAAGCCAAGGTATGACGGGCTTTCCAAAGCCAAGCAGAGTTTAAATCTGAACCCAGAGGAGATGGGAGGCTACTGGAGGTTACTGAGCAGGAGAGGTAACATTGTCAGAGCTGGGCTTTGGGAATACCAAAATGGCGGATGTGTGGGAGTGGACTGAAAACCTGAGGAAGGGACCGATTCAGAGAGGAAAGGTGATGAGGTATACATCAGACTAGATGACCACTGGCACCTTTCAGTTCTCAACTGCTCTGATTCTGGGAAAGCCTCAGCCCCTTCCACACACATACTCACCCACCCCCACCCTCTGCCCACATACACACTTACCACCACTCCACATCCTCATCCCTAGGTCCATGCTCTCACATTTCACTTTGATGACAGCAGCCTTTGGGAAAACAGAGTCAGAGGCTTCTCCTTTTGGCATTCTCCCACTCCTTCTGTGCCCCTCTGCCTTCCTAGGTCCCCTCCCAGGCCCCCAGGCTCCTCAGGTTGCTTACCACAGTCCCTACTTGTGCCCCATAATCCCAAGTGACCTCCCTCCACCTTCTCCATCAAAATGTCCAGCTCCCAACAAAGGCAGCCTAGAAGGAGTCAGAAGCATTCCCCTGCCTCAGACACCAGCTTCAGCTTACTATCCCATCCACCCATCCACTCAGGCCATCTCACCATACAGCTAATTGACCTGCTTGTCTCCCGCCATGCTGGATCTGCGGCCTGGCCTCCATACCCAAGCCTTCCAGAATCCAAGCCCCAGTGCCCAAAACAGTCAGTCTATCCTTCCTTGGAGTTGGGTACTGACTGAGTATATCCACACTGGGACCTCTTAGCCCTCTCCAGCCATTGGCGGGATGCTTCAGCAGCTTCACAGCCCATCCAGCAGCCTCGCACTCAAGCCAGCTCACCATCTGTCTGCCACTGACCATGTACCCTCCCTTTCCTCCCACCAGGACAAAATTCACTTCCCTGGTCTCCCCTCCCCTAGATGCCCCATCATCCCCTATCAGAATGTGAGCACCTTGAGAGTACCCTCTCTCTCTCTCTCTCTCTCTCTCTCTCTCTCTCTCTATCTATCTCTATCTCTCTCTTTTTATGTATTTGCAGCCACAACACTTAGCACAGTGCCTGGCACACAGGAAGAACATAAGCAACAATCCTCATCATTCATTAAGCCATGTGACTGTGGGCAAGTCATTTAACTATTCAGAGCCTGGATTTCCTGTAAAATGGGCATAATAATTGCTTGCAATACTGAGGGCAACAGCACTTGGTAGACCCAAGCTCTAGATCAATGTGTTGTTTTCCCAACATTGTTCTTTGCTTGTCTGATGTCGTCTGCTTCTGCTTGGTTATAGGCTAAGAATTGAGTCAGGGTTTTATCACTTATTTTGTGTTTGTTTTCATTAACTATCAAATTTGCAGTTTTGAAAAATGAAAAAATAATTCCAGTTTCTCCACCTTCCTGGCCTGATTATACATTCTTCTTCTTCACATATTCTTCAAGCAAAGTTGAAATCCAGCCAAGGCAGCCTTCTCGCTCCCCTCAACATTGTGTCTTTAACAGGCCATCTGCCGTGCCTGAAATGCTCTGCCCCTTGCCTCCTTTTCTCCCTTCAGGTCCCGGGTTTGTCCACTTCGGTCCAGAGTTTGACTCTCATTCCTTGGAGTCTTAGAACACTCTGCTTGCTGGAGTAATACCAGAGTAATGCAAACTCACCTTTCCACAGCACGAGATGGTTTGCAAAGCACTTTTCCCGTAATGTATGGAAGACAGGCAACCCCAAGGTAGGTAGTGTAAATATTATCCCCATTTTACAGATGAGGAACGTGAAGCTCAAAGGTGGCGGGGAGAGATTAAGATTCTAAGCATCTGTTATTTATTCTTTTTCTTTTCGTTCTATATATACATATAAATATTTGTTGTCTTCATTAAAATGCAAGATCATTGATAGTAGAGTTTACTTAACTTTTTCTTATTTTGTGGCACATAGTGGGTGCTTAATAAATGCATGCTGATTGATTGCTAACCAAAATTTTCAGGGAAACTGGATTATATTATTTAGACTTTAACATTTAGCTTAACCCCTTCATTCTACAGGGAGATTTACAGGGAATCCCCCCAGCCAGTGTGAAAGTAACTTACTCAAAGTCACCCAGCTATACCCTTTGACCTAGCAATACCACTACTAGGTTTGTATCCCAAAAGAGATAAAAAGCAAAAAGAAAAAGGATGTACATGTACAAAAATATTTATAGCAGCTCTTTTCTGGGGGCAAAGAATTACAAATTGAGGGGATGCCCATCAATTGGGGAATGGCTGGACAAATTGTGGTATGTAATGATGGAATACTATTGTACTACAAGAAATGATGAGGGGCAGCTAGGGGGCGCAGTGGATAGAGCACCAACCCTTACCTACTAGCTGTGTGACCCTGGGCAAGTCACTTAACCCTGATTGCCTCACCAAAAAGAAAAAAAAATTGATGAGCGGGATGCTCTCAGAAAAACCTGGAAAGACTTGCATGAGTTGATACAAAGTGAAATGTACTGTGTACAAAGTAACAGCAATATTGTAAGGTGATCAGCTGTGGATGACTTAGCTATTCTCAGCAATGCAATGATCCAAGACAACTCTGAAGGATTTAGGATGAAAAATGCTATGCATTCCCAGAGAAAGAACTGATGGTGTTTGAATACAGAATTGAGCATACTTTCTTTAACTTTATTTTTCTTGCGTTTTTTTTGGTCTCTGTTTTCTTTCACAGTATGACTATTATGGATATGTTCTGTATGACTACACATGTATAACCTCTATCAAACTGCTTGCCTTCTCAATGAGGGGGGTGTGGAGTTGAAGAGGAAAGAAGGGAGAAAATTTGAAACTCAAAGTTTTAAAAATGAATGTTAAAAATTGTTTTTATGTGTAACTGGGGAAAAAATTTCTAAAAATAAATAAATAAACATTAAAAAAAAAAAAGTCACCCAGATCCAAATAACAGAGCTAGAATTCAAGTCAGAGACTTTGATGCCAAGCCCGGCACTCTTACCACCAGACCATGCTAGGGAGTCAAGGTCTCTTCCTAGATAAGAATTTCTCCTCTACAGCACCCAAGAGGGTTCTTCGGTCTCTACTAACACTTCCAGTAATGACGCCCTTATTGCCTCTCAAGGCAGCCCATTCCAGCCATGGGGTCCCATAATAATAGTCAATAAACTTTCTATCAAGCACTTACTATGTGCCAGGTACATTGTAATAACAATGTTGCTGGTGAAAATATGTTTACTAGGAATATATATGTATAGCCTATATCAGATTGCATGCTGACTTGGAGAGGGAAGGAGAGAAAAATTGAAAACTCAAAAGCTTATGGAAGTGATTGTTAATAATTCAAAATCAATTAATAATAAATAAATAAAAATAATAATGTTGAGTCGTGTCCAACTCTTCATGATCCCATTTGGGGTTTTCTTGGCAAAGACACTGGAGTGCTTTGCCATTTTCTTCTCCAGCTCATTTTACAGATGGGGAAACTGAGGCAAACAGGGTTAAGTGACTTGCCCAGGGTCACACAGGCTGCATTTGAACTCAGGTCTTCTTGACTCCAGGTAGGACACTCTACCCACTGCGCCACCTAGCAGCCCTGGTAATAATAATAGCGCACATTTACATACCACTTTAAGGTTCCAAGAACCTTACACTTTTATCTCCTTTGATCCTCACGAGTCTTTGAATTAGGTGCTATTATTATTCTAATTTTACAGATAAGGAAACTGAGGCTGAGAAAATAAGTCAACAAGCATTTATTAAAGGCTTACTATGTGCCAGGAATTGTCAAAGTTTGGGTTGCACTTGACCTAGAGGACTACATGTGGCCTCTAGGTGGAAGGTCCACCTGCTCTCTTCACTACACCACCCAGTGGCCCAAATGATTCCTCCAGAAGGAAGGAGCCAGTCTACCGTGTGCCCTCCATGCCAGGCTGATCTTCAGAAAACGTACAGTCTGCTAGCAGCTGTGTACCAAGAGACCTTTCTCATGGGGTCAAACCTGCCAAGGGGGCTCCCAGGCCCGGGCTGGGGGGCACTGTGGGAGACACAGCCCCTTCCCTGGTGGGTGGTGACCCGCCTCCACACGCCTGCCTTGCACTGGTCCTGCTTCCACCTTCTTGGCCAAGTACAAGTCTGATGAACTTTCAGCAATTTGAAGACAGAATCCATCCCCGGCAAGAGCCGGGGATAACTGAGAGCAACTTAAGGGAGCTCCCCGCACAGACAGCAGAAAGGCCGACCCAGCGATGGGGCTGTGGTGATGACTCTCCCAACAGGGGTCATCCCAGAATTACAGGACGTCAGCACTGCAGCAAGGTGCCCGGGAGGCGTCTCCACAGCCCTGCTACATCCCACCTAACCGGACGGCGTCCAGTCTGGCCTTAAAAACCCCTAGTGAGGGCAAAGCCACTCCCTGTGCTTGGCTCCACTGCTTACGAGTTTCTGCTGGCATTTAGCCTAAAGTGACCACCTCTTTACAGCTCCCCCTCCTCCCCACTCCTGATTCTGCCCTTGGGAACCAAGCAGAAAAAGCCTGATCTTTCCTCTACAAGAGGAACAGCCTCCAAGACATCTTAAGTCTTCTTCTCCGGGCGGGCGAAGTATTCCAAGCTCCCTAAAGCTCCTATTCCAGGATATTCATCAGATGCCAATTGTGCAGGGTGAGAGGCAGTCTGGCACCTGCCTGAAGTGGTACTTTCCTCCAGCAGGTAGAAGTCCAGCCTGGCTGCAGATTCTACCTGCGACACATCCTGGCTCTGGGACCCTGGGACTCTGGGACCCTTCGCTTCCCAGTGCTTGAGGCAAGAAAGGGGCCATCCTTTGTTGGTGGTTTACTTACCACCGGGGCTTCTCAAAATGTAGCCCAGGGACCCCTGGGGGTGCCCGAGACTCTTTCAGATCTGTGAGGTCAAAACTATTTCCATAATAATGCTGACATTTTAATTTTTAATGTGTTAGATATCGGCAGACATAACCCACAGAAATAAAAGCTCTTTGTGGTATTCAGTTTTTAAGAATGGAAAGGGGTCCTGAGACCAAAAAGCTAGGGAACGTGCAGAGCCACATTAGTGAAATCACTGCTCCTCTTGTCCCTATCCCAACGCGAATGCTGTTGGGCATACAAAGACATATTCAATAGTCTCTGTGGTACCCAACATGTGTACCCACAAAGCAGTGTGCACTAGACAACGGGGTGGGGCAATGGGGGTAGATCAGGAAAGTCCATGACCGGGAGGAAGGAGATAACATTGCAGACGTGAGCAAAGACCCATTGGCTTCAGTCAAAATGTGGTGGAAAGAGCTCAAGGTCTCCATCTTCAACAGCATCCTTCAAATGGAATCCCAGCATGGAGCGGGATACTCCAGCCGGGCTGGGCCAGAGGACAGAGGGGCCCCGGCTCCTCTCCCCAAGCAGCCCAGATCTCCTAGGCTTTTGTGCTGCCAAACCACACTGTTGACTCAAGCTGAGCTCACAGGCCACCATCCAGGCTGGCCTCCTCCAGCTTGTATTTGTGAGCCGGAGTTTGGAACGCAAGTGTCAGAGAGTTTACATTTCTTCCTATTAAATTCCATCCTTGTTATAGCCTGTGAAAATTTTTCTGCATTCTGTCACCAAGTGTGGTGGCTCCCCCTCCTAGCTTTGCGTCATCTGCAAACCTGATGGGCCTGCCGTGTATGTCTGCATCGATCTAGGGCGCTGATAAAAATGTTTACCAGCTCAGGGCCAAGCCCAGATGCCTGCCGCTCTGTGCCAACAACATATCTTCCCTGGCTGACATGGACCCTGACAAGCTACACTGAGTCCTCCCTCTATCGAGTCTGAATACACCCAACTGTCTGTCTGTCTGTCTGTCTGTCTGCCTCTCATCACTTTATCTTGTCCACAAAAATAGAATGATTCCCATCACAGATCACAGATGTGGAACCGAAAGAGACCTCAAAGGCTGTTTAGTCCAAATCTATTGTTTTATATATAAGGAAACTGAGGCCCAGGAAGGGAAAGGGATTTGCCCAAAGTCACCCAGGTAAGAAGCCTCTGGAGTGAGATTTGAACCCAGGCCCTGTGACCCCAGAGCCAGCACCCTGTCCACTGTACCACACTGCCCCCATCAATGTCATCTGTGTATAAAACCAAGGATTAAATAGCTATCATGCCCCCAGGCTGCTACTATACAGCAAAATATTTTGTAAAATGCTTTGCTAACACCTAAGAAAAAAACCTCTTTATGCAACATTTCTCCCATCCTGGTCAAAAGAAGGGAGAGTGAGGAGCATCCATCTTGATCTGTTCTTGGGGAATCCCAGCCCCTTCCCTGCATCAATAGGGCTCAGGGGCTGGGAGTGGGGAGCACAGACCCACAGGACCCCCACCTGCCTCAGCACCCTGTGAGGTGGAAACCAGGCTAAGGTTTTATTGGCCCCATTTTACAAATGGGAAAATAGAGACTCAGAAAGTGCCATGCCCTGGCCATTTGCAGGCAATGAGGGCGAAGCTTTTCTAGGGCTCCCCAAAGCCCAGAGCTCCTCAACTCTTTCCTGAGGCCAATGTTCCTAATCAGCTTTGGGGTCTCCCTCTGAACAAGTCAGTTCAATAAACATGTATTAAGGTCCAGCTTTGTGCAGTGCACCCTGCAAGGCTTGAGAAATGCCAGGACAAAACCAACAATCAAAGTAGTCCCTGCCCTCAAGGAGCTTCCAATCTGCTGGGGAGAAGGGTACAATGAGTTCTTCATTCCAGGTCTAGACTCTATTATTAATCCAAAGCATCAACAGCAGCCACTGCTCCCTGGGAGCCCCTTAATACAAAGAACAGGATTCGCCTCAGCTGGGAAGGCAGCATGACAAGATTCATCCTGAGGTTCTGGCTCCAGCCTGAGGTTCTAGATCCAGCCTGAGGGTCTGGTTCCAGACACGGTTCTAGATCCTGCCTGAGGTTCTAGATCCAGCCAGGGGGGGTGTTCCAGCTGCTGTTCTAGATCCTGCCTGAGGTTCTGGTTCCAGCTGCTGTTCTAGATCCTGCCTGAGGTTCTGGCTCCAGCCTGAGGTTCTAGATCCAGCCTGAGATTTGGGGCCCAGCCTGCCAGGGACCACAGAGGCTCCTGGGAAATCATCTCTCCTCTGCGGGCCATGGTTTTCTCCACCTATGGGCTGACAGAGTTGTTGTCAATGATCTCTAAGCTACCTGCCAGCTCTGACATGCAGGGCCTCCAGGGCCTCCTCAGGGGCTTCTCTCCCCACTCAGACCACCTGATTCCAGCATCACCCAGTGTCCTCGCAGGTCCAGTCTCTCTGATCCCCAGTTTTTACAACAGCCCTAAGCTCCCTGGGTGGCCCGCCCACCTCCAACTAAAGAAATAGTAACAGATGAGGCAAATAAGAGAGGAATAACAAGGACCATGTGGTGTCAGCGAACAATAGGCCTGTACGGGATGTGAGCTTTGGTTTCTGGGGTCATGGGATATTGGAGGGTGAGAAGGGCAGGAACCTCAGAATAGAAAGTGTCATTGGAGCTGGGGTGGAGAGCTTAGAAAAGAGAATGTCAGGGCTGGGAGGGCCTTAGAACAAGGAATGTCAGAGCTGGGAGGGGCTTAGAACAGGGAATGTCAGGGCTGGGAGGGGCCTTAGAACAAGGAATGTCAGAGCTGGGAGGCGCTCAGAACAGGGAATGTCAGGGCTAGGAGGGCCTTAGAACAGGCAATGTCAGAGCTGGGAGGGATCTTAGAACAGAGAGTGTCAGATCTGGGAAGGGCCTTGGAACAGGGGATGTCAGAGCTGGGGGTGGAGGGGAGGAGAGAAGAGGGTGGATAGTCACTCAAGGACAGCTGTCACAATAACCATTGTCCCATACCAGGGGTGCACAGTGCCCTGGCACACACAAGGTTCTTGGGGAAAGTAGACTCAAACTTAGAAAGCAGATGTGGCCCCAGGATCCATTCAAGGCTTCTGGTTCCTGGGAGCTCTCTTCTCTTCTCCATGAGTCCACATGATGGTCATCGCCAGAGAGAGCAGTTCTCAGCTGGACTCCAAAGGCAGAATCTTACAACGTCTGGATGCTGCTGTGTTTTCCTCAGTATGCTGAGCTGGACCTCAGTGTCTCCTAGGCCAGGCAGTCCTGGCCCCTGCAGCTGCTGAGGTCAATGGGAACTCCCCTTCAGAGGCTTAGAAACTCCATCCTCCCTCCTTCCCCCCAGGGTACTCCTCACTCTGAAGTCCATTCACCACCAACCTCAGCCAGAGCTACTGGAGTCCTGGATGCTCCACCAGCTTTCTGATTCCTACAGAGACCCAGAGCGGGGCCAAT
This sequence comes from Vombatus ursinus, assembly GCF_900497805.2. Lineage (NCBI taxonomy): Eukaryota > Metazoa > Chordata > Mammalia > Diprotodontia > Vombatidae > Vombatus > Vombatus ursinus. The sequence continues at coordinate 6,492,840 of NW_020954603.1, read as the reverse complement.
AACAGCAAATTATAAGACATTTCTCGGGAGCTGTCAGCTAGCATCACTCCTCTCAGATCTATTGCTTGTACCTCATTTATATCCTTGGTTGATTTGATCCAGCTGTCAGAGCCTTCTGTGATTAAAAAAGGTAAACCACTACCCTTATGTAAGTAAATGCAGAATAAAAAATAATTACACATAATTAAGAGAGAGTTAGGAGCTGAGGGAATCAGGAATGGCTTCCTGAAGCTGGTAGTCCTTGCAGATGGTAGTTCTTGAAGATACAGGGATTCTATGAGGCAGAGGGAAGAAGGGAGGGCATTCCAGGCAATTCAGGCATGCTTGGCCCGAAGGCCTACACAGGACATGAAGCATCACGTGTTGGGAACAGAGCAGACCGGGGGGCTGGACAGCAGCGAGCTGGAGGGAGGAGTAATGTCCAGGAGGCTGTGAAGAGGTCGGGCCGGTTCTGAAAGGCTTGAAAAGCTAACCAAAGGAATTTCTATTTGATCCTGCAGCTGGGAGCCACTGGAGGTGACTGAATCAGAGTGAAAATCAGTTTGGTACGTGTCAAGAATGGACCGTTCCACTTCCACCTCGTACGCTGGGCGCAGGACTAAAACCCAGCGGTGCCTCTGGGAAGGACATGCCCATCACCTGCCCACAGATCAGTTCAGCACCTTGGTCACTCTGTTCAAGGGTCCCTCCCTGGGCCATCCCGCTCCTCCTCTGAGCGCCATCCTAGCGGAGACCATTCAGTCATGCATTTCATTCATCATGGGGGCCCAGTCCTTAGCAAAAGCTCAGATGCATCTCTTACTGGTGGGGTAAACAGAACGTTGGTGGGTCCAATCCAACATGTGAAATTTTAGGGAGCCTGCTTCTGCCCATGAGAATGATTAAGTGATGATGAAAAGCCTTCTACTTAACTTGGGAGCACAAACGACTAATGCCTGAGCAACACAGACAAACGCATTCATCACAAGTGCAGAGCTGGAGGCGGGGCCCTTGGGAGTCATCTGGTCCTGTCCGACAACGCCGGAGGCTGAGGGACCTCCCCAAGATCACAAGCCAGACTCCAAAGCCAAACGCCCTGGCCCCAAGCACAGCACCCTTTCCATGCTCTTTACCACAAAGCCACCCCTTATGTGGGCTCAGGTCCTGCCTTTGTGCTTATTACCCGAGAGATCTTGGATAAGTCACAACCCATCTGGGTGTCAGGTTTATCTCCTGTAAAATAAAGGGGTCCATAAAATTCACAGGATTTAAAGGCAAAAGGAATCTTAAGGGACCGTCCAAGATCAATGCCTTTGTATTACAAACAAATAAAGTAAGGCCCAGGGAGACTATGACTTGCCCGAGGTCATATGGTCAGCAAGTGACAATGAACCCAGGTCCCTGCCCTGGAGTCCAGAATCCTTTGCACTGCTCCACACCACCTCCAGGCCATTCCTAAGGTCCTCCCAGATCCAATGGGCTCTGATACTCTTGTGTTCCTTCACATCAGTCCCTGCAGTCTGCGCCAGGGGTATCAAAGATGCCCCCCACTCCGACACTTGGAAAACAGTTAACAAAATAAATAAAAACACAACACAAGAGAGATGACATTTCATTTTAACACTAAGTCAATAGGCCCTCAGGAACCTTCTGTGCATGTCAGCAGTCCCATTTTGATTTGAGTTTGATACTGCTGATCTTACAATCCAGTCGGCTTCCCTTCCTGTTACAAAGCTGATGCCGGTCTTCAAGAGTCTGAAAGGCTATGAAGCAGAAGAAAGACTGGACTCTGCCCAGAACACAGAGATGATAATAATAATAGTCAGCATTTATAGCATGCTTTAAGGTTTGTAAAGTTCTTTACACACAGTGCCTCATTTGACCCTCACAGTAACTTTAGGAGGTAGGCGTTATTTATTAGTAACCTTTCATGCCCCTTAGAGACCAAGAACACAGGAAGCTACTAGTAATATTAACTAGCATTTATACAGGCACCTTCGAGTTTCCAAAGTGCCTTCACAAATAACCTCCTTTGATCCTCACAACTACCTTGAGAGGTAAATGCTATTATCATTCCCATCTTACTGATGAAAAAACTAAGGCATACAGAAGGTATCTAGGGTCACACAGTAGTTAAATGCCCAAGGCAGGATTTGCACTCATGTCTTCCTGACTCAAACCCTACCATTCTATCCACTGCATCACCTTAGATGCTTCTTTTCTATTAAAAGAAGTACATTTTTCACAGGAACCTTCTGGAGGCAATGAAAGTAAAGGGCAGGGTTAACACTTAGAGAAAGCCTGGTGAGGGCCCCAGGGCACCTAAGCCAAGCTAAAGTAACTGGACTTCTCCGGAACTGGCCTCAGCTTGACCAGGAGATCCTGGGGGACGGGCCTGAGGGAGCCATCTGTTATGTCAAACATTCACATGGGACACACACAGACATGGCAAACGAGTGTTTGGGAGGACACATGCTATAATGCTGTGGGTGACTGCCACTGACTCTTGGGTAAGGTACTGTTTCTCTGAGACTCGGTTTCCTCATTTGTGAAATTAAATTCAATTGTTGAAAACCACAGTCTTTAAAGGGGTGCTGGACTTGATCTCTCCCCAATTCTGTGACTCTGGGTATGTAGTCAAAAGGGAGGTTTTCACCAGGTATTTGCTGTTGATGGAGATCGGACATCAGCTGAGCCAGAAAATTAGCCTGCCCTTTAGAAAGGCAAAGATGTGGTCTGTTTCACAGGGGCCATCAACCACAAGCATTTTTAAGTGCCTACCAAGCAAGTGGCAGGTGGGGCAGCTAAGTGGTGCACTGGATAGAGAGCTGGGCCTGAATTCAGGAAGACCTGAGAAAGATGGATTTGGGGGAAGGAAGTGACCGAGAAGCAGATTTTGCCAGGGTAGAATGAAGAACTTGTGTCTCATCCAGGCTATCCAAAAGGGGAAAAGGATGCCTCCATAGGAAGTGAGCTCCTCAGCCCCATAGGTATTCAAGCGGAGGCTGGATGAGCTTTTGGGGATGTTGCAGAGTGGATTTTTGCTCAGGTAAAAAGTGTCTAGATGACTTCTTAGTTCCCTTCCAGACCTCCGATGCTATGACTCACTGGAGTAGGGGGTTAAAGACAAAGGTCAAATGGGGGTGGGGACCTGGGGGGGAGAATAAAATAATGCACATTTCTAGAGCACATTAAGACTTACAAATCTCACAAGGACCCATTTTACAGATGAGGAAACTGAGGCCAGAAGTGACTAGACAGTGTGGTCCAGTAGAAAGATCAATGAATCTTTAAAGAAACCAGGTTCATACCCCAGCTCTTCCACTAGCTGTGTAACTCTGGGCAAGACGGTTGTTCTCTCTCGGACCTCAGTTTCCTCTGAGGTTCCTTCCAGCTCTAGACCCAGTATCCTGCGACCCTCTGATTTGCCCACAGCCACACACACATACACACACACACACACACACACACACACACACACACACCCCACTAGAAAGAGCGAGTGTGCCAGGGCTAGCCGCCAGACCTTTCAGCTCCAAGACCCGAGCTCTTTCCACCCGATTTCATCTCTGACACACTCCCACCAGGCTGCAGACGGGGTTACGGTCCAAACCTATCAGCCCCTTCTCTCTATCTGCCTCTCCACCAACAGCTGTCTGCCCAGGGCCAGAGGGAGAGCCCGGCTGACTTGGGACGCCAGGCTAGAGCGAGAGCCCAGCCTCGGAGGTTGCTAGTGGCTGCGCCCTAGAGTGTCGGTGCGCGCCCGGGGCCGGGGTCAGGCTACGAGGCTGGAGAACGAGCGAGTCGAGCCTCAACTCACACGGCTCCGGCCCCCCGGCCCCCGCAAAGGTGTCTGTCTGGCGCGCTAGGGCCCCTGCCTCAGCCCCACGCACAGCTCCCCGCCCCAATCCGCCCTCCAAGCCGATCCTTTCCAGATGTGCGCCAAGGGGGGGGGGAGAGCGGCGGCCAAGGGGAGGACTAGCCTCCCTCCGGGCGGAGGAGCCAGCCCCGCTGCCCCTTTGCCTTGGGGAAGCCGCGACGGGAATTTTCCAAACCCCTGTCTGAGGCTGGGGGGTGGGGTGGGGTGGGACGGGGTGGGGAGAGCAGCGGAGCCCAAGAGCCCGAGCGGGGGACCCCAGCCCTCTCCGGGACAGGGCAGGGCAGGGCAGGGCAGTGTGAGGCGGGGCGGAGTGCGGCTGGTCGTGGACTTGTGTGGCGCTGCACCCCACTTCCCTACCCCAGCCCAGCCCGAGCCTTCAGCGTGGGAGAGCAAGCAGCCCGGCTTTCCCCCTTCTCCCCCTTTCTCCCCACTTCTCCCAGCCGCGGCTGGCGGGGCTGGAGGGGAATCCCCCGCCGCCGCCCCCTTCCTGATCCCCGATCCCCCCTCCAGGACCGCCGGCAGTACCTACCCGCTTGCTACGGCTCTCCCGGGGCTCTGCGCTGGGCTCCTTGGACACTGGCTCCTTCCATTCAACTCAAGCCTCCCGCTTCGTCAACACAAGTTTTGTTGTCGGGTTCTCCTCACCCCCCTCCCCCCAAGCCGCCTAGGCATGCATGTGCTGGACCGCTTCCTCCTCTGGACACAGGCGCAGGTTCCTAAAAGCCAGTGTGGGGAGTGATTGGGTTTTTCTCCCGCCTCCCCCTCCTCACCCCTCCGCTCCTCTCCTCTTTGGCCCGTTCCCTTTCCTGGTGATTCAGAACCGTAGGACCGACCCCTCTCTGTCCCCCTGCCGCCTGGTTTGGCTCCACAGCAACCCCCCCCCCAATTCCTGCCGCAGGAAACCCTGGCGGGGGGGGGGGGAAGGGTTGGGACGCTCTGTTTCTGACCCCCTCCCTCGTCCCCAGAGGGCTGTCGATAGGGGCTTCCCTGCTGTGCCCCAGAATTCCCCTCTCCCTTAAGTTAAAATTCTAGAACTATTTAAGTAATAAGCATTTTATTAACTAGACCATGCCCGGGCTAAGAAAAAAATACTCCAAGAATGGAAGCGAGTTCTTTGAAAGAGACCAGAATCCCAGCCTCTCCAATTGGAAGAAGGCCATCCACTCCAACCCATAACTGACCAGAAAACCCTTTTCCATCATCTCCCCAGAAGTGGTCAGCCTCTCGGCCTCCCCCAGAAGGAACTCCTGCCCTATTTACCAATAAAAATATTACTTGCTTCAATCCTTTGAGAATTCTACTAAATCAATCCCAATTAAAAATCAGGGGACAAAGGAAGGCTAGGTCAGCCCCGGTAGGTCAGCCTCTTTCCACTTACCCCCAACCTGAGAGAGATCTGGAGACCTTGCTAACAGAATGGGGCCAAGGCTGAATTTTCCTGGAAACTACCTTTTACCCCACCCCATCATGCCCCCTTCTCCTCTGCTCTCTGTCTCCCTCCCCCAGCCCCAGCCCCTTAGAGGACAGTAAATTGGGCAGGGAATCGGGGTGCCTGCTTACCCTAATCACAAGACAGAGGAGAAGTAAACCCTCTCTGAACAGTGCCATATTGAGCCCATGAGCCAAGAATATTTCCAAGCAAACTAGTATTAACTGCTAACAGCTGAAGCAACATTTTGTGTTTTGGCCTGAGTTACATATGTATGATGAACACAGAGGTGGTTCAGGCTTCATCATCCGGCATAATGGCAACAAAGCGGCAAGTCCACAGCTCCTGGGGGGCGGGAGAGGGGCGGCTACTGCATCCATCCTCCCTCTTGCTAAGCTGGCCTGGAGCAGAGTGCCAAGCTGGCCTGCCTTCAGACTGGGGCCAGCTAAGAGCTATAAGTGTCCCAGTGTGGGAAGGGCTGGCTGCCTGACTGCTGGTGGACGAGGCTGGATGCTACCATCCTGTGTGTCCCACCAACATCTCCAGTAGCACAACAGCATTTGGGCTGTCTCCTGAGGCCAGGAGAGCATGATTCCATAGGCTGTAATGCCCTTGGCCGGAGAGGCTCTGCTAGGGAGAATCTTGGAAGGCAGATGAGTCAATCAGTCAATTGGCTTTTATTAAGCACCTATCATGAGCCAGGCACTGTGTTGAGCTCAGGAAATAAAAAGAAAGGCAAAAGACAATCAGTGCCTGCCTTTGAAGGAGCTCCCTGTCTAAGGGGAAGATAGCATGCAAACAACTAAATACAAACAAGCTATAAACAGGATAAGCCGGGGATCATCTCGGAGGGAAGGCACTAAGATTAAGGACCTGGAAAGACTCCTTGCAGGAAGTGGGGCTTCAACAGAGTTGGAGGAAGCCAGAAGGCAGAGATGAGGAGGAAGAGCATGGCATGGGGCACAGCCAGTGCAAATGTCTGGTGACTTAGTGATGCTGACATGCCACTGACTGATTGGGCTCTGGGCTTCATGGCAGCCTGGGATGATCCTAAGAGACTGTAGGGGCAGGATGGGGCACTGCCTGGAGTCCCAGGCCTGGGGATTCAATCCCACCTCCGGCACTTACTAGCTCTGGGACGGATCAAACTCCTCCCCTCTCCGGGCCTGCCTTTTGTCATCCGAGGTAAAGAGATGGATTAAACAGCCTTGTAGGTTCCTTCCAGCTCCTGAGCTGGTATCCTCTGGATCTGGGGTTAAAGGACCAGAGTATGGATCCCAGCTCTGCCACTAAACCTGTGGGATCTCAGGAAAGTTGCTAGGACCCCCTGAGCTTCCGCTTCTTCACCTATAAAAAGGAAGAGGTCTCCTGTGCCGAGGCCCCAAGGAGAGGCAGAGAAGCTTTGGTCACCAGACATCACTGCTCTCCCCTCAACAATGGCCCTCAGCCGGGCATCAGGAGAGGGCCTGTGAGCCTTCCGAGGCCCAGACCAGCTGGCTTCCTAGGGAGGAAGGGTTGAGGTGGCAGCTGAAAAGGGGTTCAGGTGAGGGCCAGATGACAAGGAGCTGCCTGGTCCATTCCACTGAAGGTCAGTCCAGCGTTGGGAGGAGGAATAAGGAAATAAGAGACACTCATTAGTGGGTGTTGATGACAACAGTGAGGCGATCCGTACTCTTAAGTCTTACTTAATCATAAATTAACAAAGTATAAATTAATCATAAAGAGTAAAAAGATTAATTGTCATTCAATTTCACAAACTTTTAGCAAGTGCCCACTCCTTAGACACAGGCACAAATATCGGTCCACAAGTCACTTAGAAACAACAGGTGCATATAAGACATACTCAGGTAAACACTAAACAAATTAGACCATACCTGTCTTAGGTAACTTTTAAACTACTCAAATCAGGTGATGGAGAAAACACGTCTGGTTGAGTAGCTCTCATCTATCTATTCCAGGGTTCAAGTTGTAAAAGTATTTGGCTCTGGGAACAATCTGCCTTCCTTGGAGGTAGAGCTGATCAGCTCAGAAAGGCTCAGCCCCAGAGGTTCGAGAGATTGGCTTTTTTTTTTAAAAGCATAGCAAGTCATGAGCCAGACTACTATGATTTTGGAGGGGTGGCCATCTGTACTGGTGAAGGGAATACACTCACACCACTGGAATCACAAAACTTTTGAAGTAATTAAGTACAAAATACCGATCTGAAAGATTTCGTGGCTTTTGCAAATTTAAGACAAGAGCTACCCGTGAAATCTGTCTAAAGCTAAATCATCTCTGGCGCTGTCATCAATGATGCTTCCTCTCATCGATCCACAGAAGCCTTCGCCATTCATTTCCTCTCGTTCTGTTGGTTTTTCTCATAAGGAAGGAAAAGTGATCTATTTCAAAAAGAGAGAAATCCCCGGCTCGAGTAACTGTCAAAACAAATTATTCACAGTCAAGAAATAGAAGAGAACAATGGTCTGGAGAGGTTTCATCTCCCTCCCAATTCCATCTCCCCAAACTTAAAGAGAGAAATGGCCTTATGTTTTAGAATCAGTTTCCTTCTCTCAATCTTGTTCCAGTCCTTTCTACCCAGGGAATACTCTCCCTTCTCACCCCTCTCCACCTCTAGGGATCCCTAGCTCCCTCCAAGACTCATCTCCAACGCCAATTCTGGCGCTTCCGGACCCTTTCCTCTCCCAAGTTGTTAGTGCTTTCCCCAACTCCCAAATTACTTTGCAGAGTGTCATGGCCTCTCAGCCAGGATGACTTGGGCTCAAGCCCCAACTCAGACAGTACTAACTGCGGGATCCTGGCCCCATCACAGAGCTCTAGTCCAAGACGGTGCTGAGCTGACCAATGACATCTCAGCTCTAGTCCCTCTCCTTATCTGCTTATGCACATCTATTGTACGCTCTGGAGAATGCAAGATCGAGGGGCCAACTGCAGGTGGCCTTTCCTGAAGCCCCCGCTGGCGAGGACTCCCACCCCAAGCTTTCGATTCACTTTGAAAATACGTTTTGTGTGTGTGTGTGTGTGTGTGTGTGTGTGTGTGTGCGCGTGTGTGTGTGTGTAGAATTGGGAACTTGTGGAACAATGAAGACAAAGCTGAGCCCAACCATGGCTATATAAAATGTGGCCCCTCGGTCCTTCATGGAAAAGCCCCGTACTGTCCAAGTATCCAGACATGGCAGGATAGCTTTGTTTTCTGTAGTATGTCTGGGCTTTCAATAGGACATTGTTAGGATGAACCTCAAATTCCTGGGGAATGGTGAATTCAGGGCAAAGAAGCGGCATCTTCCAAAAAAAGCTTAGAGAATATTAATTAATAACAGTAGCGTACGTTTCTACAGAGCAGTTCACAAGTATATCAAGTGCCCCTCCTATGGGCCCCGTGCTGTGCTGGGGACACAAAAGCAAAAACGAAAACAGTCTTTGCCTCCCTCCGGGAAGTCAATTCTATTGGGGGAAGTAACCGGGCACAGAAACAATTCTATGCAAAGTGCACATAAAATAAATACAGGGTAGTTTGGTAGGAGGGAAGGGGAGGCCCTTAAGCTCGAAGGGTGGCCTTAGCCTGGGCTTGGAGGGAAACTAGGGATTAAGCCTAAGAGGCCAGGGCTCCCACTTCCTTCCGGGCTTAGCTTGAAGCCCACCTTTTTTTTTTTGTTTTTTTAGGCAGTTGGGGTTAAGTGACTTGCCCAGGGTCACACAGCTAGTGAGTGTTAAGTTTGGTCTGAGGCCAGATTTGAACTCAGGTCCTCCTGACTTCAGGGCTGGTGCTCTATCCCTTTGAAGCCCATCTTTTCCCAAAGGTCTTTCAAGGTCTCTCTGCCTCCTCATCCCCATCCCCAACCCCCATTGCTAGCGCCTTCTCTCCCATTTACAATATGTCTTGAATGTAGAGAATTGTTGGAATGTGGTCTATGCCATTCGAATGTGAGCTCCTGGAGGGCAGGGACAATGTTTATGCCTTTCCTTGTATCTCCAGGGCTTAGTACTGTGCCTGGTATACAGAAGGCACTTAATAAATGCTTGCTGATTGTCATTTTGAGGAATAGCAAGGTCAGTTTGGCTACACTAAAGTTTTCACGAAGGCGGGTAGAGCATGTATAATAAGGCTGGAAAGGTAGTTTGGAATCAGGTTGTGAATACTTTTATGTGAGAAATTGAGGCATCTATAATTGCTCTTAATGGAATTAGGGAGCCAGTGGACTTCACCAAGCGGGGAATGACACAATCAGACAATTTGGCAGCAGTGTGAAGGTTGAAATTAAGGCTCTATGATTTCAAACATACTTTCCTCACAATTCACCTGAGTGCAGGTATCATTATTCCCACTGTTGTTGTTGTTCAGTCGTGACCCCATTTGGGGTTTTCTTGGCAAAGAATATTGGAGTGGTTTGCCATTTCCTTCTCCAGTTCATTTTGCAGATGAGAAAACTGAGGCAAACAGGGTTAAGTGACTTGCCCGGGGTCACACATCTAATAAGTATCCGAGGTCAAATTTGAACTCAGGTCTTCCTGTCTCCAGGTCTGGTTCTCTCTCTACTGCACCACCTAGCTGCCTATCCCCATTGTACTGATGAACAAACTGAGATTGAGAGAGGGGCTACAGTGACTTACCCAAGGTCACAAGATTGGCAAATATCTGGATTTGGACCCAGACAGGCTGACTCTGCAGTCCAGGGTTTTTTCTACTACCCTATGCTGAACTATAATAAGAATTTTCATAAGTAAGAGCCTCAGAGAAGAAGCCTGAGGTCATGTCCGCCAGGGGTAAATGTCTCCCTGTGAATAAATCACACTCTTATTTCTGCTGCCCACAAACCCACCTGACTCTGAGTGTCCAAGCGAGCAGAACTTTCATTCTGACCCACAGCTCACCAGTTCTCACCCTCGGGAAGTTCTCTCTGATATTTAGGCTCAAATTTCCTTTTCCTGTATTTCCTCCCATTCCTCCTAGTAACCAGGCAAAATAATTCCTCTCCCTTTTTGGTGTTTCCATCTCTCAAATATTTGTGAACTGATATCATGCCCTGCCTTAGTTATCACTTTGCCAAGCAGAAGGTTTCTGCCTTCTCAAGTTAACTCATCTCTCTGACTGCTGCTTTCTTCTTTGATAGAAGATCAATCTGTCCAGGCACAGAGGTGTCCGTAAATCAGCAAAGAAGGGGTCTGTCCATACTGAGGAAGGCTCCCCCTCCTAAAACACTAGCCTTCAACCATCAGTGAAAGAAACCAGGCACAACAGTTTGGAGAAATCCGGTCAGTTCAATGAGTATGTCTTTGTCCACTGACAATGAAGCTAGGGCTTGAAAAGAAGCGTGGCACAGAGGGAAAGGCACTAAAATCCAAAGATCCGATGTTATTCCAGGAGCTCGGTGTAACTCTGTTCTCCCCCACTTTGCATAAAAATGTGAATCAGGAAAAGATTCAGGCACTGAAAAGTAGAGCCCAACTGAGCACGGCTCCAGGCAGTGACCCTCTCCCACCTGGAATCCAAACCCTCCTAGAGAGCAAGGCATCTGAACCAACGGGACTGCATACTCAGTCCTGCTGGGATTTCTATCGATCCCAGTTCTTCTCAAATCAACAAACTGCTCCAAAAAGTCCTGCTAAATAAGACTGTGGTTCAGAACAAACTCACTGCCAAATGGAATCACGTTCCACATTCCCTGAGAGCTCAAATGCCGGACCAAGATTTTCTGTATTTACAATGAACTGGGGATTTATTTTATGTGTTGTAATATTAAGACCAAGATAAATGATGGGCAGGCTCAGTGGATTCTGAGAATCCCTATAAGAATTGAACTTACTATTAAGAAGAATCCCTAATATTTGGCCAGATCCTAATAAAAAATTTGCTTCCTGGTAGCAGATAAATCTTTCATACCCCAGTTAGTTTTCAGTGCACCACAGCTGGCTTTTCCCAAATCTGACCAGAGGTGCCTCAAAGAACCAATGGGTCTCTCCCCAAAGTCAACCTGCCAAATAACTCATACAGCGGTTCCACCTAGTTGACCACCATTTCTTCTATTTAATGATTTCAAAAGTTTCTTTAGTATTTATGAAAAGAAAACGTGCCTGTCGAGGAAGCTAGCATTATTTTCAAATCCTGGCTCTGCTATCTGTGCAATCTTTGAAACCCAAACTTTTTGAAAGCCAAATTAACATCTCCAATTATAGGATGGATGATCATGGGATTTAGAGTCAAAAGGTTCATTAGAGATAAAGAGACAGCTGTTGGCACAGTAGATGGAGTACTGGGCCCAGAGTCAGGAAGACCTGAGTTCCAATCCAGTCTCAGACAATTAGCTAGCTGTGACCCTGAACCTGACCTCTGTTTGCCTCAATTTTATATAACACCCACGACCTCCCAGGGTACCGTGAGGATCAAATGAGATAATATGGGTAAAGTGCTAGGCACAGTGTCTGGTACATGGCAGGTGCCTTGGACCTCTTCCTTTCCCCTTAGAGGAATCCAACCCCTTGGTTTTATAGATAAGAACACAGAGGCCCAGACATTTGAGTGACTTCCCCAAGGTCATATAGGTTTGTCAAAACTAATAAAATCTACTCAATTTGTAGCAATCTGTAAGAAACTAGACAGCTAATACAGATTTGAACTGACCTTAACTCTGAAACCAGCTACGACTGGAACTTAAAAGGATTCAGAATAAATGCTCATCTTAAATAAATAGGTATGTCTAGAACAGAACCTGCCCCCTTTTTGCCCACATCTACCATCCTTCTCTTTCACAGCTTCTTTACAGCCTTGGGGTCCTCCTCAGACCTTCACTCTCTGTCACCTCCCCACATCTAACCAATTGCCAAATTTTAGCAATTCTACCTTCACATCTGTCACCTAGGTTACCCCTTTTCTGTACTCATTCAACTCCAACTACCTCTGTCTGGAATATTATAATAGGCTGCAGACTGGGCTCCTTACCTCCAAATTCCTCCCTCTTCAATCCGTCTTGTACATGTTCAGTTAGGAAACTGAGCACCGGGTTCTAGGTGTTCCTAGCCAAGGTGGCCAGAGTGTATGGTGGAGATTAAGGGATAAGAAGATTGGAAAAGTAGGAAGAGCTTTAAGGTGTTTATTGAACAAAAGGGATGTGCATTAGGCTGGTCCATCTGGCAGATGAATGGAGGATGGAGTGGAATAGGGAGAGACTGAGGCATGCAGACCCACCAGTGGCTACTGCAATAGTCCAGGTATGAGGAGATGGGGGCCTGCACCAAGGGGTGGCAGTGTTGGAGGAGAGAAGGGGGCATATGAGATGTTATGAAGATAGAAACAAGATTTGTCCATTGATTTGCTAGAGAGGGTGCAAGTGAAGAATGAAGGATGATATATCTAGGCTGTAAGCCTACATGATTGGGTGATGGTGGTGCCTTCAATAGTATAATGAGTTGTTTTGGACATGGTGAGTTTAAAAGTCTACTGGACATCCAGCTGTGAAACTGGAGGCCAGGGTAGAGGTTAGGACTGGTAAGTCGATGTGAGAATCACCTGAATCCATGGGAACTGATGAGATCACAGAGCTTTAAAAAAAAAAAAAAGACCCTCCAAAAACACAGGTCTGATAATCCCTTCACTCCTGAGTAAACTCCAGCAACTTCCTATTACCATTGGGATCAAATACAAACTCTTCTCTTTGGCATTTAAAGCCCTTCACAGTCTGGCTCCAATCTGTCTTTCCATGCATATTATGCATTACCACCCATATGCCATACAGGGTAACCACCTCTTTACTATCAAGGACAGTGGTGCGATCCCATTTGGACTTTAAAATCAGAAGCCCAGATGTGCTAAATGAGGAAGGCGAACAGCCCTGAAGAAAACCTGTATGAAGCCAGCAGCTAGTCTAGATCAAGCCCACAGAGCGGAGGACACAGTGAGGGACAGATGCCCAAAGTTCCTGAAAGTGAGGGGAGACCAAACACTTAGAAGACGTTTCCAACCTGTTGGTCCAAAGGGCAGTGGAAAGAATCCCATCAACTGTTTGCCCATTCAGCTAGCTCACTTTCCTTTCTCTACCCAATTGGTATAAGAATCATTTAATGTACATTTGAGGGAATCTGCCTCAAAGTAGACAAGAACAGACAAGCTCCCACCATTTTCTACTGAAGACCACATTTTTATCGTGACACATTTGACTAAAAGGTGCAGGGAATCCAAGCTCCCACATGTTGTCTGTTCACTAATGAAGCCCTTCCTCAGGAAAGCAAAGTCAGCCCCTCACAGCTCTCTTCCAACAAGGGGTTTCCCCTGGCATATAAAGAAACCATCCAAGATCACTTTGGGAGATCACTTTGTCCAGTGACCGTTTACTGCTTTCAAACTACGCATAAAACAGGGATGTGCTCACTGAAGGTCTTTGTCCTCATCCAAATGCATCTTTTGTAAGGGATTCCCTGGTGGATGGTGGATGGTGGATGGTGCCATCCTCCACGGGCTTTTCACGGTCACACTGTGCTGATTGCCAAGATCCACCCTGTTGCAGAAGTCTTAACTGAGATCCATAATCCCTTAAAAGAGTGTAGGTTGTGAGGGTCTAATCCAAATGTGGAGCCTATTCCCAGAAGGTAATTACCAGCAGCGCAGTGACAGTGGATAGAGTTCCGGAGTTCAAATCTGGCCTCAGACACTTACTAGCAGTGTGACCCTGGGCAAGTCTTCTAACTTTAGCCTGTCTCAGTTTCTTCACCTGTAAAATGGGGGTGAGGATAATAGGATTTACCTCCTGGGGTTGTTGTGAGGATCAAATGAGATATGTGTAAAGCATTTAGCACAGTGCATGGCACATATTAAGTGTTTAATAAATGTTTGTTTCCTTCCTTCCTATTTCTATGCAGAAGACTGTGCCAGGGCCCAGAGAAGACACCAATGTCAAAAAAGACATAGTCTCTGTCCTCAGGACTAGAAGGGGGATGTGATCTGCGGGTCTGATGAAGTTAACAGAAACATAAATATCTGTGGGATGAACGAACGAGGAAAAAGATACATTGGGCTGATCACAAAGTTGGACTTAGATTTCTTTTCTAGCAGAGGGGCTGGTTGGCGAAGGAAAGGTCCTGGGTTAACAACAAAAAGCCTGACAAGGCTCCCAGAGACAGCTGAAATGTCACCCCGATTCCCAGCAGGGGACAACCCCCTAATTGCTCTATCCTCTTATTCGGGGGGCTTCTCCCCACCCTTACAATATACGTCCTGGTTGCTAAGAATCTCTGGTGTTCCCTGAGACCCCAGCAGTGGGGAAGGGAGAAGAATATCACCCAAGGGGGGAAGAGAAGGAATCTTTTAACCAGGATTCCTTAAATGTACAGTCTGGAGGTGGCTGGGTGTGTGTCAAAGATACACGAAGTAGCCCAGAAGCTTGGTGGGAAGACTGTTAAGAGTAGAGGAGATCCCTAATGTGAAATGAGATATATCAATGACCTAGGGAGGGGGAAAGCACACCTAAGGAGAGGCAAGTACAGCTAAAACATGCCAATCTGGAGGGATGATGGGGAGGGGAGCCCCCCACACACACACAAAGGCTACATAACAACGGAGGCCCCAGGCCTATCCTCTATCCGAGTGGCCATTTCCAGAGCCTGACTCCAAGCCGGAGAAGCTGGACCCTCCAGAGCCGCTGCTAAGGGGAGAGGCGAGATCAACAACCAGCTAGGATACAGTACACAAGAGCACAAGGGCCACTTAATGTGGCTTCCTACAAATGTACATATTTTCAGGCTGAAAAATTCTGCTCTCCATGGCCCATGGGGATTTATTTTATGATATGTCAAGCTGAATTTCTGTCATTCAGTCATTCAGGACCTCATTTAGGGTTTTCCTGGCAAAGATACTGGTGTGGTTTGCCATTTCCTTCTCTGCTTCATTTTACAGGTGAATAAACTGAGGCAAGCAGGGTTAAGTGACCTGCCCAGGGTCACACAGCTGGTTAAGTGTCTGAGGCCGGTTTTGATCTTCCCCACTCCAGGCCCTGCCCTCTGTCCACTACACCACCTAGCTGCCCCAAGTTGGGATACGTTACAGTCATACACAAAGCCTCAGTGGACTGGAGCAACACATGAGATATACTATTCCATTAGACAGTAAGCTCTTTGAGGACAGGGACTGTCTCTTGCCCCTTATGTCCTTAGTGCTTAGTGCAGTGGCTGGCACATAGTAGGCACTTAATGCTTATTGACCAACTACTCAAACTTTGCCAATAGTACACAAGTAACTTTGTCACAGCTGTTTTCTTTCCCATTGCCCAAAAAAATCCCAAGCAAAAATCACACAATAAAAATAAAAACAAAGGAAAACAGGAAAAAAGCAAATTTAATTTTCTATTAAACCTTTGATCAAAGTCATTACTTACCCCCATCTTAGTAAATTACAAGAAAGTTAAAAAGAAACGTTGCGTAATTAACATTCACGCATCAGAAAAATTAAATCAGGCGAAGGAATGAAACATATGAAATAGCAAAGTTTGGAGGAAGGAATAAATGAAAAGTTTGCTTAGTGAAGTGAATCCAATAAATACTGTGCCTCTCAAAGCAATTTTATTGGCTACCTAATTGTGAATAATGGTCAGTTCAAGAATCTAACACACTGATTTCCAAGAAAACCTCCCTCTCATTAAAGGGTTTGATTTTAAAAGAGGTGACGGAAGTCTCTCTCCATGATCTACTCCTGATCTTTTTCAGTTACACAGAAACAAAGAATTAAGTTCTTTTTAAAAATTCAAGTTCTATTATAGCATTTTAAAAAATATTAAGTAAAATAGATTAGGTATTCAAGTGTTACAACACTAATTACTGCCCAGCTAGTGGTGTTTTGTTTCATCCAGTTCTCCCAAGCAAAACTCTAAAATTGAAATCTCAGCAGAATAATCCTTAAATATATTTTATAAGCAATATGAGATCTTTTGTTTACTGAGTTCCTGGATTTTCCTGCTGTACCCTGTACCTCAATTTAACCCACACTATAATTACCCCATTAACTTTTCAATGCACAGTTTTATGTGATTCAGCAAGGCCACAGTAGTATCGTCAAGCTCTGTTAATACAGGGCTTAAGAAGGACAAGGCCAGTGATGCCCATGGCCCACACTACTGCCAAGCCATCTCTGGCTAGCTTTGGATTGTAAGGACATAGACATACATGCATGTGTGTGCAGGCACACACCCCACACTACATCCATGTATGTACATAAAATCTCGATGTTCTGCAGAAGTTGACTCCAAGGTGTTCAGAGTTTCGCTTTGCCAGGCTGCAGCTGGAGGCTCTGTAACTTCATGGCCAGACCCATATTGCCAGTAATTTTCAATTTGCCTTGAAAGAAAGCCTGTAAGAGCAAAGGAAAAAAGTGTTACTTTGTGCTGTTCTCAGGCCGAGGCTTCTGATATTTCCTGGACTTTCATGTTCCTGGATCAGCTGCTTATCCAGGTCATCTGAAATCCTTCAAACACTGGGCTCAGCTAACGGGAAGCTAGGCTCAATTTCTTTCCTTTACAAAGCTTCAAGGAGAACCAAATTCCTCAAAAGCCACAGACTTTCTGAGCAACCAGAAGAGACTCCTTCTGAGTTGAGTCCAAAGGGTGACAAGGAGAGCCGGGACCAGAGCCTATGGGTAGTTAGACCGGGGGAGGAAAATTGAGAGAGAGAGCAGGATTACTGTGTCCTCAAGGACATGGAGGGCTGTGTGAAGAGGAAGGTGAGCCTCTTTCTGCCCAGCCCACAGGGCAGAACCAGGAGCAAGGGGTAGAAATGAGAGAGGCAGACACAGCTCAACATAAAGAAAACCGTCCGGGGGCAGGTAGGTGGCACAGTAGATAGAGCACCAGCCCTGGACTCAGGAAGACCCGAACTCAAATCTGGCCTGAGACACTTGACACTTACTGTGTGACCCTGGGCAAGTCACTTCACCCCAACTGTCTTGCAAAAAAAAAAAAAACATCCACTCAGATCTGTCCAGAAATAAAAATGACCTAAACTGCCTTGTGGGTAACAGGGCGCTGAAGGAGGATCCTGATTTCATTGGGGGTGTACATCCTCTACCAATGCAGACTGCCATCCCTTTCTGTCTTCCCGGACAGTCTTCAGGAGTTGTGAGGGCAGCCCCTCGGTGAGGGGCCTCTCTAAATGAAGCTAGGCTGGACAGGCATCTTGTCTGTGCTCAGGCCCACACTCAAGGCCTTCTCAGAGCTCAGGCTCCAGCAGCATGACCTTAGAGCCCAGGGTCAAGTATAAGAAAGACATCAGTGGAGGTACATCATACTAATGACGGACACTCAGCCAGGCTTTACATGTACCGAGGGGTAGACAGGCCTCGTGGGCTGAGCTTAGACACGAGCCACAGGACCTAACCTCCCCTGGATGCAGTTTTCTCATCTCTAATGAAAATAATATCTATAGTACTTATGGAAGATTGTGAGGAGCAAATGGGAGAATGTATGAGAAACACTTTGCAAACCTTAAATACTATGTAAATAAAGTCAGTTATTACTATGTTATTTAAAACTCAGAACAGTCCTGTGAGGCACATGCTACGGGTATAAAGACTGTAGGATCACAGATTTATAGCTGGAAAGGACCAGAGAGGTCAATAAGGCCAACCCCCTCTTTCAACAGATGAGGAAACCAAAGCCCAGGAGGTGATGGGACTCATGCTCAAAGTCTCTCTCTCTTCCCCTATCTCTCTCTCTCTTACACACATGCACACACACTTGAGCACAGAGTAATTAAAAGGCCTGGATTTGACCTGAGTCTTCTCAAACCGAGCTTTCCACTAACCATCACTGGGGTGTCCTTAGGTAGGTGCCAGGCAAGCATGGAATAATAAGATTTACGAAATCAAAGTAACCCGGTCGAACCCCTCACTTCACAGATGAGAAAAGGGAGACCTAGAAAGGTTCTTGGCCAAGGTGGCCCAGGCAGACTCAAAGCCAGTGCTTGCATTCCCCGGTTGGGTCTGACTAGACGCCTTCTGAGGTTCCTCCAAACTCTGTTCTCCTGCTGTCCTGAAGAGCAAGCAAGTGAACTTTCCTCACCGCCCTTTTCTTGGAAACCAGTTCCTATTGGACGCCCCACAAAGAGGACTCAAATCTGCAACATTTGGCAGAGCAGCTTGGTCTTAAATTTTCTTTAAAATTACTGCACAGGGACTTGGTGTATAGGATTAAGTTTACTATAGTTTTTCTTTTTAGAAAAGCACCAACCAGAATATATTCATAAGCCCTTGGAAGGCAGCACAGCATGGATTAAATATCACCCAACTCTTGGGCTGCCTGACAAAGGCCTTCTCCCCACAGACGGCGGCCCGCCAATTCGGGGGCACTCCTGTTACTGCTTGGCTCTGTGAGGAAAGTCAATCCAATCCATACTGGGAAGCCATTTTAACAACTACTAAATTTATCATGTAATAAAATCCCAGGAAAACTCAGGAGAAATGGCAGAACTGGGAACACAACACATTGGAGGTTTTCAATGCTTCAATACTCTTAAATTCAGAAACGTCTGGATGAAAAGTGCCAGGCGGTCTCCACTTTTTCAGCAAGGAAATAAAAAAGGCACAGCCTCTGTATGCCTTACACTTGAGAATGTAAAGAACGCTGGCTTTCCCTGAGCTGCATGGGAAGGATGACTAATTCCTTTTTTCCTCTGTCTGGACAAAGTAAATGTTTCCTTTCTATATGGACCACAGCCTCCTGCCCAGAGGTTTAAAGCTTAGGGGCTTCAAAGTACAATTTATTTACTTATTCTTATTTTTTCTTTATTCTTATTTATTTTCTTATATTTACTCTTAAAAAGAGTGCGCTGATGGGACACGCACTGGAACCCCCCTCTCTAGTCACTAAGTCAAGCAGAACAAGTCTGTGCTTAGAACAGTGCCTCCTGAATCAGGCTGAATTGTATGAAAGTTGGACATTAGGCTGGCATGACTGGTGCTTTCTGGACAGTCTTGCAGCTGCATGGCTGAGGGTCCTCCCAATGAGGAACTTCCTCCACAATGCAGATGAGCGCTGCCTGGGAACCTGAGAGACGCACCCAGTGCCACGACAGGGGTCAGAAGCAAGACTCAAACCCTGGTCTTTCTGACTCTGAGACTGGCTCTCCAGCCACTGGGCCAAACTGCTCTCCAGTAGGAATACAAACGTGAGTCATTCCTAAGGTGAGTGGCTAGCATGGCTCTTGATGATCATTTAGTCCAACCCTCTCAGAAGTCAAATGACTTGCCCAAGGTCACACAGCTGGTGCATGCCAGAGCCAGGATCTGAGCTCCAAATTCAGAGCTCTTCTCACCACATCACCCTGCCTGCCTCAAGTCTAGCTCCAGGTATTCTTTACGGGCTTTTTCTGTTGGCAGCAGAAAAAACCGGAACCAAAGAGCTAACCAATTCTAAATGATCAATTGTCCACTGCATCCTGTGTTTTCTGCTATGCCTGCCTTTTTTTAATCTAACGACCAGCACCAGCATTTCTATAGAACCTTAAGATTTGCAGAGTACTTGGCACACTTTACATCCTTTGGGCCTCACAGCACCCTTGAGAGACAGGAGCCATTATTACCCCTATTTTGCAGATGAAGAAACTGAGGCAGACAGAAGTTAGATCACCTGCACAGCCAGTAAGTGTCTGGGGCCAGATGTGAGCTCAGCAATTCCTGACTCTTCTCTTGTGATGATGAGCAGCCTTTACTTGGTAAAACCAAGGGGTCAAAGAAAAGGAGCTGCCCCCCAAAGCCACCACCCACCTGGCCGAGAGGAGTGGGCTGGGTCAGGCTCCGAGGTGCCCGGCAGGGCCTGCGGTGGGGGACTCTGACCGACCCCCACCACGGCTAGGGTGGTGCGGGGCTGTGGGGCGACTTTCAGGTGCAAAGAACCAAAGAGAAACCTCTCGCTGGCGCTGACACCCAAACCCGCCAGCTCCTTGAATCAAACGTATGGAAAGAGAGGCAACACAGGAAGCCAAGAGGAGGAGGATGAGGAGGGCAAAGGGCTTCGAGTCCACGAGGGTCAGACGAAGAGAGCAGGCACGTTTAGCCTGGCAAAGATCAAAGGGTCCGGACGGCAGCCGCCACGCGTGTGCTGCCCCGAGAGCACAAAGACCCCGATGGGAAGGAGCCATGGGCTCCAGCCAGGACAATCTCTGCAACAATGAGCGCTGCCCCCTCGGGCCCGGGCTGCCTCTGGAGGTGGCAGCTTCACAAAGAGACAGGGCGACCCCTTCTTGGGTGCTTACTTCTCCCTCTGAGGAGCTGGCTCAGCCCACCAGCAGAGGGCTCCAGGCCTCCTCCTCCACTCCACCCTGGTAATGTCCCCATTCCACAGATGATAAAACAGGTTCTGGGAGGGAGTCATTTGCCCACCCTGACACAGCTACTAAGTGTTGGACCTAGGATTCTAACCGGATCTCCCAATTCCAAGCCCAACACTCTTTCACTTGTCCCCCTCTCCCCCTGCCATAGCACACTGGTCCAAGGCCTAAAACAAATCAGGCCCTGGGCGGGCAAACATTTCAACTTAAACTGAAAGACATCTCAAAGCTCTAGTACTGACGTGTTGTTTGGAGGCAGCTTGGCAGTACAGTGGGTAGAGCAGCAGGCCTGGAGTCAGCAAGACTCATCTTCATGAATTAAATCCAGCCTCTGTGCTGTGTGACCCTGGGCAAGTCACTCAATTTCTCTGTGCCTCAGTCTAAGAACAGGACCTACTTTACCCAGGGTTGCTGGGAGGACCAAAGGAAGTAATCTGTGGAAGCAAACCTGAAAGCCTCACAGCCACAATGGTCATTATTATGGCCACTGCTATTACTTACATCAAGGGACATTTCAATTCTGTGGAACTCAGATGTAAGAGAGAGCTCTGATGAGTTTTTAAATCTTCCCAGAGTAGAGGAAGAGAGTCAAGAGCACAGGCTGAAGTCCCAACTTCTAACTCCCTGGCCCTGTGATCTTTCAGGAGAACTCTTTCCCCTCCCTGGCCCTCAGTTTCCTCATCCGTGAAATGGACGGGTAAGTGAGGTGACCTCTACAGGCAGCTGCTGATGAGGCCCTGAGGCCTGCCTTTTTCAACCTTCCGTTCTCTGGGGCACTCACCGACTGAGGATTCATCTTGCCGGTCATCAAATCCAATAAGTCGGTGTCAGCCATGGTAATTGTGCAGTCAGCCTTCTTATCTGGAACAGACAGAGAAGGGGGAAGAAAGGAGGAAAGTGAGCACGGGGCTTGAGGAAGGCTCAGAAGCCAGAGCTCTCACTGAGAAAGCGCCCAGCCCATTCAACACCAATGGGGCTGCGAGAAGAGGATGGGGAGAGAAAAAATCCTCATCGTCGTCCCTGTCCCACAGAAGCCTGACAGTCCAGATCGACGGGGACTGACACGAACACAGACGGCTCTGGGCCAGGATCCCAGGATCGAAGGTCAGAACAGGAGGATCCAAACACCCACAGGAAAAGTGCTCCAGGTCACGCCCCTGAGGTTCCACACCATCCTACCCTGCAAACTGCCGAGAGATACGGCCCGCCGGAAGGCACCAAATCAGCCCGTGCACTGCTGGCCCAGCTGTCGGTCAGGCCGGCGGGAGCAGCAAACCATATGAAACTCCCCCGTTTGTGATCGCAGGACAAGGGAGAGAGGAAAGTTACACAGACATCAAGTATTCACAGCAGCATTTGCTGTAGCAGTAAAAAACTGGGAATAAAGTGGGTGCCCACCAACTGGGGAGTGGCTGAACCAGCCATGGACATGGGACCGTGCAGGCCCATCAGCAATGAGAGACACAGCAAGACTGATGGGCGTGCACTCATATGTGGGGGGAGGTATGAGAAGCCAAGCAACGGGCCCACCACGCTCACCACAATGTGATCACGCAGCAACACTGACAGGAGCGAGACAGCTGCCTCTGGCTGGGATGACCAGCCCAGTCCAGAACGACTGGCGGTGGGTGGGGCACGCGGCCTCCTGGCTGCGCAAAGGCAGGAGGCTCCTCTGTGCCGTCCGAGGGGCTCCGGGACGTCAGAGGCATGGCAGTCCCTGCCCCTAAGCCAAGGTGCACACGGTGGTCAGCCCCTGAAAGAGCTCGCAGGATGCTCAGTGCCGCTCACTAAAACCATCCAATCACGGAGGGCTTCCTGGGGATGGATGGGCTGTCAGCGCACACCAGATCGCAAAGTGAGACAGGGATTTTCGGAAGATGGAGAGAAGGGATGGAAGGCCTGTCAGACAGGGTGGAAAGACCAGCACAGAGAGGCGGAGGGTATGTAAGCAAACAAAGCCATGAATAAATACTTCATTAATACTAAAGACTCAAGGGTTGGAACAGAAACCACCTCTCCAATACCAGTTCAAGTTAGGACACGCTAAGAGCACTTGAATGCTGCTGCCCGCTAACAAACGGCCAGTTGTTGGCCACACAAAAGGAACAGGCGTGGCCCCAGCTCCCCAGGGGCTGGCAAGCATCGGTTTCAGCAGATTATCCTTCCCTATGGGTGAGAAAGCTCTGGCCTGTGGGGGACAGCCTGATGGGGAGGCCTGAAGCTGACACCAGTGCCCGGGGTAATATAAAAGCTGTTCCACGTCCTTCCACAAGCAGAGTTTCTCATGGTTAACATTTTCTTAAGAAGGAGGAGGGTATGCAGTCGGTAGACTTTTTACTGGACCTGGACCTTTTACTCAGAACCCCTGAGTTCTGAGTCCCAGCTCCATCACTGGACTCACTGGGCACCCCTGGGGAGGCCACTTCAGCGTTCTGAGACCTAGTTTCCTCATCTGTCAAACGGGAATAACACTGACCCTGCCAACCGCTACAGCAGCATTTTTATTCTCTCCTTTTCCAGCGGTTCCTTCCCATTTGCCTGGAAATACACTCCTGTCCCCTGAAAAACACATCCCCTCAACTCAACTTGTCCTGGAGAAACACAGGTCCTTTTGTTCCCCCTTCTCTGCCATGACATCTACAAGGCCAGACCAGCCTACGGTCACCATCACTGCTTTCTACCCTTGCTCAGTCACAGAGGCCTCTGAATCCAACTCCAGCCCTGCCCCCCACCATCCCTGAGGCTCTCCATCCTGACCACACCATGAACACTGACATCCTGCTTCTGAGTGACCTTCTCACCTCCTCCTGGAACAATGCGCCTGCCCCACCAGTGTCCAGGGCACCACTCCCCTGGCTCGCTCTTCTCCTACTCCTCTGACCACTCTCCTTTCGCCTCCTTCCTCAGACCCCTCCACACTCTCTCCCCTGGGGCTCTCAAAGGTTCAGTCACCACCTCATCATCTCTCCCCAGCTCTGGGCCTGCTGTGTCCACTGACTACAGCCGTTTCTAGGCTCTCAGGGGCCCTTGCAAACCACCAGGCACACTGCCCGAGCTCTTCTGCAGCGAATGCACCAAACAGAACCAAGCAGATCTCCAGCCCTTCCTCCAGCTGCCCTCCGACACTTCCTGGGCGGCGCCTCGCCTCTACGTTAGAATGGTGTCCAGTGTGCTGATGCTCACTACGGGTCTCTCCATTGATCTGTGGGTCTAAGATTCACAACCACAGAGCATCCCTCAGAGAGAATGTGTGTTAAAAAGATGGCCCTTTGCACCAGGGAACCCCTGGGGAATATTAAAAGCAAGGTGTGGTTTTCCAAACGCAACCCAGGAATCTTTCTTCCTCCTCTTTGATTCTGGGTCCAATTCTAGTCTCCATCCCAAATATGTACTAATGTACCCCCCAATGGGATGACACTCCCAAGTGCCCTGGAACCAGATTAAAATGTAATTGGGAAATATTTAACAAAATACATAAAAATACACTAAAACATAACATTAATATCTAAGTCACCATGTAGCCACAGGGATCCTTACGTACAGTTCAGTGGCCCCCCCTTTCTATTTCATTTTGACTCTAGAGAATGGGCATTTTTCATCCATTTAGTTTTTCCTATATGAATTGTTGGGGCAATCTTTTTTGAATAATCATGGATCTTATTAAGAAGGCCCGAAGATGTTCAGGGGACTGAAGCAATCAGTACAATATCAATCACAAACAAAGGAGGAGTCCTGTTCGGATCTGGTTTAGACCTCTGTGGTTCCTTTCAACTCATATTCTAAGACCCCAGCAATTTGATCTCATACAAAAAATATTCTTCTAAATATTATTCAATCCCTGCATCACCTCTCAACACCATCGCCTCAGCTGGTGTTTCCACCTTCTCCTGATTTCTCATGCCTCCAGTCTCTTTTCATTCAATCCATCTTACCCAACATTCATCCCCTGAAGCACAACCCTCATCATGTCACTGTCCTGCTCAGCCACGATCAACGACTAAATTGATGCCTAAAGACTGGTGAACCAAGCCTGAACTCTTTGGCCTAGTACTCGAGGCTCTCTGTAAACCAGGTCTAACCTAACTTTCTAGCCTTATCTCCAACTGTGCTCCCCTCATTGTACTCTACATTTTGGTCAGACCAAGAACTCATAATTCCCAGAATGTGCCCAATACTTTGACAACTCTGTGTCTTTACTCATGGGGTCTGTTCACTTGGAACATTCTCCCACCCCTCCACCACCTCCCATCTCCAGCCTTCCTCCTTTTCAAGACCCAGTTCGAACAGACTTCCCCAATTCCCTGGCTCCTTGCAGGCAGAACTGGTCTTTTCCCTCTTCTGAATTCCCAGAGTTCTCCTATCTGGCTCTCCCATCCCTTGGAGCACTGTGAGCTAGGCTACACTTAGGCATACCCATATATGCAGCACCTCCCTTATCAGATAATGAGCTCCTGTAGGGGACAGTTGCTATTTTAACTCTCTTCTACCTCCTACATCATAACCTTCTTAGTCACACACAGTAGGCACGAGGTAAAGAGTTGCATGAACAGGAAGTGAGAAGAGAAAATCTGGGGAGACATCTTTCCTGAAACTCATTGGGAAAAATGCCTAAAAAAAGAAATTGTATTACCCTTGTACAGTGGAGTGAGTCCTTGCTTCAATTAGATCCCCAAGATCTGAAAGACAAGGGGGTATTCTCTGCACAGAACAACATGACGCTGTGTCCAGAGTACTAGACCCCAGGAGACCCTGAGGTAACCCCCTGCTCGGACACTTACTGGCCAAAGGATCATGAGCGGGTCACTTAACTCCTTCAAGCCTCAATTTTTAAATTTGTAAAAGGAGGATAATTACTCTTAACCCAGGGGTGTCTGAGGAAATTGTTTTGTAAGCCTTTAAATGCTAAAAAGGTATGTATGTGCGTGTGTTGGCAGCAAAGTGCACAGAGTACCTGTCCTGGAGTCTGTAACACTCATCTCCCCGAGTTCAAATCTGGCCTCAGACACTTACTAGCTGTGTGACCCTGGGCAAGTCACTGAACCCTGTCAGAGTGACTGATTCCCAAGATCAGGGTCATCAGGCACAACTGCCTCAGGCTGCAGCCTTCTTTACCTTCAGGCAAAGACAGTCATCAGAAGACCTGAGGGTTTTAGGGGGAAAGGAAGGTGGAGACCCACTCTGGCACGCTGGTGACTGTGGGCAGGGATTGGGCCCTGCACCCCCTCCACAAAGCAGTCTCACATCTGGGTTGCTGGCCCTCCTTCACCCAGGCACCAGCCCAGTGTAAGCCTCCATCCCCTCTCCCCTGGCCCCCACCTGGTCTCCCTCCCTCCCATGCTCCACAGAGCGGCCAATTGCATGTCCTAGGAACACAGTTCTGACCTCCCCAGCTCCCAGCTCGAGAACCTCCCAGCTCTCCCTGCTGTGTTCAGGAGCACATTCAAATTTCGTTCGCTCCTGCTCCTCCAGGCCCTCTAAGTTCCCGCCATGTTGGTGTATTTGCTGTTCCACAGATGACCTCCATCTCCCCTCTCCAAGTCTTTGCACAATCAGGACTGCCCTCTCCTCCTTAGCCTCCATCACAGAATCTCACATTCCCTTCCGGGCTTGGCTCCCTTCCCAAGGCCTGGAACCTGCTTTGGGCATCTGCCTGAGTACAAGCTGTTTCCCCCAAGAGACTCTAAGTTCCTTTCCAGTACACCATTTTGTCTCATCTTCCATCTGCAGCGCCCAAGCTCGGAGCCAGGAGCATGGGCATTGTAGGAGGGGCTTAATTAAAGCTTGCCAAAAGAATCTTCCCAGACCCTGGCAGGCAGCTGTGGCGGAGCTTACTATGCCCCCTGCAGGAATGGAGAAGGAAGCAGAGGAGAAGGGGTGTCCCGCCCCGAGGGTCTATGGTCAACTGGAGGCAGAGATGGGAGAATTCAGGCCTAATGAAGCCTGGGTCTGGCCAAGAGGAGTTCCCAGTCCCTGCGCTCTGGCCTCACCCTCCAGGGTCACATGTGAGGCCAGTCCTCCGGGAACACACCTCAGCCAAGAGACAGTGACCTGGTTCTGCTTAGGAGCCAGTGTTCACTGGGTGGCCGTGTGTAAGCATCTTTTCTGGGCAAGGCATTTGGGCCTGATGTTCCAAATGGATGAAGGAGGCCTGCCCCTGTCCTCTCAGAGCTCACCACATAGCAAGGTCTGTGACTGCCCCAGCACACAGTGGGAGCACAGCTGCAGCAACTGACCTGAATTAACAGCTACGGAGCCTTTGCCATTTTTCACATCCACTACCCAGGTGGCTTCTTTCCCGCCAGGGCCGTCTTTCACCTTGAAGGCAAAAACGCCACCGATTTTCTTCACGTACTGTTCTCCTTCCTGTAAATGAGGAGAAAAACCAGAGTTATAGCTGTTCATGTTGATGGAGCCCCCAGGCTCCTTGGGGACCATCCTCCAGGACAGCTGACGGGATAGCTTCCCACCATCGCTGGGACAAAAGCCACAGGAAGCTAGCGAGGGGAGCACTCAGGCAAAAAGGAGCCTTTGCAGACTGAACTTATTTTGTATCAATAATGAAAACCAAATGAAGAGAGCGGACTGGTCTCTGCGCTTTTGCTCACACAACACCCACGCCATCTCCATCTGTCAGATTGGAAGGCTGCTGAGAGGCGAGCCAAGCTGTGTCAAAGCTCCCAATAATCACCAATCCAAAAGGCACCGAGGGAGGCACCATGAAGACAAAGCCCAAACAAATCCAGCCCCTCGGGCAGTGAGAGTCCTCCATCATCATGGAACTTCAGCATCTGGGAGGCAATGGCCTCTGACCAGGGCAGCTCCTCCAAGCCACGGCCAACAGGCCACTCTCCAGCCTCCACTGAAGCTGTCTGGACACAAGGCCCCTCCTTCCAGGGAAGCCCCCACCCACTCCGGGGGAGCCCAGGCTGCGCCTCCTCTCACACACCAAAGCACTGTCCTCCTCTGAGGCCGCTAACACGCAGGGCCAGGATTCTCTCAAGTTCATAAACTGTCTGCCCATCACTGTGAACCAACTGCAGCGTAAGTGTCTTCAAAGCACATGTCATATTCACTCTTCTGCTAAGACCCCAAAGGCAGAACCAGAACCAACAGGTAGAAATCCCAGGGGGCACATTACAGATCCCCTCCTGCCCAAGCTGGACACACAGGACATGCCCTGGCTGTTGGTCAGGCCTCTCCCAACACCACAGCCCTGGATCACTGAACAGCGTTACACTGGAGGGTGGCTGGGTGGGAAGGAAAAGAAAGTATGGGGAGCAGAAAGAAAACCCTGCTCCCATCTCGAGGCCTCCTCCGGCATGCCGAGGAGCAGCCGGGCTCCCACGCCAAGGGGCTGCCCCACACACTGACTCAGTAAAAAGACTCGCGACCGAATTCCAAGCAGAGGTATAGAGGGCTGCACCAACAAGGACAAAAGGACAAAGAGAATCTCTTGGAGGGCTTCCTTTGCTATTTCACAGTAAGCATCAGGTTCCCAAAGGTCCGGGACTTTGACGTTCTCCTGCTAACAGGAGGAGCAGGGAATTCTTCAAGAAACTGACAATCGTGGGAAGAAGAGCTTACCAAGTGCAAAAGGCCCATGGAGCTGGGCCTCTGGCCAAAGAATGAAAGAAGCAAAGCAAAGGCCTGATCTCTTGGGGTGCTTCTGGGGCAAGACAAAAGCCCCGATGCTGTGCGATCCCAACCGAGAGGCCACCGGAGAGGCCTGGGACACTCTGGGGGGGACCGCAAGTCCTCTCTGACTCTTCAAATAACCCCCAAGAGCAGGACAGTCTGAGCAACAGAGAGGAAGTGCTGTGTCCTGGCTCACAAGGCCACTGAGTGCCAAAGGCAGCATCTCTCCACCACGCCATACTACCTCTACACCTCCACGATAATCATGAGGGACGCTAGTTTTATTATTAACAAATTAGATTCCTGAGTCGGCTTAAAGCTCTTTCCTCCAAAAAGCCTGTGAAGGAGGCAGTGCTGCTCTACTGACCTCCATCTCCAGAGCCCCTGAAAGCACCAAGCGGGCATCAGGGGGGCGGGTGAGTCACAACTGAGCCCCCTGTGCCTCCTAGCTGGTACTTAGTGCAGTCTCACAAAACCTCCCGTCTAAGTGGTCTCTTGGGATTGGATTGGGCAGCAAGACAGAAAAAGAAAGCGAAAGAACAGAATTTTAGAAAAACTTGATTTTGCATCAAAATGTAGGCTCTTTAATGAACCTCGATTTTCTTGAGGAATTTAAAGAAGTTCAGTTTAAAGCTTCACGGAAGGCGACTCCCATGGCTTGCAGCCCAAGACACATGAGGACTGGCTGAGGGAACGGGAACAATCCCCCTTTAGCTTGGGGAAGAGAAGCCGTGAGTGAGGATGGGACAGTCGTTTTCAAAGCCTCTAAAGATCTGTAAGGTGGACAAAAGGCTAGCTGGCTTCTGCTTGGTCCCTTGGCAAAAATGAGGCAAAAGGGTTGGGAAATCCAGAAGCAAAGACTTCCTAACAAGAAGAACAAAGTGAAACAGGCTGCCTCGAGAGACAGCGGGGTCCCAAAGGCTGGAAGATGTCTTCACCAGGAGGCTGACGAGAGGTAAGACTGGATGATATCTGAGGGCCCTTGGAACTTGCGACTCTGTGAAAATATACTTCTCCCATAAAAACATCACTGGCAGAATCTTAAATGGCCTCCTGGACTGATCCAGCATGATATTTCTTATGTTCTAAGTTTTTAAAATACAGGGGTTTTTCCAATTCACTTACAAGTTGAGTTACAAAAACTTTAAAAAAAATTCTGGGGATTTAAAATAACTCTGTGGCCTCAGGGAGGTTCCTTCACCCCTTGGGCTCCTCACCCATAGAGGCTAGACTGGCTGATATTCAGCCAGATATTCAGGTATTTTCAGTGTGGCCTACAGTGATCCCACTAGAAAATATTACAAAGGAATTGAGAAGGGAAGAAGAGAATGGACACAGAGCCCTGATTCTTTTACCTAAAAAGGTGGACAGCTTTCCCACACATACCCAAAGGTCAAGTTAAATAAATGATTCAAGACAGCTGTCTAAGTAACAGAAAAAGAATGGACTCAAGACTTCTTTAGAGGTGGTAATGAAAAAAAAAAAAAACAAGCAAAACAGACACATTTTATTCAAGACTTAAAATGTGCATTAGAAAAAAAGGTCTGTTCTGACAGAAGCGTCATTTTGAGTATTCCCAAAATACAGCATACACAAGCCAGGTATATAAAACTTGTTCTAAAGCACTGCCGTACGCTCTAAAAACGAAACCATGTTTGCAGCTAACACGACACCTGGGCATTTCTCTTAAACGCAAAGACAATCAAGAAGGCCCACAGGGCTTGTCGGCTCCCCTGTCCATTCCCCATGGTGCAATCACACCTGTTGACTGACTGACCACATTCCACTGGATTTCATTAAAGAAGCCAGGCCTGGACACCTGGGCATTTATCAAACACCTTTTGCCAGAATCATTCATTAACAGGAGAATGAGAAATGGGAAGTGTCTGCAGGACCTGGGATTGTAGGAGTGATCAAGAGCCCAGGTCACACAAGCCGCTAAGGCAGGATTTGACCCGAGGGTCTCAGACTCCGTGTCTAAGGCTCTTCCCATCACTTTCAATCCAAACCATCTCATGACTGTATCTGAATCATGAATCTCTTTTCCCTTCCCTTGGGTCCTATCCCTCATCCCGCATCCTTCTAGACAAAGATGAAAAAGGTTACTGACCTCTTCAAGCTTCTTCTCAATCTCTTTAAAGACAAGCTGTGCCTTAAATCCATCAGGTGCTGAACTGGTAGGAAAAGCTTCAATCTGATGACTTCTGGAAGAATGGAACGAAACCAGTCAGTTTACATAACATCCAAATCGACAAGCACGATTCGCTAAACATTCCTGTGTGCCAGGCACTATGCTAGGCAATGGGGACCCAAAACAAAACAATCCCTGCCTTCAGAGGCTTGTAGTCTCTCAGGAGAGACAGGTATACATCTAGGAAACACAGAGTAACACAAAATAAAGAGATACAAGGCAGTTAGGGAGGGCAGGTGTCAGCAATTAGGGCAGGGGTTAGGCAAGGCTTTGGGTCCAAAACGGTGCTTGAGTGGTATCTGCATGGAGGACAGCCAAGGAGGGCAAAAGCTGGTTTAGGGGGCAGCTAGGTGGCGCAGTGGATAGAGCATCAGCCCTGAAGTCAGGAGGACCTGAGTTCAAATCTGGCCTGAGACCAAACACTTGTAACTAACTAGCTGTGTGACCCTGGGCAAGTCACTTAACCCCAATTGCCTTAAAAAAAAAAAAAAAAACTGGTTTAGGAAGAGGAAGCTGCACAGGGAGCCAAGGTGTCAAAAGCTTGGGGTCACCAACAGTGACATGAGGGAGCATCATGGGATGCAGAGGACCCAGGAACTGGAGTGCTAAGTGAAGAAAAACAAAAGTTACAATTACGCCTCAGACTCTTAACCATTATATGCCTCAGTTTCCTCATCTGTAAAATACGGGGATGGTGGGGACAGCTAGGTGGTGCAGCGGATAGAGCACCAGCCCTAGAGTCAGAAGGACCTGAGTTCAAATCCAGCCTCAGACACTTGACACTTACTAGCTGTGTGACCCTGGGCAAGTCACTTAACCTCAACTGCCTTGCCCCAGAAAAATAAAAGATCACTTTGGCGATTGGGTATAGGACAGACTGGAGTGGAGAAAGGCCAGGAAGGGAGTCCAAACAGGTGGCCTTCATCCACTCCCACTTGAATGGAGTGGTGATGAGGAAGTAGAGAGAAAGGATAAAAGAGATGTTGTGAGGGGCAGCTAGGTGGTACAGTGGAGAGAGCATTGGCCCTGGAGTCAGGAGGACCTGAGTTCAAATACAGCTTCAGACACGTCACTTACTTGCTGTGTGACCCTGGGCAAGTCACCTAACCCTGATTGCCTCACCAAAAAGCAAAAAAAAAAATCTCCAAAAGTCTCAAGATGGAAAATGCCATCCACATCCAAAGAAAGAACTATGGAGTTTGAATGCAGATGGAAGCATACTATTTGCTATTTTTTTCTTCTTCTTTTTGTTTTGTTTTCTCTTTCCTGTGGTTCCTCCCATTGATTCTAATTCTTCCTTACAACGTGACTAATGTGAAAATATGTTTAATAGGAATGTATATGTACAGTCTATATCAGATTGCACGCCATCTTGAGGAGGGAGGTGGGAGGGAGGGAAAAAAACGTAAAACTCAAATGCTTATGGAAGTGACTGTTGATAAATCAAAATAATAAAAAATTAAAAAAAAAAAGATGTCATAAGAGGAGGAACAACATGAGAGCTGGCAAGTAACTGGACACGTGGGATGAAGCCAGGCTCGGGCATCACTGTGGACCTGGGTGGCTTTATAGAAGCCGACATCCTCAGGGACAAGGAAGTTCAGCAGAGAGGGGCGGAGAGCTGGAGGAAAGACACCGAGGCCTGTTTTAGCCACGTTGAATTTGAGATGCTTCCAGGAGACCCAGCAGAAGTGACGCTCAGGACAATGCCTTTGAGCCGTGCTTGGCCCAGACTAAGATTCATCGGTGTGTGAAACTCCCACAGAACCACAGACTCCTAGGGCTGGAACGGAGCTCCGCAGACATCCAGGCCAGTCCTTTACAACCTATACAAACCTGAAGTCCTCCCATGATAGGCAGCCCACCACTTACCAAAGCGACCCCTTCTACCTTAAGGCAGCTGACTGTGGGCTTCTGTTTCCTTATATCAAGCCCCTGGGGGCTTCCACCTGGCTCTGCTCCTGGTCCTGCCTGGCTGGGGGCATCTGGTCCCTCCACGGCAGCCGGTAACTAATCGACGGACATTTCTCCAGGCCCTGCTACGCACCAGGAACTATGCTGAGGCTTCAGAGGAGCCTGGGCCCTGAAGGATCCTTCCAAGCCTCCGGTCTTTAATCAAACCCAAAGGAACATGGTTCCGTAAGGCTTCCGAGCAGCACAGCCCTTTGCTCATTTCCTCTTGTTCCATTTTCAATAGAATAAAAAAAAAAATCAACACTCATCATCTTTTCAGTCATGATTTGAAATGTTTGAAAACCATTACTAAGTCTCTTCTCAACTTCTCTCCTTCTCGTGACCTTTTCTGGATTTGGAAGCAAAGACGCTGAGCTGCAATACTTCACTTCTCCACTCCTCCAGGCCAGTTTCCTTATCTTTAAAAAAGCCAAGGTTAGACTAAAGTACCTCCAAGGTCCCTTCTGGCTCTAGGGAGATGATCCTAACCAATTCGGCCTCTTCTCCAAGATCACAAAGAATTACAGAAGGTAACGGCTGGAAAGAACCTTAAGGATCACCTAGGTCAATGCTCTCATTTGTAGAGATGGGGAAACTGAGGCAGACAGAGACCTGACTTGTCCAGGGTCACGCAAGCTGGCTGCCTGCAGCCCTCTCGTGCTCTCCTTCCCATAAAGACACTTCACATGCCAACACCAGTGAACTGGCCTGTACGTCCTCAGCAGCCCACACCCTCTTATTGCCTCAGTTACACAGTAAGGTCAGCTTATGTTGCTTTAGATGGCTTCCCTGTGAATGATCTATAAATCTGATGAGTTGGCTTTCTGCTCCATCACCTCTATCACTGATAAAAAATATCAAAGGACCAAACCTACCAAGGCTTTATCATTACTGAGAATTCTGTCTCTCTAGGTAGGAGCCTGGAGTCAGATGGGACCTCAGAGGTCATGCAGTCCAACCCCTCCCGGGATCCCGCTGACATTATCCCAATGGGCAGCCAGCCAAACTCTGCCTCAGCCCGTCCAGCAGCTAGGGATTCACTAGCAGGGAAGGAAGAGTCCATTCCACCAATCACTAGGAGGTGGCTGTGGTGTCAGGCAACTTTCACCCACTGCACCTATCTCTGGAGATAAGCAGAATAAAGCTAATCTCTCTTCCACGACAGCCTTTCAAATATTTAAAGGCCTTGAACAAAGGCATAACTGACCCTATGTATTACTGACATCTTATTTCAAATGTGATCCACTTACAAAGAAAATCAATGTATCAATTTTTACAAAGTGTTAAAAAAAACTAAATTATAGAACATGGTGGTCCATATAGAAGGACCTGCCTCAGGGTTCCCTAGGCAGCAGGTCACCCTGCTGCATTGATGACTGGATCCAATTTTTAAAGCTTGAAATAGCACATTAATTTCTGAGTGGAAGGCTTCCCATTCTACTCACCTCCAGGTCCACACAGTTCTCTGTGGTGGGGGCACTAAAGGGGCACTCACAGTGCCCCACCTGTTACCAGTTTTTTCTGATTTGTGCTGTTCACTAAGGGATCAATCTACAGAAGGCAAGGTTCTACACAGAGGCCTTGGTGAAACACTTCCCATTACCGCCAAAGTCACATGCTCCAAAAAAGCAGAAACCCAGAGAAGTACAAGACAAGGGACAAATGAAAATACAAGATAAACTTCTTTCTACCGTGACCAGAGCCCTGACTATGGCCAAGCTATTGCCAACTACCAACCAGAAAACTGTTCCCCAAACAGTTAATCAAACAAAGCACTGGGTGTGAATTCCTCCTTTGCTTCTGAGCACCAGAGCGACAAGCAAAATACTACATTTTAACCAGACACCCAGCCCTGACACAGCCGTTCTACAAAGAGGCTCAGTTCCATGCACGTGGGGCAGCCGCCAAGATTTCCAATCTAATTATCACACATGCCCCCCATCACAACTGGGGGTCGGGGAAGATCACTGCTCCAAAAGCACCTCCTCATCCAATATGACTCCTGTCCACGGTCTTCCAGAAAACCTCCATGTGGAGGTTCACCCAACATGCCTGAGGACCTTACTCGAGGTTCTGTCACATATCATGGACTATTTGCCTCAGTTTCCTCCTCTGTAAAATGGGGATAACAGCTCCTACCTCCCAGGGTTTCTGTGAGGATTAAATAATATTTGTAACGCACTTGGCACACAGTAGGTGCTATATAAATGTTAGTGATTATTATTATAAAGCCTCCATATCACTATCTAACCAGGACTGCTCCTTTCCAAGTTGCACATATCTCAGTTATCAACTTACACCAGCTCTTCCATGAAAAATGTCAACGTGCCACTGTTGTGGCACCCACCATAGGGCTTCCTTGGAGACCGCCATATGCCCCAATCCAAAGTCATTTTTTCTGACCAGACCTGTGGCTCCACCAGTGTAAGACAGTATGTGGTCAGGAATCCCTTCAGCCAGTGCAGACAGGCACCTTTCCTACAACCAGGCCTCCGAGAGCTGCCTGGGGACCTTCCCAGAGTCACCGGGCTGATACTAGTGAGGCCTTCCTGGGTCTGAGGGCACCTCTGCAACCACCGTCTCTCAGGGCTGGAAAGAGCTCCCGTGGCTTCTCAGAAGGAAGGATCTCCTTTTCTTTTCTTTCGTGGGGGCGGGGGTCTTTCAAGAAGAAATCTGGGGTCACTGAAAGCACATGGAATCTCCTGCGTACCACCTGGCCCGTTCTCACCCCATCTCACCTACATGTCACTGTCTGGATGAGCTGCTGGGCTGCAATCTGCATAACGCCATCCACCCCCAGGAGGGCCTGGAGGACCTCCCCATGGAGGAGGAGTCCTACTCCCACACGGAGTCTGGGCTGCACAGGCTCCGATTCTCCACGACACGCACAAACACCCGTGGGGAGTCTGTGTCGACCCCTTCTATTCCTTGTTCGATACAGTCACAAGTCCATCCCAGGTTCTCTGCTGCAACATCTGCTCATGAAGACTGCAGGTCCTCAACACGAGCAGCATGGAAAGCCTCGAAGTCTGCGCCTTGCTCTACCAAATCAAATGCTTTTTTATAGACGACAAAAAATAAACAGTGGCATCTTGAATTCTCTATGCCTTTCAGTCAATTTTGTGACAGAGACAGAATAACGTGTCACACACACAGCTTAAAACTGCCAAGTCCAACAAGTGTGTCCATGTCAGTTCGGGGACCACAAGCCAGGATTTCCACGATCAGTCCAGCTTCAGCCTCCACCAACACAAACTGCAGCCCCCTCAGCTTAGCAGACAGCCTTCTGGGGATACTGAGGCTGAAAACATCATCTCCTCATATGCAGCCTGTGGATGAGCCTTTCCCCGTGGCTATGAGTCCCCCAGACAGTAGGAGACACAGTCTTGTCACCAGACTCACATTCAAAGACAAGTTCTTTAAGTGGTTTTCAGGAACCTAGAGTCACTTCCATACCACGTGGAGGCCACAGAGTAGAATGTCTGCGGTAGTGGGGACACAAAGGTGAAAAATGGAATAGCCAGCCCTTAATCTTGAAGAGCTTATAACCTAGTAGGAGGCTAAGGCGTGTACACAAATAACTATTAAATTATAATGTGCAAAGTGCATAGAGCAAGCCAAAGGGGGACGAGGGACTGGGGAGCAAGGGATCACTTCCACCTTACAGGAACAGGAAAAGGCAAATTTATGAAGGGATGACACCTAAACAAGATCTTCAAGGAAGAGAAGAATTATCAGGAGGTGGAGACGTAGACAAAGGCCACTCCAGGCAGGGGAAATGTCATAAGCAAAGAGAACCTAAGAGGACAGGGGAAAAATCAAACACCAGCTACTAATTCAGAGCGGCTAAAATGCAGACCCCACGAAAGGGAGCAGTATGAAATAAGGATGGAAAAGTAGCCTGGAGACATAGGAGAGAAGGACTTCAATGCCAGAGTGAGGAGAAATGGGAAACCACTGAAGATCTGAACAGGGAGCTGAGTGATGATCAGACTTGCATAGTAGAAAGAGGCCTCTGGCAATTTTGTGAAAGGCAGACTGCAGAGGAGGCATGGATGGCATTCAAATAAACAGGCAAAAGGTCATAGGAGCCTGAATTAGTCAGAGGCAGAGAGAATGGTTTTAGCAAATTCCTGGATGGTGGGTATGGGAGGGGGAGGGAAAAATGAAATATAATTCCAAAGTCTGAGGCCTGAGTGACTGGGCCAACGGTTGTACATCAAGTGAGGTGCAGGAATGAGGGGTGAGGGGAGAAAGTCAGATTTGGGGAAGAGAAGATCAGTCAGGGGCATGTTAAATGTGAGATACCAGAAGGGCAGAGGAAAATGGAAATGTGAGGATTCGACTAACGGGAGACCAGGGACGGAGAGCCAGCTTAGTTAAGAACAGATGAATAAAGGAAACATTGATTAAGTTCAATCGTATGTGCCATGCACTGGGCTAAGAGCTGGGGCTACAAATATAAGCAAACAAGACAGTTCACAGAGTGTTTAGACAGGGAAGTCCAAGAGGCCCAACGTGGAAATGGCCAGAAGTGTCATGGTGGGCCTAAGACCAGGCAAGATAACATGAGTGCCACCAAACAGAACCCGATGGCATAGAGGTGGTAACTGAAGCTATGGGAGTGGAGGAGGCTGCTCAGGAGAAGAGGAGAGAAAGAAAAAATGAGGCTGAGACAGTCTGGTAAACACACTGAAGGAGAAGAAAGAAGAAAAATCAGCAAAGGAGACCAAAAAGGGGCAGAGAAGTAAGGGAAAACCAGGACAGGAAAGTAATGGAAGTCAAGAAAGACAAGTAACAAGGAGGGAATGCTTAATAGCATCAAATGCAGCCAAATTGGACAACTCAAAGGCCATTTGCTCGGCTATTACCGAGCCCTTCGTGACTATGAAGAGCCAAATTTCAAAAATAAGGAAGGAAGCTAGGATGCAGGAAATCGAGGATAAGATCGTCCAAACCATTCTTTCTGAAACGCTGGCAGTAAGCAGCAGCAATCTGGCACAGTAGGATAAAGTTTAAACTTGGAGTCAGGAAGGACGACGGTGCAAATCTCACCCCTGAAACTTACTGGCTGTGTGACCAGAGGCAGCCTCTTCCCTAAGCCTTGGTTTCCCCATCTGTCAGCTAGTATGGGTGTGGGGGGGGAGTAGTTTGAGGGGGTAGCAAGATCAAAAGAAAGGAGGTTTTTTGGAGTAGTAGAACCTGTTTCTAGGTAGAGGGGAGTCAAAAGGAGGAAGAGTCTGAAGATACAATAAATGTTACAGGATAAAACTTCAAACCAACTAGAAGAGTTTGATACTAAAAATTAATGTAATGTGGTGGGTTTTTTTTTTCTTAAACAGACCACAGTTTCAAAATATAAATCTGTTCTAATTCTATACTTGGCTGGTTCTCCTACTTAAAAATAAAATTCACATTCTCCCCAAGAGGAGTTACACAGCCCAGGCAACACCCAGCCATGTTCAAAGCTGGTCTAAATGGAGGGAAGGTCAAACTGCAAGTCAAGACTCTCTGAAGATAAAAGAAATGGGATTGTTCTGATTTGGCTTTCTTCTTTAAAGACACTTTTACAATCTGACTGTGAGAGCAGAGCTTGGACTGAATGCTCTGATAATCAAAATACAATTACCATTATTTCTTTACAACGGAAACATTTACTGTCCTTCCCCTAATAAATAACAGTGAAATATGTGCCATTACATTTAAACCGGCAATAAAACAAAACTTTGTTCTTCTGTAATCAAGAATACTTTATATGGTTGACAAAATCTTTTGAATGACTTTCCTTGGTTAGGAAAGCTTTAAGGAAGAAAAACAAAATTAAGATAGAAGATTGCTAACAACTCCTCTCTGAAATATATCTTGGGTAAAAATGAGTTTTCTCCCAATTCAATTAATTATAATAAGAAGATATCACCCCAATAAAGGACAGGCAAATGGCTTATCTACAGCAGATGTGCCTAATGGCAGGTACCAGAATGGCTCACTTTAACATGCTAAGAGACTCACTCTGAAACCAGTAACTATTATTTCTCTCATGGAGAACTCTAAACTCCTTGAGGTTTCAGATGATCCTTGTGGACTGCTAGCAGCGCAGGTCACAGGCCTACCCAGGGCCTTCTCATTCTGTGCCATTTTTGTCCCAGTCACCCTAGAAATTCTCCAACAAGGCATTTCATACTGTGTAGAGACTAGCGGACCCTTGGGTCGTCCATCAATGCCTTAGCCCTCACCCTCACTACGAGAATGACCCAGCTGCTTTGGTCTGGCTTGCCAATTCCTTAATGGCATTGTTTGTGCTATACCTTCTTGCAAAGAAGCCACCACTGATTTACACCACCACCTTCTCACATTCAACATGGTGAGCAAGAAGTAGGGAAAGGAATTCATTTCAAGGACCCATGATCTCAGCAAGGGTCTGCTTTTTCACACGTGCAGGAACTTGCTCCAACAACCCAGATCCCTCGGCTTCTCAAAGTCAGTAGTTATCATAAGGACAACAGCTGGGTTAGCAGTCACCTGAGGCTTGCCCAAAACTGGAGGCAGAATTGGAATCTAGATCTTTCTGACTCAAACTCTAGCTATCGAGTACCATGCCACGCTAAAAATAAGGGATGTTATCAAAGAAACGTACACTAGGGAAAGGGAGCGGCCTTGTCAAAGACCTGGAAGAAGGCCAACAGCACGACGAACAGAGACAAGAATCATACAGCATAAGCAGGTATGGATGAATTACAATCTGTACCCATGGAGGGAGGACCCCCATGTCAATGAGACCGTGAAGCCATTCAAGTACTCATGTAAGTAATCTTTCTACAGTTGCAAAAAGTACAGTGCCTCCCACTCCATGATCATGTATGCTTACGGTCCAGCATTTCTCTTTACCGAGCACCTACATGTCACATCTGTACTTATGAATGATAAGCAACAAATCTAACGAGCATGAAACAGAAAACTAGATAAACAGTCAATCTTCCAATATTTCCAGCCAGAACTCTTGGGTCTAACAAGCCAACATTTTATATAAGACGTCAAATCAATAAATATTTACTGGAAGAGAAGAAATTATTTATTGAGCAGGATGGTGGGATACAAATAAGTGTAACACTCAGTTCTTGCTCCTGGAAAAATGCAGTTAGAAAAGTGACAAATACAAAAAGCTAAACAAACACACAAACAACAAAACACCCTCCAGACAGAAATGGATGAACTCAAATTTGGTACATTAAAATTGGCTGTTAATTTGTTTACAGGGTCTGGGTAGGAAGTTAGAGCAGGCTAAGCTGCACATCTATTTTATGCACTTTACTGAATGCGTAACAGATCTGAACATTAGCCTATTAACCTCCTACCTACAGAGGACCTTTCAATTTTGACTTAGAATAGACCAACACTGGAAGGAAATCACAGTAAGACTTTGCTAATTCAGACTAACTGATGGATAAAGGAGTCAGTCAGAGAATGCTTTTAAGGAATATAGTTTTTATTGCCACGGAGTATCTCCAGTAATCTGAATTAACAGAGTACTGCCTTCGACTTTGGGTAAGATCTCTATTGACTTCCTCACGTGCTTGCAGTATCCCCCCAACACAATGGAAACTTGCCGAGGCCAAGAACTGTTTGTGGGTCAGTGAGAGCCAGGGCCTGCACCGGACCCTGGACCATGCACTGGGGATACAGAAAGAGGCAAAAGGCAATCCCTTCTTCTAGCAGTTTTAATGGGGACACAACAAGCAAACAAGGATGTACAGAACAAGATATGGCACAAGTAAGAGCTTAACAAATGTTCGCTGAACTGAATGATCTGGGCCTCTTCAATAAAGAAATAAAAATGATTCTTAGTACATCACTAGTTTCTCTGTGAAGAGAGCCTTCAAAATGTTCTGAAACCAAGGATGTCTGAAGTCAATTCCCTTGATGCTTTTTTTTTTACACTCCTTACATAAGTGAATCCTTTCTCCCACAGACACTTAAATGGGAAACTCCACTCTCCTCCTGTCAGACCTACAATAATTCTGAGTTAGTGAATCTTAATGAAATTTATTATACAGGAAGGAAAAAATGCCATCTGCTTTCTAAAGTTATGATTCCTTAAGCTGGTGCTTAAAAGCAAT
The DNA here is from genome assembly GCF_900497805.2 of Vombatus ursinus. Lineage (NCBI taxonomy): Eukaryota > Metazoa > Chordata > Mammalia > Diprotodontia > Vombatidae > Vombatus > Vombatus ursinus. Next base: position 6,452,362 of record NW_020954603.1, on the reverse strand, counting down.
TCATTAAAATTCCTTCACTATTTTTTCTAAAAGAATATAAATCCTGCCTGGGGCATAACACAGGGTAAATATTTATTCAGATGATGCATGGCTAGATATTGGGTTTTCTGTTTGTTTTTTTACTTTGAAATAGCTTTACTGGTTCATAAGACCTTTCTACATTTAAAAAAACCCTCAAAACACTATGATATTAAATTATAATTATTTTTTCTTACCAGCCTTGGCTTCAGTCTTAACTTTTGTCAGTCCTTATTGTTTTAGACTATGGCATTCATAGTTTCGGAGCAGGGGAATTAGAAAACTGGACAGAGAACTGTATGAATTTATTATCGAATGCTTTCTAATGTCTTCTCCAATTAACTGGTTCAAAAAGTGATGATTTTCCGCAATCACTAAATCTAAAACTCAGTTTAATTCAACAAACACAGAGCTGGGGATACAAAGATCAAAGACAACACAGTTGCTACTCTTGAGAGGCATAAGGTGAAGCCTAAATGGGGAACGTAACCTGGACAAATGTGCTACGTGGCTGCCTGCAGTAAGAAGAAGAAGGACAATTCAGGGAAACTGGAAGAGGAAGAGGGCACTTTGGGTCTGAGAGTGGTAGGGAGAGCTTCAAGGAGAAGGCAGCACCTGATCAGTACCTAGAAAGAAAAGCAAGATTTCGAAAAGCACTGACCTCAGTGACCGAGAGTGAGTGCTCAAGCAATGGCCTCCAGGAATGCACTGAGGCAGAAACGTGAGGATGAGACGGAGGCCCAGAGAAGCCTGAGCTGGCTGAGAGTCCAGATAAAGGAACAGTAGATTGCAAAGGGTATTTAGAGGGGGTTGTCAGGTATTCAACAAAAAAATGACTGAACATTACAACACAGAAGGCCGTGTTATAGCTGTTCTGGGGGATTCGAAGATAAAAAACACATAATTTAGTGGGTAAAATAAGTGATTAAAACTAGGTTCTAACAAGGCATTACTTGGGGTTCAGAGGAGAGAGCAAATGTGATACCTGGGAGCAATCAAGAAAAGACTTTGAGGAGGAGGAGGAGGGGGTAGATAGTGGATGAACTAGTGAAAATGAGAGGAGGGGAATTTGGAGGCAAGTCAGACCAGAAGGGCTACTGGCATATCTTGGGATGGGTCACAGGGCCTAAGTGCTAGAAGAAAGCTTCAGCAGAAGACTCAGTCTTACCTGGTGGGTGAGAACACAGCCAGGGTTGAAGAGAAGAAAGGTGCTCTTTAAACTAGGTCAACCCACATGAGATGAAATACCAGTTAGCTTAGGACAAGATGTCTGTATTCTGTGCATGTGTCTACTTGCCCACGGTTACCTAGGAAAGATTTGCTGGAAAAATAAACGTTCTCATTTTTCTAGAGATAGAGTGATTTACGATGCTTGGGGTCCAAGGTCTCGAGGTGGAAGGGACCTCAGGCCATTTTAGGCAAACTCCTCCCTCATCCTTTCACAGAGGAGGAAACTGGGACCTTGAGAGGTGAACTGATTGGCCCAAGATGGAACAGGGAGTGTCAGAAGCAAGATGTGAGCCCAGAATCTCTGACCCTGGAGCCTGCCCATCCTTTCCTGCCGATACCTCACTGCTGGCCTCTGACTCCAGACAGGAGCTCAAGAGATCTCTTCTTACTCCCTTTCTGGCCACTATCCCCAGTGGCAGCTCAGAAAGCACCGGGCACACCTTCCACGCTGGATCCTCACAACAGCCTCGGATGTCTAAAACTAGGGTCACTGAGGCTCTTTGAGGGGAACTCCAGTGCCAGTCTCCTGCCTGTGAATCTGTTGCCTGGTCAGCTCCATCAGGCTGCCTCTAAAGGCTACTTAAACAGTACCTGGCGCTAAGTGGATCCGGTCTGGGAAGCATAGCAGGTATCGCTAAGTTTTTTTACCTGCTCCATGGAGCTTCTAAAAGATAATTCCAGTCAGATAAAATCAATGTTGCTTAATGAGGCTACACCAGCAGAACTTCCAAACTGACAACTTCGAGCCTATCCAAGCCTGTACAGACTTGCAAAGAATGTACAGCTACAAATACCAGGGCCACCTTTAAGTAAGAATGCCAGGATCTTCTCTAGGAAAAAAGATCCTTCAGACAAATAACTAAAAGTGCCAACATTCTAGTAAGACACTGAGGTCATTCTTTGTTATGAAGGATGGCTCTCTGGATCCAGAGGAAAATCTAAGTGATGTAAGACCAGGAAAAAAGTCAATAAAAATGTATTTGTTTAAAACCGAAGTTAAGGTCCTCATATTTTTCAACAAAGGGGGATGAACCTAAATGAGGACAATGGCCTGGTGAAAGCAGTAACATAGTGCTGGAGAGCTGGGTTCCAGCCCTGGCTCCTTCAATAACTCCCACACGACTTTAGTTTATTAGTGATTTTTTAACTGAAAAATCCAGTGTCTTTTCCCATCCTTTCTGAGCCCGCTGACCACTTCCTTCCTCCTGAACACTCTCTCCTTGCTTGGTTTTCACAATGCTGTTCTCTCCCAGTTCTCCTCTGGCCTGTCTGCCATTGCTTCTCAGTCTTTTTTACTGGTATATCCCCAGCATCCCACCCCTAACTGAGTATCCCCCAAGGCTCGTCGTGGGCTCTCTTCTCTTCCCTCACTACACTTAGTGATCTCCTCAGTCTCCACAGGCTCAACTACCATCTCTCTACAGCTGACTCCCACACCTGGATATCTAGTCCAAGCCAGTCTCCTGGTCTCCAGACCCACATCACCAAGTACTTATCGCACATTTCCAAACAAACATCTCATAGGCATATTAAACTCAACATCCTATAATCCTATGTACAAAACAGAAACCCTCATCTTTCCCTCAACACTCCCCTCCTCTCCCTAACTTTCCCATTTCTTTGAGGATACCATCATACTTCCAGTCATCCAGGTTGGTAAGTTGGCATCACTCTGCTACTATTCACTTCCCCTCACCTGCCACGTACCCAACTGGTTGTCCAGTATTTCTTACTCTTCTTTTGTGAAGATCCCCCTTTCTCTCCTTACCACCTCTCTCCCCTCCCCCAATGAGAATGAAAGGAACACAAAACCTATATTACAAACCGTACAGTCAAGCAAAACAAATTCCTGCATTGGCCACATCCAAAAATAGTATGTCCTAAAGCTGCAGCCTGATTACAATCACATAGATTACAATCTCTATCTGGAGGTGGGCAGCATGTTTCATCACAAACCCTCTGGAATTGAGATTTGTCATTCTGTCGACCAGGGAACATACAGCTTTTAAAGTTGTTTGTCTTTACAACACAGTTATCCTATAAATTTTCCTCCTGGCTCTGCTCACTTCACTCTGCATCAATTCACACAAGTTTCACCACCTTTCTCAGCGTCTTCCTCCGGCAGCTAAGTGGTGCAGTGGATAGAGCACCCAGTCAAGCTGAGCCCAAATAATCTGGCCTCAGACACCTCCTAGTTGTGCGACCCTGGGTAAATCACTTACCCTTATTTGCCTCAGTTTCCTCAGCTGTAAAATGAGCTGGAGAAGGAAATGGCAAACCACTCCAGCATCTCTGCCATGAAAACTTCAAATGGGGCCAAGAAGAGTTGGACATAAAGAGTTGAATGACTCAACAACAACAACAACAACAAAAGTCTTCATCGTGTCTTAAAACACAATGGTATTTCATCACAATCATATACCACGACTTGGTCAGCCATTCCTCAATTGCTGAGCATCCCCTCAATTTCCAGTTCTTTGCCCTAGAAAAGGGAACAGCTATAAATATTTTTGTACTTCTGGATCCTTTTCCTTCTCCTTTTATCTCCTTGGAATACAGACTTAATAATGGCATTACTGAAGGGGAACGTATATGTAGAGCCTATAACAGATTGCATGTCGTCTTGGAGTAGGGGGACAGGAGAGATGGGGAGAAAACTTGGAACTCAAAATCTTATGGGGGCAGGTAGGTGGTGCAGTGGACAGAGCACTGACCCTGGAGTCAGGAAGACCTGGGTTCCAATGTGACCTCAGACACTTGACACTAGTTGTGTGACCTTGGGCAAGTCACTTAACCCCATTGCCTACAAAAACAAAACAAAAAAAGAAAATTGCTTTCCAGAATGGGTGGGCTAGTTGACAGCTCCGCCAACCATGAACTGATGCACCTGATATCCCACAGCCCCACCAGCATTTGTCATTTTCATGTCAACTTGGCCAATTAGCAGTGACCCAGAGCATTTCACATGGCCGACGATGGTTGGGGTTTCTTCCTCTGAAAACTGCCAGCCCCCGTCTTTTCACCATTCATCGATGGGGGGATGGCCGGACACCACCTCCAAAACCTCCTTCTCCCTGCTCAGTGTCCGCACCCCAGCCCAGAACTACGGCCGGCTCGGCCGATCCAAGCCCTCCCATGCCCCCTCCTCTCCAGGGCTCCCGGGCCTGCCCGCCAGCACCCGGTACACAGCAGGTGCTTAACTGTTGCACGCCGGCGGTAGGAGGCCCATTGTCCGGCCGCCCCACGCAGGCGAGTCCGGGGGCGAGGGTGCCGCCTCGGCCCGAGGGAGGCGCCCCGCAGGGTCCCGCCCCGTCCCGTGCCCCCGCCTCACCTGCCGGCCACCGCAGCGTTGTCGGGGAAGCCCATCCTGTAGAGTGTCACGACCGCGGCTCCGCCAAGGCCCAGGTTATGCTGCAGCGCCACCTTCGCTCCCGGAACCTGCCTCGGGCCCGCCTCCCCGCGTAGCTGCCAGCAGAGCTCCGCGCACTGCGCCAGGCCTGCCGAGTCAAGCACAGAGACACAGAGCGCGCACGCGCGAGCGAGCGCGCCGTCAGCCAGGCCCGACCAGTCACGCCGGGAGCGAGCGAGCGAAGAGCGCGTGCGCGAGAGCAGAAGCCCACAAGCTAAGTTGAGGGCCGACCCCCAGAGCCAGAGGAGCTCCTGGCCACAGCGCAGCCCGGGTTCGCCACCAGTGCCCCGGGCAACACTCTCCAACTTCCCCCCGCCCCAGTCCCTCGGGCTCACAACCTAGGAGTTATCCTGGACTCCTCACTCTCCGCCCCGCCATATCCAAGCGTTGTCAAGGCCTGTCTATTTCATACACCCTCCCATCTCTTGTCTATTACACACCCCACCCCCCGCAGCATCTCTTGTCAATTTCACCTCTGCAGCATCTCTCCAATATGCCTCCTCCTCTTCTGACACTGCCCCCTCACCCTGGTGCAGGCCCTCATCATCTCACACCTGGACTAGCTGCTGACGGGGTTCTGCCTGCCTCCAGTCTCACCCCGCTCCAGGCGAGCTTCCACACAGTGGTCACCAATCCATTTCCAAATTGATTCCAAATTACTATTCCTCTGCTGTCTACGGTGTGGAGTCTACATGATGCCTAAATTTGGCCTGCTTACTGGTACCCTTGCATATTTTCCCTGACTCAACGCATGGCTTTGCACGGCTTTGCACTGGCTGTGCCCCGTGCCTCTAAGGCACTAGCTCTTCACCTCTTTTTAGAATCCTTAGCTGCTTTCAAAGCTTAATCAAGTACCACCTCCTACAACAATCAGTCAGCAAACAGATTGGTGCCAGAACAGGAAGGGCTTGAAATGCCAAACAGAGGAGCCTGTAGTTTATCCCAGAGGAAGCAAAGAACCACTCAGAGTAGAGGAGTGATATGGTCAGATCTGTGCCTCAGAGCTATCCATTTGGCTATTTAAGAGGATCAATTTGAAAGAGAGGAGACTTGAGCCTGAGGGAGCAAGTATTCTGCTGTTACAGTGGGAGGAGGACTTATTAATTCCCCTCTTTGGACCTCACTTCCTTCATCTATAAAACAAGGCCTAGGTGAGCTCCAAGTTTCTTTACAGCTCTATGGAAGGATCTAGGAACCTACGAAATATGCAGAAAATGGTGAGGATCAGAATCCCACTTTCTCCTTGACCCATCTCCCAATTTCTCTGCCAGTGGCTCATTTGAATAAGTCAGACGGGAACTACAGTTAACTGCACAGTCTTCATCCTTCCTTTTCACTTAGTGTTGACCTTAACCTCTGCTCCAGGGGTCCGACTCCTCAAAGACAGATGATGTGGCAGTGACTCACTGCCTAACAGGCCACCAGACATACAGTCCCTGATAATGACTGACTCTCTTCATCTCATTCATCACCAACAAAACATTATCACAGAGTGCTTTCAACACAGGCAGATCACTCCAAATCCACACGGGTCCTGTGCTATATCTGGGAAGGTGTTTTTATTTAAACAATAAATCCTTTATTGCCTTGTCATTTTTCTCTTACAGAAGCTGACAGCAGGCGGGAAATGTAGTTCCTTCAGCTTTTTCATCGTTTATTCATTCCCTCCCACCTTTCCCAGGCTTTGCTCTCCAAGAAGGTTTCTGGGTAAAGGAGAGTTTCCTTCAGAGCTCTAACCTCTGGGAACAACAGAAATCAAAAGCTGACCTCAGAAATCCACTTACAAAGAAATCCCCACATTCAGTTACTCAAACACAAAGGACTTCATAACAAGTTGCCTTTTGTTTTTATTTCATTACATAATCACCCTCATGAAATAGCTTTTTTCACCCTAAGCCTGGGGGAGGAGGAGGAGAAATGCTGTCAAAACCTGGTAGCTACCCTTATAAATGAGAAAGGTTCTTTATTTGGCTCAATCTAATCCTATTATCTAATTAATGGAAAAGAATGGATAAATTGTAAAAAATGTTATACTCTACCACTCAATTTTCTTTCTTATTGTCAATATCCATTCCAGAAGCATGGTGTAGTAGATAAAGAGCTGGCCTCAGCGTCAGAAAACTTAAGTTTGAATCAGGCCTCTTACACCTACTGGCCATGTGACCCTGGGCAAGTCATAGGGTCAAGATAATACCCTGACTTGGTAGGGGAAGTTCTTCACCTGAGGCTCCCTACACTGAGGAAAATCACAGGTCGGGTCCAAAAAAAAAAATCATCCCTCACAAAACAATGACTGAATAGCTACCTACTTCTCTTCAATGGCCTGTGTGAGGGTGTTATGCGGGGTACAAAGATAAACAGGACATACCTTCCAGGAGCTTAGTAGGAAAGAGAAGATGCCCAAAACCATAAATCAAGGCAGAACGGAATAGGTATAAAAGAGAGATATAAACAGAGCTAGAAGAGTTCAAAGAAGAAAAATCATTTCTGAGTAGGGTGGATCAGGAAAGATTCCTGGACAAAGTATTTGGCCCAGGTCTTAAAGGGCAGAATTTCACCAGAAGGAAATGGGTCAGCCCCCAGCCCTGGGACCATGGGTTCTGAGAGGTGAGATTTCACCAGTCTTGCCTGGAAAAAAAAAGCTACCAGACTTCTTTCTAACCATGTCCAAACCATGCCTCCCTCCAACCACTTCCCAGCTCTCTCCTCCCTCCTAAATGTGTTTGTTCTCTTCCCCACTAGAATGTAAGCCCTTAAAGAGAGGAACAATGTTGCTTGACACATGGCCTAGCACATAGTAGGTGCTAGTAAATGCTTCTTCATCCCTTCATTCACAGTGGCAAAGTGGAAGAATGCTGTAGGTATAGGCAAGGGCACAGAGGGAGGTGATATGGAGGACCTATCTGGGGACAGCCAAGTTGTACTGTGTTTGTCTGGCTGGAGCTCACAGGAGATGAAAGAAGGGGCTATGAATTAGGACTGGAAAGCCTGGTTGGATCTGGAGCAGAGTTTCTTCACTTCTTTGTGTCCTGAGCTCCATGGGTACTCATTCTGGGGAAGCCCTTCTCAAGCTACCCACAGACCCCAGGGCTAAGAACCCAAAATCTCAAATACCAGGACTGTGGAATCTAGCTTTTAGGGAGTGAGAAACAAGAAGAAATTTGGAAGCAGCACAGTGATGTGACCACAGTTGTGAATTAGGAAACTTAATCTGGTGTATTTGAGGAAACCTGGGCCTTCACAGGCTAGGAGGTGACTGCAATATTCCAGATGAGGCAAAGAAGGACTGGACCAGGATGATGGAAGTATAAAATCAGACTCCTCAGTTCTACCAACATTTTACTGTTCAGTCCCTTCAACAAGATAGCCTGGGGCTGAGTAGAGGAAGATTTAGTCTTTAGATGCCACAGAAAATCCAAGCAGATCCATCATGTCCAACATGATCATCACTATAGCAGCAAAATTTTGTTTTGGAATGTACAACATAATTTTTTAGCAGATTAACCTTCCTCGTGCATTTCTGAGTTTATTTTTTAAAATACTGACTACAGACCAATGAGTTTGACTTCATCTCATGACAAGATTCTAAAATGTATTATTTAAAATCTGATTAGTAAACATGGAGAAAAGGCAGCAATGACCATTAAGAGCCAATACAGCTTAATCAACCAAAGATAAACCAATTTACCCTAATGTTCTTTAGTGACAGGGTTACTAGGCTTGGAGATCAGAGTAATGCTGCACACACTGCTTACCCAGACTTGAGCAAAGCCTCTGACAAAGTCTCTCATGATATTTCTGAGGAAAAGAGAGAAAGGTGGGGGCTAGATGATAGTTCGAGTAGGTGGGCTCAAAACTGGCTGAAATACTAGATCCCAAGAGGAGTCATTAAGGTCAGTCTTTATTGAATGCTCCAGGACCTTATTCTTGGCCCTGTGCTTTCTAACTTTTTATCAACAGCTTGGATGAAGAAAGAAGAAAAGCCAATGAAGTTGACAGACAACAGAGTCCATATCTAAAAAGATCTTAACAGGCCGGAGCACCGTGGGCTGAATCTAATAAGGCAAAATTCAACAAGGATCATTTTAAAGTCTGAGGTTTGGGTTCCAAAAATCAATTTCACAAAGATAAGGTAGGGGAGCCTTGGAGAGCCAGGAGTTCACCTGAAAAAAATCTGGGATTGGATAAGACTGTAAGCTCAGTATGAGTCAACACCGATATGGCAGCCAAAATGCATTTCTATTAAAGCAAGAAAAGCATCGAGTGCAGGCTTAGGAAGGTGACACTGGCCAGAACAAATGGAGAGGCCTGCTCTGCCACTTACAGCCTACAGAACCCTCAGCAAGTCACCTCTCTGGCTCTGTTTCCTCCCCAGAAAAGTGAAGGCTTCAATTATATTGCCTCTAAAGTCTCTACTAGTTCTAAATCTAAGACCCAAATATATTATTCTAACATTGGGTTTCATTCTGGGCAACATATTTTAGGAAACACATTAATATACTAGGCAACACCCAGAGGCCGTGGAACACCCGGAGCAAGGAGACTGTGGAAGGGCTTCAAGGTCAGCAGAGAAGGAGCGACAGACGGAGCTGAGGAGAAAACGGCCCAGAGAGAGACAGCCTGCCTCCCACCCAGGGCTCCAGCAAAGGAGGGTGGCCCCTGGGGTGTTTCTGAGTGGGGATTTTTGTTCCTGTACCGAATGGCCTTGATGGCCTCTAGAAAGAAGTCCCTCCAGCCTCAATGCTGTGATATCATCAAAAGGAAATGTTTCAAACATTCATATTAAAATAAGATTGAAGATCAAAAATTAGCTTGCTTCCCCAAGAATTCATTGCATGAGAGCTGATGAGAAAAAGCCTATCATTGAAAATTCATTGTAATAAGTCCCATGCTGAGAGCTAACTAGACTTCAAGTTAGCCAGTTTTCTATTTCTACAGGCTTAATCAGTGCCAGCTCTTAGCTCTTAGCCAAGTTAAAAGTTTTATGTAACTTAGGGGTCATTTTTTTTAGCAGTAATATTACTATTGTACATTTATTTCTAAGTAACTTGACTGGTCAGGCCTAAAAATCAATCTCCCAGATATTTCCAAGTGGAATTTATGTTTACCGTTACATAAATTAGTTGCAAGCAGATGGATAACTTTATTTTAGCCCCCAAAATACTTTAACATTAGCCAGTTGATTATTCTGCAAAGTTATTATTCCATTAACAAAGATAAACCAATTTTGCCAAATCTGATCTCCCTCACCCCAAAAGTATATTAAACATAGCCACGGAAGTAAGCTGAAGGCCGATGTCAATTTTTAACCATGTTTAAGTGTTTTTTCTATTTATTTAAGATATCGAGATCAGATGCGAAGGTCATGAAGGCTCTGGACCAAAATCATCTCATTTGAACATGTGTTGTGTAAGAAAAAGCTAACTCCCAAGCCTCATGACACATTAAGGAGATCAAATCACATTGTGCTAAGTATTTTAAGGGCATTCAATTGTATGCAATCCATCTGTTGCTCAACTAGAACATTAAATTGTGCAATCTGAACCTTTCATCTGGAACATGCTCCCTCTCTCATGGAAACCAACACTTTTATTCAATCGCTTCTTAAAACTTCTCTATTAAAGGGGGGCAAACAAGGAAGTCTGTTTCCAGTTTAAAGCAACGGTCAGACATGGCACAGAGACCAAGCCCCAAAAATCCTAAGGAGGCTTCTTCAGATCAAACATAGAAGTCGCCACAAGTTCTCACATCAATCAACCAATTCACAAGGATTTATTAAGCACCTACCATGTGCGAGGCATTGGGGATACAAGTACAAAGAATGAAAGAATTCCTAATGGAAATGAGCTGACAGGAAGGACAACAAGCTAATGGGAGAGATGAGAACATGTTATTAATAATAATGATGATAATAGTTAATATTTATATAGTGCTTGTTATGTGCCACTATGCTAATGCTTTACAAATATTGTTTCATTTGACCCTCACAACAACCCTGCCAGGTAGGTGCTATCATGCTTGCCTCAGACATTTACACTGCACTGCAAATAAGTTCAAGGTGCTGACTTTCCCCCAGGTTATACACAAAACCCTTCTGAAATGAACTAAGCCTCCATCCTTCCCTGAGGCCGTTTGGACGAAGGCAGAGGGTGCTTAAGATTAATCAGGAGAGAGAAAGGGACTGGACCAGCCATGCCCCTGGCAGAGTTCAGTCCTCCCCTTGGCACTCAGCCACGCTGGCTGCTCCCCAAACCTGACAAGCGTCTCCTTGATCCATGCAGGCCCTGGTCCTTCCTCCATTCCTGGAACTACTTCCCCCCTCCTTCTCCTGGCCTTTCAGAATCCTTACCTTCCTTCGCAGCTAGCTCAGATGCTGCCTCCTCTGAGAAGCCTTCCCTGATCCCCCCATTCACTGAATTTCCTTTTCTGGAGATCTTTAATCTGTGCTTTACCCCTGCGGCATGCTTCTCTATCTGTGGACGTGAGCCACAGCATGGCACCAAACTCTGGGACTGAAGTCAGGTGGCCAGACCCTCACTATGTGAATAAGTCAGCTCACAGTCTCGGCTTCCTCTTTTGTAAAAAGAGGACAATAACACGCTGCTTCCCCTGGAGGGTCATTCCAAGGAAAGCAGCATGCAAGTTTTGAAGCTCGATCCAAATCCAAGTTATTATTTTGTTATTACTATATCCCCCAGGAGAACGCACGCTGCCCTAGCTCTAAGAACTCTATGTTCTACACCAAATAGACCAGTGAGATGATCAAACTTAAATATGGACAACATGCACTGCATGAAAAGTGCATTAGAGAACTGCAAAACAAGGTGTGATAAGAGATCGAGATCACAGCCAATCTGGGCAACGAAGTCCAGCTTTCAGGAGTGAGGCATGTAACCGTGAGAAAGATAAGCAGGACCAGTATTTATATTCTGCTGAATTCCTTAGAAAAGTTAGCAGACAGTTGGATAACCCAAAGTGTTCAAATAATGAATGTCTCAATTCAAAAGATTTTCAAATCAAAAAACTCTTTTTGGGGAATCCAAAGTGGATTCTGTCTCTCCACCTTATCTATCATCCTTACCCGAAATCTAACCCTAAGTCCCTAAAAAAAAGACCCATTCACTCTTCTCAACCCACACTTTGCTCTTGCTTGGCCCACTGGTGCCAGGCAGAACAAAGGTCATCCTCTTTGCCCACGATAGCCCTGCAAATGCCTGACAATATCTGTCCTGTCCCCGATCTACACTTCAGGTAAATCAAACATCCTCAGCCACTTCCATTGCTCCTTCTCTCCTGACCTTGAAGCCCTTCCACAGCCTCTGGGTGTTGCCCAGTATATTAATGTGTTTCCTAAAATGTGTTGCCCAGAATGAAACCTAATGTCAGAATGCACTTTAATCAGTCAAACAAGCATTGACTGAGCTCTCACCCTGTGCTAGTAGGCTCTCTGATCAGCATTAGGGATCCAAAGGCCAGACTGAAGCAATCTCTGCCCTCAAAAAGCTTCCACTGTAATTCAGTAGCACGTACAGATACCTATAAGATGCATTTCGTTGTTCAGTCCCTTCAGTAGTGTCTGACTCTCTGTGACCCCATTTGGGGTTTTCTTGGCAGAGATTCTGGAGTGGTGTGCCATTTCCTTCTCCAGCTCATTTCACTGATAAGGAACTGAGGCAAACAAGGCGAAGTGACTTGCCCAGGGTCACACAGCTCGTAAGTGTCTGAGGCTGGATTTGAGCTCAGGAAGATGAGTCTTCCTGACTCTGGGCCTTGGAAGGGAGGAGACATTAGCAGCAGATGGAAGGACCAGGATGGGTCTCATCCAGAAGGTGGCATTAGATCTGAGTCTTGAAGAAACCCAGGGATTCCAGGAGGCACAACTGAACACAGAAGTGTCAAGGGTTAGACTCCATCTCTCAGGTATGCCCACCTCTCTCATCCTATGTGATCCTGTCTTTGCATCCCTCCTTTAGCACAGGGCCCAGCACATAGTGAGCACTTAACGAATGCTTGCTGACTTACCCTGTGACTTCATCACCTCTCTATAAATGTCTCCTACATATTCATCTCCAACACCAGTTCTGCCTATAGCTCTAGTCCCCTGTTTCCTACCACTGGCTAGAAATCTCCCCAGCCTCCCCAGCACCTAAAACTCAATATGACTGCAACTAAATTTATATTCCTCCCCCTCAAAAAAACAAACAAACAGTCCCTGCCCCTAAATTCTGCATTTCTGTTGACGGTGAAACCACCCTCCCAGTCACCCAAGATGGTAACTGTGAAGCCACCTCTGACCCCTCCCTCTGCGTCATCATTCAATCTGTGGTCAAGTTCTGCTAAGTATATCTAAGTATATCTTCTATCTGTCCCTTCCCTTGCAGCAATCAACTTAATTAAAATCTCCCAGTCTACTTACCTCGACTAGGCAGCAAACTAACTAGTTTGGCTGCCTCTGGTCTCTTCCTTCTCTAATATATCCCAGGTAATCTTTCTAATATATCACTACAATTACACCCTTCCTCTAATCAAAAACCTCTCCCCAACACCTCCTTAGCCTCGCCTTAATGCCCTCTATCACTTTTTTCCAGCCCTTTTTGGCCGGGGCAAAAAATAGCACCCCAATCCTAATTCAGAGATCACAAAACTTTATAGCTGGAAAGGACTGAAAAACAGGAAGGTTTTAAGCAGCCTTGAAAAGACCCCAAAATTGGTAACACTTCCAAAACCACTCCATTAACATTTGTAAAGATCAGCAGATTTACTGTGACTTCTCAGTTTCCTGGGTCAAATTGAAGAAAATTCTCACTCAAGTAAAAACATCTATGTCTTTTCCTTGTCCCTTTCTACTCAGATGCCGTCCATCTATTCAGTCATATCTTGGGGGTATGGCGATACCTCCATTCTACTGCGAGTTCTCAGAGCAAAGACTGTTTCTGCCTTTCCTTATATGCTTGTTGACTCTTCCATAGCTGAAGAAGTAAAATTGGTCAGTTTAGTTCAACAAATGTTTATTCAAAAAACATTTCCAAATTCACATTGTAAACTGGCAATTAAGCAGAAAATACATAATTTAAGCACTTACACCCATTTGCCCTAATTGGACAGTATCAAAGCAGGTAGGTACATCTTGCAGAGCCAGGCAGCACATTTTTAAAGCTAATTCTACGGAAATTTTTAGCTCCTACCAAACTGGTCTGACCTCACGCCTACACTGAGCCCATTCAGGTCCAGACACCAGCTCCACACCCTGTCCCTTTGCTCCCAACCATCCCATCTTCCTGCTGTATGCTTGGAAGCCCTTGTGAGCTTAATTTTCGGATTCTCTCAGAACCCTCCTGTCATGTGTTGTTCTAAGTAGCCAGTGGAACAACACCTCAGAGGTCATCATCCCAGGCCATTTTCTAGGAATCTAAATTCTGTTTTAGATGACACTCCAGTCACTGGTCACATATCAGATGTCCCTGAAATGTGGCCAAATTGTCAATATATGACATATAAACATTTACTTTCCAGCAACTGTCAGCCCTTTTCAGATGACTTAACTCAACTCATCGGGGTTTCCACGGTCTCCCCCAAAAGGGCAGCACCATCACTAGATACCTGCCCAGAGACTCAAGAAGAATCAACTCTCCGTGAAGACTCAAGCAATGGAATGATGGGAATTCTCTTCCTTATCTCTTGATAAAAGGGCAGGCTCTCATCTGGCAAAAATGATTTCTATCTAGTCCTATCCACAGCCAGGAATGCAGATTAAATGACCACCCAAGGTCTGACGTGGTCTCTCTCCACATCTGCACCTGCTGCAATCTGCCCCTGATCTCGTGGCCCAACTGTGACTGCAGCTTGAGGTGATTCACCACCTCCTCAATCCTCCTGCCCCCATCTGGGCCTCTCTGAGGCCCTCATTACAACATAACTGGAGTCAGAGCCTCCCATGTACTCCTCTTACTAAAGGCAGAAGACGCCCCTTGCTCCTTTCGTGCATCGCCCGTGCCCTGCACCACCAGTGCCCTACACAGTCAATCAAAACCAGTAAGAGATTAGTCAATGTTTGTGGAATTGAACTAAATCCCCTCTGTGCTTTTTTTTTTTTTAGCCTTCTGAGGGCAGTCAGTGACTATATCCAACAAAGGAAAGGTGATAAGAAGAGTCCAGGTGTGAGGCAGTGGCATGAAAGCTCCCAGAGTGATTTGGGGGGCAAATATTACGAATTGTCTTCACTAGGCACAAGGGTATGATCCAAGGAAGGCAGCTCGGCACAGGTGAGTGGGAATGTAACCCAGGAGCCCTGGGCAGTTTGAACCTGGCCAGAGAACTCTGGGAGCCCGCTGCATAGAGACACTCACTGACGTCAGAGGAGCAGACATGATTAGGGCACTGACAGAGAAGGAGGGAGGCCAGAACCTCAGTGGAAATCCATGTTAAAGGGGCAGAAAGAAGCTGAAAGACCAGGAGGGAAGTGGTTAGAAGGGCAGGAAGAGAATCATGAGGGTGCGGCGCCATGGAAGCCAAGAGATGAGAGGCTATCGAGGAGGCCCAGGGGGTAACAACGCCAAACAGTGCAGAGAAGTCAAGGAGACAAAGAAGGGAGGCAGGAGGATGTGGGTGAAACCTCGGGATTTAGAGAGAAGGACAGGATCTGTGACTCTGCAAAGGGCCTCTTCAGCAGAGCAGGAGGGGCAGACACCAGGGAGAACACCCAGGGTCTTCTCTCTCAAGGGCCCATAAACTCAAGCCTCTGGACATGTGGAAAACAGTACTTCGACACAACTCGTTTCCTTTGCAGTCCTACGGATTTTATCTGATGCACTTATAAACACTGCTCTGAGAAGAGGCCACAGGCTCCCACAGACTGACTGCCCAAGGGATCCAAGACACAAAGAAAGGGAGGAATCCTTGCTCTGGAAGCACCATCTGAGCCCAGAGAAGACACATTTCCGTTCAAACTAATCCCAGAACCACCCCATTTAATGCACAAACCTGAGACTAGGAAGTATAAAACCTGTATTGGGATTACCTGTAGCCCCAAGGGGGTGGCCCTTGGAAATCAATCCACCGCTAGGGTTTATGACCCACTTTCCTCCGTAAGTATTGTCTCCTCTATCAATCAGCTCTCCTGCCTTTCCTGAAAAATAAAGGTCAAAAATAAAACTGAAACTCACACCAGACACGCTTCTTAAGTTCAATGTGACGGATGGAAATTTATTGAGGCAAACATTTCATGTCGATACAAATTAAAAACAATTCTGATAGAGGGACATGGAAAGAATTCTATGAACTGGTATAATACCGTACGTGGAAAGAATCACCACCGCGAGACAAACCAAATCGGATGCTGGGAAACTGTCAAGACGCAAGAAGAGAAAGAAAGAGAAAAAGTCCCCCTGCCCTTTGCATGAGGTCAGGGTCCCTGGTGAGGAACGCTGCGCCTCCTGCCAAATTGTTTCAAAGTGCTGATTGGTTTTACGGACGGTTTCTCTTCTTCCTCTTCTTGTGTTTGATTATTTGTGATATGAGATGGCTCCCTGAGAGAAGGGAGGGACCCATCACAAACCAGCCCAGCAGGCCCTGGGCTTCCTGTCAGCCGATACAAAGTGCCAGAAGACGTGTCGACGACTTTAGAAGCAGAAGACACTTACTAGTTGTGTGACCCTGGCCAAGTCACTTAACCATTGCCTGCCTCAGTTTCCTCCTCTCTAAAATGGTTAATAATAACACTGACTCCCCAAGGCTGTGAGGTTCAGATGAGACCGTATTTGTCTTGCCCTCTGTAAACCTTACAGCACCACACAGACACAAGCTATCCCCGTCCTCTGATGTCCCATTCACCTTCCCTGGGCACAGAGCCCTGAAAGGCACGGGCACTGCTTGTACCTTCAGCACATAATCCCAGAGCTTCATAAGTGATGAGCTCATTCGCAGAGAAACAGTCGTGAAGTTCAATAACACTGACATCCTTCGGCTTCAGACCGGACTTTTCATAGCACCTTCTGGCTGCTTCTTTACTCAAGTCAAAGCCGACCTGAAGCCAAAAGGAAACAAATTAACAGCGTGAAAAAGGGGTGGCTTCAGCAAAAATTATTTACAGAAATACAGCTCCTGGTTAACTTGTACATGGCCCTGCCAGCAGAGGATCGACCACACCTGAGGACAGGCAAATGCATCACTTACAGTGCTCAGGGAGGCATCCACCCACCCACTTACAGACAGACAACCCAAAGACTCTGTCTCTAGGCAGAGGCCCCACCCCTGCCTTAGACCCTCACAAGCCTTTATAAAGTATCTACTAGAGAGCAGCTTCTAAAACACACCTTGGGTCTCCTGAATAATACACTAATAGCCAACTAATCTCTGCTTCCATGTACAGACATATCCTGCCCGTCACTAACTGACCACAACATCATAGTGTCCAGGGAGTCCCAAGGCCCAACGATGCCAGAGTCAAGTTTTACACTTCTAAGGCAGCGTTTGGTTACAAGAGATTAACAATGTGATTATAAAACAATGTTGGTGAGGACAATTTACGTGGGATGTGCTTAATTAACCTCTGCCCTTCTAAGCAGCATCTAGTGATCCAGCCCAGTGAAGAATAACCTTGTTTGACTGGACATTTTCCCATTTACTGCCCAGAAGCCCTGGGGTTTGCCAATGAGCTGGTAACCATGTAGGTTAATTTGGGGATTTTTTTTTTCAGGCAGGTCTATGATTTTACTGGTGTAGGGAACTCCTGGTATCAAAACTCTCTCCATCAATGGACTTCAGCCACTTGTCTAGATCTGATAACATTCCAGAGCTGGCTTGGCACCTGAAAGGGTAGGAGGCTTTCTCAGGGTCACAAAGTTAGCACGTGCCAGAAGAAAGACTCCCTGAGCCCATAGTCAACACTCTGCCCACAATGCCTCACTGATTTTGCATGTTAATTTAACAACCAGATTAACAAGAGAAAATAGGTGTGTAATGACAGATAATGCAAAGAATGTATACACACACACACACACACACACACACACACACACACAAAACCACTGAGTACTTCTCAAAAGAGAAGGTCTAAGGGGGAACAGAAAGGCTGCCTTCAAGTACCTGAAGGGTGACCATGTGAAGAAAGACCAGAAGTTCCCACTTGTTCTGCTTGGCCCCAGAGGAAAGAGCTCAAAACCAGGGTAGGGGGAGAGAAAGATTCAGACTAGACGGAACAGACATCAGAGATGTCCAAGAGGGAAGGGGCTCCACCCTCCCTGGAGGCCTCCAAGCAAAAGCTGGTGGAGATTCTGGCTGGGTACAGGGAAGTCTCCAGGGTCCCCTTCCACCCTAAGAGTTGCTATGATTTGTGAAGTGAAGTAGAGGAAAACGCAGAACTTCAGGCATACCACTTTAATCATGCTGTCGTCTTTGAAAGTGCTTGTGAAGTCTGTTACCATCTCCTGGGCCACAATCTCCACAGCTCTGGATTGCAGGTTATGCTTAATTACAAATGATTCATTTGCCAAAATCGCTGCGGCTGCACCATCAGAAGTGGGACTGAGAAAAAGCAAAAATCATCATTTCCTCACAGACCACGATTAGGTCTTAGGTTTCACCCTGGGACAAAGAGAATAATGCCTATCCATTCTGGTCCAGCCAGTTCCTGGCACCCCCCCAAGTGGCTTCTACAGACTGGAGGATCCAGGCCCTGGGCTTCTAGCCCCCTCTCCCTTATTCTATTCCTGCTTTGAACTGGTGGGCCCCAGGGAAACACAGAGAAGAAAACACACTATTTCTCACATTTCTAGGAAAGTGTTAAAAACTGAAAGCTCTATGAAGCAACTAGGAGGTGTAGGCCTCACTTGGGGGTCTCACTGGTCTATCCTGTCTCTATCACCCATTACATGGGACAACTATGGAGAAGACACCTTCCACCACAAACGTCCCTTCGATGGAGGGGGACGAACACCCAACAAAGGTCCTGCAGGTGTCTCTGATTGCTTTGTGGTCAAGGGCAGCTGCCCAGGACTGTCACGCATCCACACCTGGAGCCACGAAGAGCCTGCCTCCATAACTGCCAGCCCCTCCCAGAGACCTCACTAAAACAGCCTAGAATCTCAGAGCAGGCTACAGCTGGGGGGATTCACTGGAACCCAATGGTGAGGGGCTGGATGCTCACACTGCAGTTTCCTTTCAAGGGGGGTTTCAAGCAAGGAAGTGGGTAGGCCCAGAATAATACGCCCTGCAGAGCAGGTGAGCTCTAAGGGTGGAGCCCGAGCTCGGTCCCCAAGAGCTGAGGCTGAAACACACCTCCTTCCTCTAGGCAGAGGGGAAAGGGGGAACCCCAGCTGAGAATGAGGGCACAGGCAGCCAGGTGTGGCTGCTGGGTCTCTTAGTTGTGTGTAAACGGTTTTCTTGGTCATAAGGGAAGGTTCGAGGAGAGGGAGAACACTTAACAGTAACATAAATGTAGCATAAAAATTAAAGGCAATAATGCTGCGTGATTCTAATGACCAATCTTGGCCACTGAGAAGACACGAGAAAACACCTCCTTCCTCCCAGCAGAGGGTGGGTTTTTCTTATGGCCTGCTCAGATGGAGTGGGATGGGGAGGGTTACACCAAGAAATGGCCATGGTGTATAAACAAAAGGAATTGATAAAATTTTAAAAAGATGCTATGCAACTAGGTATAAACATGAAAACTCAGCAGAGAACTAAGACCAAGGAAGGCAAATTTTGAGAGCGCTATGTCTACTAGTTTGCAGGAAAGAGAGGAAAGAGGAAAAGGCAGCAATTCCAGAGCAGGAAGAGGATTCCCTCTGCTACTGGCAGGGGCTTCCTTGGCAGAGAGAGCCCCAAGGGGAGGTGGTGCCTGTCCTCAGGACAGGGGCTGTTGCAGATTCCACACAATGCCAGAATGATCATTCTTACCAACACTGCAAGACAGTCAAATAATCAAAGACTTGTCGAGAATTCATCACTTCATCCAAGGTGTACTTCTGCTGGAACTGGGAATACCTAGGCACAAAATGGTCAGTTAGTAGAGCATGTGAGATGGGGGCTACCATGCAGGAAAGGGGAGGGGCAGAGAAGGGAGGAATGGAGGGAGGGATGGAGCAGCCACGACAAGAGCAAAGGTCTTTGGGAACAGCTCCAGGGTTCAGCAGCGCATCTTCGTGGATGCAAAGGATTTACTATCCAAAGCTACTGTTCAAAGTAGGAAAAAAAATAATAAAAAACAAATCTTCACTCTTAAGTACTTTATTTTCCTCTCAAAGAATAACATAATAAGTGCCAAAGCCAATCCAGATGAATTCGTTCCCTTTGGGCCAGATTCTGTGCCTACGTGGAGGAGTCACATCTGATGAAGATGAGGCAAACGACCTCCTCCTCCTCCTCCTTCTTCTTCTCCCTTCTCTTCCTTCCTCTTCCTCCTTCTCCTCTTCCTTGTCCTCCTTCTCCCTTCTCCTTCCTCCTCCTTCCTCCCCCTCCTCCTCCTCCTTCTTCTCCCTTCTCTTCTGTTCTCCTTCTTCATTCTCCCCCTTCCTCCTCTTCCTTGTCCTCCTTCTCCCTTGTCCTCCTCCCCCTTCCTCTTCCTCCTCCTCCTCCTCCTCCTCTCCCCTCCTCTCCTGGCTCTGCTTCTGACTCACCAGACATTGCCACAAAGCCTCAGCTGCCTTTTCATCCTGGAGGATCGCTCTGCCTCAGAGATGCTTCTCTCCTCTCGGTGAGTTCCTTCCAGAACCTCCATTTTAAGGAAGGGTAAATGCCCGCCAGCCCTTGCTGCTCTCCTGGCTCCATGCTGACTCTCAGACTTTGATAACATGCCCCCTCATTGGTACCCTTCCTTACTGACTTTTTCAACTCCCTTTTCTATGTAATCTTCCCTAATTATAATGTAAGCTCTTTGAGGGTAGGGATTCTTTTCGCTTTCATTTGTATCCCCAGCATTCTATACATAGTAAGCACTGAGTAAATGCTTGTTATTGATTAAGTGCCTTCTGAATGCAGACCACTGTGCTGGGCAAGGGGGCCTGCCAAATTCAAATATAATAGGATCTTTGCCCACAAAAAGCTTACAGTCCAGAAAGGTGATAAGATCCCAACAAAGATAACTGCAAAGTACCACAAAATCGCCTAAGTGTCTCAGGAAGGTGTAAAACAAAGTTCTATAGGAGGTCCAAGGGGGAAGGTAGTCACTGACAGGCAGTGATGGCAGGTTTCATGGAGGAGGTGGTCTGTGAAATGGTCTTTAAAGGATGGTAAGAATTCGACCAACAAAAAGGGGAAGGAGGCAGGCCAAGGATGGGTAATGACCTGTGCAGAAGAGTTACTGCGACTCCTTCTGATCTCAATCCCCAGGGAGGCTGGCTTAGTGCCCCACAGCCCCTCGAGGCTGCACACGCAGCTGGGCTCAGCAGAGTGGCTGAATGACTGGCCTGAAGAGCTATTCTCCTGCAGGATGAGCATCTGCCCCACTGCCCATCTCTCCACCCAGATGGAGCCCACCCTCATCACCTCTCTATGCCAGGGCCTCCTCCTTGGGCTTCCTGCCTCAGGCTTCTCCCCACACTACCCCTTTCATTCATTCAACATTCAGCCCCCATTTATTACTCTTACTCTGTGCCAGAATCATGCTGGTTGCTAGGCATACAAAGACACAAACAAAACCATCCCTGCCCTCAAGAAACTTACATTCCACAAGAAGGAAGCAGTACATGCATGGAAATTAAACACATACAAAGAAATTCTAGGGAGAGGGTACTAGTACCCAGGAGGATCAGATGATCTGAGGCTTGAAGGAAGCTAGAGAGGGGAAAGGCATTCCGAGCACAGAGGCCAGGCCCAGCAGTGTGAGATGGAAGGCTGGGAGCTCAGAACAACAACGTGTCCTGTTCAGCTGGCATCAAGCATGCATGAAGTCAATGTGGAATGACGCTGGGAAAGGCTTCACACCAAGCGCCACAGAATCAGCATGACCGCTCCTTCTATGAGACAATTGTTCAAACATCTGGAAACAGCTACCATGTCATACCTTTTCCAGTCTCAATAATTTCACTTCCTTCAACCATTACTTCACATGACATGAGTTCCAGTCTTCTCACCATCCTATGGCTCCCTAGCCCATCAATGTCTTTCTTCAAACATGACACTATATGACTTTGTGGTGAATTATAATCTGTCTTATATTGTTATCTTATCACTTAAGATGTTAATCGTTTCTTCCCAACTAAGTGGCAGACTCCCAGAGAATCACACCCACCGGGCCCTCTACTTCCTCCATGATCCACACTTTGCCCAGCCCAGGGCTGAATCAGTGCCCAGGGGGGCCTCCCTCAATGGGTGACCAATTCAAACAGTAGGCTCTGTTGTGTTCCCTTCCTGCTAGGGCCTTCCCTATGTTGATTATCCCCAATTTAGCCTGAATGTATCTCGTTAGGACATATTTGTTCTGATGTAGTCTCCCCCATTAGACTGTGAGCTCCTTGAGGGCAGGGACTGGCTTTTGCCTTTCTTTGTACCCTCAGTGCTTGGCACAGTGCCTGGCATGAAGTAGGTGCTTAATAAATGCTAGCTGACTTGACTTGAACCCAGGTCCCTTTCATCTGATCCCAGTACCTCTGATGCAACCGTCTTACTGGCGGCTGGTCTTGCTTCTTAGATAAGACTAAGGGACACAGTGGAGTAGACTGGGAAGAGGCCTGGATTCAGAGTCAGAGAACATGAGCTGGATTCTTGGCTTCTGCTTTATTATGAGCAAGAAAGCTTCGCATATCATTGCAGGAAACCCTGGATTTTTCATTCTGCCAGTTCCCTGGGGTACTTACGGATTATTGACTGAATGGTTGTGATTCTTCCAAGCAATTTTTGCAAAATGTTCAATTTTTGTGCCTGTGGAAAAAGTAAACATCTGTTAAGAGTATATAAATGTCTCCCTCTACTTTATTTATATAATAGTAATAAAAGGTAATGGTACCCTCTACCAAATTCAATCATGCCACATTTCCTTCCCTACATGGAAAGCGTATTGAACTGTCCCACCATGTAAAAATCTATTTGCAATTAAATTGGAATCCAGTTATCAACTTGAGTCAGCTAGTAAGCAGAAACAATGAAGATATCTAAAAACCAGCCTATTCTACCTGACCCAAGGGTTGATTTCAGCTGGTCCCCTGGGCTCACTGATAAGCTGGTAAAAATGTAAGAGAGCCCATTGGTAGTAAAGAGCTGACAGAAACCGTCCAGAGAGGCTGGAATAATTTCTATAGTCCTCCGGACTTGCTTGACTTACAATCATTCTTTAAGGCCTGCTGAGTATCCTGCTTCTTCCTCTCAATCAAGACACTTACACAAGATGGGTGGCAAAGGGAGGGAGCCTGAAGCAGCAGTAACTGGACCTGAGCAGAGGACTCGCTGTGATAGCGCCAACTTTTACTAGGACACCAAGTGAAAACACAATGCAGGGCCCGTCCATCGGCAGCACTCAGACTTGACCTACTGAGGGGTCTGCCTGGACCAAAATGATCTGAAGAGCCAGTCAACAGAGAGAAGGGAAGCCCAAGAGGGAACGCAATTCCCGACTCCCCATACCAGAGGACACACTGGACTAGGCCAGAACTAGGAGAAGCTGGTAAACTCTAAGGACGTGGATTTCATCAGCCAAACGAAAGGAAGAGCCTTCCCAAAACTGGAATGGGATTATCTGTCTCTGGGGGACATGAGCATTCCACCCTCAGAGGTCAAGTGATCAAGGATGAAGTACTCCAACTTTCAAATCATATCAATCTTCTCATTTTCAAAATGTTTAAAAAACATGAACAATCTTCTGTATATGCTGGCAAGGCAGAGCAAGAGCTCTTAGCAACTGTAAAATAATACCCTCGAATTCTGATAAAGTCTCTGGCTCAGTGAAAGGTCACGGGAATGAGAAATAGTATTCCAACTAAAAGTTCTTTCCAATCTTAGCATTTTCTTGACATTTGTTTTAAATATCATGAAGTCTGAAATAAGAAAAACATTCCCAAATGGGGCGTGTATATTAACACTTAACAGTACTAACAATGGAGACACCCCACATTCTGCTTTCCAGTTGTTTTCCAGTCTTACATTTAAAAGCACAGTCTGAGCCATGATGCCATCCTGAGAAGCAGCACAATAGACTGGTTTCAAGTCCTGGTTCCTACGCCTACTAGCCACCTGAAAATGAGCAAGTCATTGTGACTTTCTGAGTCTCAGTTTCCTCATCTGTATAGTGGGCATAAAACTTGCAACAAGCTAACATTCAGTTGCTGTAAGGAGGGCAACAAATGGTCCAGTTTTTTTTTTCTTTTAACTTCATAAAACATACTAGAAAATAAACTAGGTAGCATTAACCATCCAACCATAGTTCAAAATCCAAAAAAGAACGATTTACTTTCCAGCATCTACACTACTTAGTTGTTCTGAACGCTGAACAAAAATAGGTGCTCTCCAGATATTTACAGTAGAAACAAGGAAGCAGATTGTCCAGAGAAAAGATGTGACATACACCAAGAGTCTCTGATTTCTCTCCTGACAGAAGCAAATCAGCAGACAGCCTTTGCAAGTAGCCGAGTTCCAGGTACCAAGACCGGCACAGCAGAGCAAGGCTGGACTTTCATGCCTTCTGCAGTCAGGTCCTCTCTGCTCAGGGAATTTGCTAGAGCTTACTTGCCCTCCAGGGAGCTTAACCAGAGCCACCATCATTCTCAAGTCACCAGAGAAGGATGTGAGGATGCAGCAGACATAATGCCACACTTTTTAAATGACGGACGCATCGGTATGTAAGCATGAGTATTTCAGAGAGCCATGATGTCATCAGTGTGCAGATTCCCTCTGCCAACAGGAGCAAGAGACCCTCAACCCCTTGGAAATCTGCTACGGCTACAGCATTTATCATCCCACAGGCATCCGAAGGCAAAGCCTCTCTAGGCTGAGTTGGGTTGTTCATCAGATAACAGAAAAAGCCCTTTGATAGGCCCTGGCACGAAACATTTCAGCCTGCTGGGATGTGCCAGAACCTGCCTTCTGCTGTGAGAACCAGGTCGCCACCACCACCCACCATACCATGCTGCTGCAGAGACACAGAAGGACAATGGAGAAAGGAAAGGCAATAAGAATGCATGGGCCGAGGCTCTAATATCATTTTAGATTAATGTGGCCTCTCTACATGATATAAGCAAATCCCATCCAGCTAAACAAAATGAAAGTTGGACCAAGAGGTCATCCAAGTCACACAGGAACAGAGTGCCCCAAGTGGCTTAGAAAGGGAGCCCTGCGTACGCCTTCCTGCCCACAGGAGGAGCAGAGCCACTGGCACGTCAACAATCTAGGGGGTTTCGGAGAGCAAGGGCTGCGGCTCAGGCTCCACCCAGTCCTCCGCCAGCCCCTCTGTGCTCTGCACAGCAGAGACCTGAACAGCCGGCTTCTCCCACGTGTCTGCCGTGCCCAATCACCCTGGAGTAGCATTTCTGAAGGTACCATATTTCTCCATGTGTTCTTTGCCGGCACATCCAAAGAGCTGAGCTGCCATGGGAGCGGAGGACAGGCCATACTTTTCCACCATCACCTCCACGTGTTTGTCTACTGGATTGGTCCGATCTAAGTACTGAGGGAAAAACAAAAATTCAAGATGCTGACCAAATGGTTCTTTCCTGATGGAATGCAAAAGGAAAACACGTTATTGTACAGATTTGTGGGGAGAGGGAAATGATAGTGACGAGGACCTTGGAGGGCAGAAATGCCCCTGCTGTCCAGTGTCCCAGGAGAGAAGACTCAAGTGCATCCCAGATGCACCCTAGAAATTCAGTTCAATCTGATAAGCATTTATTAATCGGCTGCTAAGAGTAAGACACCGGGCTAGGTGCTAAGGATACAAACCCCAAACCCAAGCAGTCCCTGCCCTCCAAGAGCTTACATCCTAGGTATGGTAGAGCAGAGAGAGTGCTGGATTTGGAGTCAGGAGGACATGACCTCAGGCAAGTCACTTAACCTCTGACCTCAGTGTCCTAACCTAAGAGAATGGCCCCCATGGGCTCCACATTTATAATCCTGGGCACACCGCTACAGAATACAAAGAGAACACAAGGTCATGGGGGGCACGGGGGGAGATGGATAGGAAAGTGAGGGATTCCCAGAGCTGGAGGTGACGGAGGGGGCTGAGCATTCCAGGAGTGAGGAGGGGAAAACTAAAGAAAAGCCCCAGAGGAAAGAACTGGAAGGAGAAGAAATAGCTTGTAACAGAAAATGTAAACATTTCCCAGGCTCCCTGGAAATGAGAACAGACCAAACCAAAATCAACACCTCTGTGAAACAGCAAGAAAGAGTAGAACAAAATCCAAAGACCAAAAAAAAAAAAAAAGAAAATGGAAGCTACCTGCTCTCAGAGACAACTGACCCAGAAAGCAGCTCCGGGAAAGACAGTTTAAGAGTCACTAGACTTCCTAAAACCATAATTTAAAACAAGAAATCTTGGACACTATATTTCAAGGAACCACCAATTTAAACTGCCCAGATCCATTAGAACCAGAGAGCAAAGTAAAGATAAAAAGAATCCACTGATCACCTCCTGAAAAGAATACCCAAAGGAAAAGCCCCAGGAATGTCACAGCCAAAATGCAGAGCTCCCATGCCTGAGATAAAATTGAACAAGCAGTCATAAAAGAGTTTTCCTGCACCACAGAACCACAGTTAGGATCACACAAGACCTGATAGCTTCTACTAGCTACCACAGATGCTAGGGGACACCACAATGCATAGAGCACTGGGCCTGGAGTCAGGAAGACCTGAATTCAAATTTGACCTGATATGTACTATATACTATATATGACCCTGGGCAAGTCATTTAACTGCTGTCTGCCTCAGTCTCCTCAACAGAAAAAAAAAATGAGGATAATAACAGGTCATTGTCAAGATCAAATAAGAATTGTAGGGGCAGCTAAATGGCGCAGTGGATAGAGTGCTGGCCCTGGAGTCAGGAGGACCTGAGTTCAAATCCGGCCTCAGACACACGATACTCACTAGCTGTGTGACCCTGGGCAAGGCACTTAACCCCAACTGCCTCGCCAAAAATAAAAAAAGAATTAAAAAAAAAAAGAATTGTAAAGCACGCTGGGCCCATAGTAGGTACTTAATAAAATATTATTCCCTTCTCTTCTCCTACTTTAAATGAGAGGACAGCTTAGAAAACAATATTCCCAAAAAGCAACCCAGAAAAACCTAACCTGAGGGGATGGAGCCAAGATGGTGGAGACCATTCTTCTTTGCTTCCAAGCTAGTATATTCCTTTCATCTCCCTTTCTTTTTCTCTCTTGAAACCCTCAGAGTAGAAGAGAACAGATCATATACCTCGCACAGTTATGGGTGAGAGATGAATTCTTAACCAAAGAAGGAATAGAGGCAATTACAAAAGACAGAATACATAATTTTGTTTACACAAAATTTCCAAGAACTTTTGCACAAGCAAAACTAATGCTTCTAGGATGAGAAGGAACCAAAGGATTGCGGTCAAAGGGGAAAAAAGTCTTTGTATCAGATTCCTTATGTAAAGTTTGGTAGCCAAAGTCCACAGTCAACCATCAGCAGGAGATAAGGCCAAAAGCTACTCCCTAGCAGATAAGTGATCAAAGGATAAGAGCAAACACTCCTCTAAAGAAGAATTGCACATGATTAACAGCCACTGACAATGCCCCAACTTGCTAATAATGGGCATGCAAATCAAAACAACCCAGAGATTTCACAAGCTCACACCCAACTGATTGGCAAAGATGTCAGAAGGTGGAACTAGTCGAGGTTGGGAAAGACAGACGGGCACATTAATGCAAACGCATTAATACTGATACAGTGCTTAGTTTCAGCAGATGCTTAATAAATTCCATTAATGAACCGGCAGAACTTTGAATAAGTGTCACAGAATCCTGGGACACGTGAAGTGGACAGAACCAAGAGAACAATCAACATGATGATGACAAACCTTGCGAAGACGATACCTGAGAATTCTGGTCTTGGGCAGAGATGGAAGGATGAAGGCATTGTCCACCTTCTGCCAGAGGGGACAGAGCCAAGAGGGGAACAGACTTCTAGGGACACAGCCCCGGGGCGTTTGTTCTGCTTGTTTGTTATGAGAGATTTGCGGTGGGTTTGCTGTTTTTGGTTTGTTTGTTTTGTTTTTTTTAATCAGAGAGCAGGTATCAATGGTGATGTCAAAAAACAGGGGTCGCTGAGGCACTTAGAGGAAGGGCCACAAGAGTACAAAAGAGGATTCAGAAAGAAGCCTGGGTGGGCAGGACAGTCCTGAAAGAAACATATGGGACAAATTACATACTTTTTAAAAAGCAGAGAATACAAAAGAAAGAGTTACGGTTTCATTGTAGACCCTTTTTTGTTCTGCTGTTTATGGTTTATGTTTAAGTTTAGAAAATTTTTAAAAAAGAAAAAAACAAGATCGGACAACTGATTGGATACAGGCGTGAAAGCAAGGGAAGGATCTGGGATGACTCAGAAGCTGCCAACCTGGGGCTTGGAAGGACATTGGACAGAAGGACAGAAAAAGGAAGGTTTGGAGGAAGGGTAGGATCAGAGGGAAAAGCTGAGTTCTGTTTTCTCCGTGATGAATTTGAGATGCCCTCAATGTTAGTGAGTCAGACAATCAATTTAAGAGCCTACTGAGTGCCAGGGAGAGCAGCACACGGGGTACGCCGAGGAAATGGCTCAGCTAGACGTGTTCGCTCTCTTCAAATATGGGAAGGAGCTTTATGGGAAATGTGAATCATAATCATTCTGCATGGTAGGACAAAAAACAAATGATAGTAGAAGAGATTCTCACTGAATACAAGGAAGAGGTTCACAAAAAGATGATAAACGCTGATTGGGTAGTGTTAAGAGAATTTATGAAATCTCCATAATTGGCTACACAGATAAGAATCTTTTTTCTATCAAAGACTGATAATGACCCATATCAAGTTCCACAATGAAGCAAAAATCAGCTTCTTATATTGACACAACCACAAACATTCAAATTACCAGCTTCTTAAATGAGGAAAAAAAGATATAAAGCTGTATTTAATAAATTTGGCTCTACATCATGGCCAATAAATGAAAGAATGTGGGCAGAAAAGAAACATTAGAAGGAACAGAGACTTCAGAAGGAAAAGAGGACAGACAGAGACCAAGAGGGAAAACAACAGGGAGAGGCTGCTATAAGAGATGGTCTCCAGAGGGATGAAAGGCAAGGCTTACAGACTTCTAGGCTGAACCTGACTTAAGGCCAAGCCCTTCTCAGAACCAGGTTGTCCCGGGAGCACTGGGCTAAAAGTCACTGGGACCTTCTGCAACTCTACTAGCTGACACGGATCACTGCACACATCATTTCTCAACTGCTCTGGTCCTTCAGATCTTGAGAAGCACCAAAGTGAATGGGACAGGCATAACAAGTCCAACAGGGCAGACATTATTTCCTTGAGAAAACTGGTATAAACTGGTGGCAAGTGAGGAAAGCAGCACCAGGAGTACAATATGCACACCTTTTACAATGATGTAAAGGAAAACAACACTCCACTGAAACTGAACCCAATTTAAATGCAATGATCATTCTTGGTCCTAGAGAACAGATAATGAAACACTTTTCCTGGTCCAGGAGTAAGAGACGGTAGGAGGAAGGCTCCATGGGCAGCCAGACGGGATTGCTGGGTCAGTTGGTTTGGATAATTTTTCATTGGGCACAGGAGGTAAGTGGCTGGGGTGGGAGTGAGGGAAGCATGAATACAACTTCTTTAAAAATTATTCCTTTGTGCTACAGCCCTGGGGCCAGAATAATGCCCTGAGGCTTCCTACCCCTGGTTTACACATTGGCTAGAAGCCAGGCTGATCATTCTCCATGCTTCCCAGGACAGTAAGAAGCAAATCAGAAGAAGCCCCAAATCTTAAAGAGTTCGTGCCTGCACCGGGGAGCTAAGACAAACATATCCAAATGCAGGAAGACATTACGGATGCCTGACCGATCTCTGAGATGGCCAGATGTGTGTGTAGATAGCTTTTCTCTGTTCAGGTTGGCTCCCACAATGTTATCAGGTGCTCAAGAAATGAATTAACTAAATGCATGAATGTGAAATGACTAGAGAACAAAAGCAAATGGACAACACTGTTAGCATGAGCTGTACACAAAAACATAAAAATGTGGATGGAATGAAAAGAGGCAGTGGTCCCCATGAACTAGGAAGCCCGCTGGGAGAAGCTGTAGCAGCCTTCGGTGGAGCTTTGAGCTGGGTCCTGAAAGATGGCTCTGAATTGACATGGAGGAGACTTCCGGTAGAGAAGTGATGGGCTCCTGCGGCAGGCACGGAGTGTATCCGAGCTGGGAAGGGGCGCAACAAAAATCTATTCGCCTAGAAAGCTGTGGATCCAATTGAGAGGCCTTTAAAGTGAGCAGAGGCAGCTGGGGGATGTCACAAGGCACAGAGATCTGGGCCTAGAGTCAGGAAGACCTGAGTTCAAATCCAGTCTCAGATACTCACTAGTGGTGTGATCCTGAGAAACACACTTTACCTCTTCCTGCCTCAGTTTCTTAATCTGTAAAATAATAATAACACTAGCTAACATTTATGGAGCACTTACTATGTGCTAGACACTATCCTAAGCATTTTACATTTACTATCTCATTCGATCCTTACACAACCACCCTAGGAGGCAGGTGCTATTACTAAATTTATTAATAATAAAGAATAGCACCTACCTTCCAGGGTTATTGTGAAGATCGAATGAGATAATCTCTGTAAGTCACTTTGCAAACCTTAAAGCAGAAGCAAGAGGAGGAAGATGACTGCCCATCGGTAACATAAAGAATAGAAATACCGACAGATAGTAGATCATTGGTAAAGAGGACCCGTAACGCTCAGGAGACGAGATGCAGGGAATAGAGCGCCCAGCCCATCCATTGCCTTAAACATCCGTGCACAAATGGACAAAGCAAACGAGGTAAACTACAAATCTGAAATCAAAGCAGTAAATTGGACTTCATCGATCCCCCAGGACTTTGTGCCCCGTGATCGATCAATGGCATGTGGCTAAGGAGCAGCGATTCACTTAAGCTTCCCCAGCCTCCACTCCCTCACCTATACAATGGGAATAACACTAGCTACAGGACCAGCTCCGAGGAGGGCCCTGCGTAAGGCTCAACTGACATACCAGAGGCAAAGGGCAAGGTGAACCATGCAGGATTGTAAAAAAGTCACTTTTCAAATCATCATTACTTTTCTTATTATTACACCTTATTCAAAAGGAATTATTTGAAGGGAAATGCAGTGATCATATAGAATCTTCTCTATTGATCCTGGGAGCCCAGAGACAACAAAGAGGAGAAACAGAAGCAATTCTAGGGTGGACGCACAACAGAAGCCAACCCTCCAGAAGACGGGAACGGATGACGAGACCCAGACTGAGTCCCTGGAGGACTCAAGCAAACAGCTAATGCAATGGCTGGCCCACTGAGGATGATCTCTGAAACATCAAGGAAAACAGGAAATGGGTCACAGGACTAAAGAAGGACAAGTGCTAGACTTCAGTTCCTCAAAATCTTCTAGGTTGAATGTTAAAGAAATGATCTGTAAATGATTAGGAGAGAAACTTCAATGACGAAGTAGTAACGTGGCTTTGTAGGGCAGGGTGAGGTCATGGCCAACGGACCTCATTTACTTTTTAACAAGGTCCCTGGGCTGGTGATCCAGGGCATGCCACGGACAGACAACACTGTACCTGCATCTTAGTAAGGCGTCTCCCAGGGTAGTATAACGGACAAGATGGAGGGATGTGGGCTAAGTGATAAGAGGCAGATTTTTAAAGGCCCGAACAAACAGACTTAAGGAATAGGAATTAGAGAATCAATGCCAACCTGGCAGGAGACCTCTGGTGCAATGCCGACCCTTGACCCTGTTTTTTTCATCATTTTTCTCAATGACTTAGATGAAGGCCCAGATGACTCGCTCATCAAATTATCAGATAATTTTCAGACTGCAGCAAGGCAAGAGGGAAAACTAATGCAATGAAGAAATGTCACGGGAAAAAAAAAAAAAAAAGAAATGTCACGGTTGCCAAACAAGCTAGAGTGTCGTGGCCAGATTAACAAAGATCAGATTTGAGATAATATAGAGAACTCACCACCTCTGAGTCCAGAAAACCAAGTGCACGAGTACCGGTGGGGGAGAGGTAACCAGACAGCCCTGCGCACCCATCACAGAACCTGGCAGAGGCCACTGACCCTCCTCATCTCTCACCTTGTTAGGCTCAGCCCAGCGCCCAGCCCAGGGGTCGGCGGACTACAGCCCCAGGGCTGGCTCTGGCCCACTGCGTGCCACTCTTAGCTCATGGGCCACACAGAACAGGCCACAGCCTGGTCGGTCAGGTTTGTTAGCTGCGTCCCCTAGCTTTGTGCTACCCGGCGATCCGACAGACAGCCACCCACCAGGCACGAAGCAGGTGCTTCTTAGGGGGCTCGTCCAGGGGCCAGATCCTGCAGCTCATACCATCCCAATTTACAAGGAGCTGATCCTAACCCTCTCCCCTTCTCCAAATTACTCTGAATGAATTTGTACATGCTTTGTGTCTCCTCACTGGTATGCCTGGTGGATCCTCCTAGGAGAACGTAAGCTCCTTTGGAGGAGTGCTGTTTTATCTGTCTTTGTATCCTACCAAAGTTCCTTGGACAGCTTAGGTGCTTAGTGTGTATGTGTGTGCGCGCGCAAAGTAAACATGTCTGTACCTAAAGGGTTACCATGGGAAAGAGGCCTTAGACATGTCCCCCTCAGTCTCTTAAAGCAGAACCCAGAACAACAGGCAGAAGCAAAGGGTCAAATGTTTAAGGAAAAACTTCCAAACAATTAAAGCCATCCCAAAGTGAGAGGGGTGGCCCATCTCAGGAGGGCTCCATTGTCAGGCAGAACATGGAGGGAGTCTCATGCAGGTGGGGCAGCTTGGCCGAGACCTCTCTGAGGTCGCTGCGCACTCAGAGACGTCATGCCACTGGTCCTCCGTCAACTCCCTGCCACAATGAGGCAGCAGGTTAGGAAACCTGGGCGTACAGATTTTTTTTTTTAATGGGCCAAAGTGGGTTTTTTGGCTGATAGGCAAACCTTTGTCATAATCTTCTGTAAATCTTCGTATCATAAAATATATAAGGAGATAACATATAAAGCACTAGTGAAATGCTAGCCATTATTCTTATAAAGATTATATTTGGCACATATAAAGTTCTGTGTAAGTCTTTATACCTTAAAGCCATGAAATGCAAGTGACACTCACTTTTGATCCAAGGGAGCCCTTTTCCATCTTCTCAAAGCCAAGCGCCAAGACACAGTTTGCCAAACCTGAAAATAAAAGTTAGGGATTTATCAGAGCAACGTCTCCAAGTATTCAGAAGCATAGTTTAAAAAAAAATAAGTTCATTAATCACAGGAGGAAAACAAACCCTGTACAAGGTGCAGAGTACCCTTAGAAGGCTACTACCAAGGCTAGCAACGTTTTCTTTTTAATACCAATATTCTCCTATTGAGATAATAAGATAAAAAATTAACACTAGGTGGCGCTGTGCACAGTGCTGAGCCAGGGGTCAGAAACAATCTGAATTCAAATCTAGCCTCAGATGCTTCCCATCTGAGTGACCCTGGCCAAGTCACTGACCCTCTCAGTTTCTTCATCTGTAAAATTGGGATAAAAGCACTTACCTCCCAGAACTGTAGCAAGGATCATATGAGACCCATGTACAGCGCTTTGCAAACCTTAAATCACGACATAAACACCAGATATCACCTAGTGATAGAATGATCTCTGAACATGCGAAAACTGCAGGCGGCCCAAAGGACACACATGGGAGGCCCCACCTGGTCACCAAGAGGTGCGAGCACATTGTTCACTGGCACTGGCCCCGCACTATGAAGGGCTCAAAACACCTGAGAGACATTCCCTCCTGTGCATTCCACAATAACACCAGGAGGCAGGGTAGTACAGGTCTTACCATTCCCTTTTTACAGATGAGAAAACTGAGGGTCAGAGAAGTAAAGTGATCTGTCCACAGTCACACAGCCAAGAAGTGCCCGCTGAGACGTGAGCCCAGATCTCGCTGGCTCAGTAAGAGCAGAAAAGGAGGCCAGCTGGTCATGGACAAGAGCAAGGGCTGCCTTGGAGCCCAGGAAATAACAACAGAATGTTCCAGGAGGAACATCTCCAGAATATGTGTGTGTCTGTGGTCTGTGATTGTGTATGTGTATGTGTATATGTGTGTACGTGTGTGTGTGTGTGAGAGAGATGTTGTATGCGTGTGTGTGCATGTGTGTGTCTACATGAGAGAGAGTGTGTGTGTGTGTGTGTGTGTGTTGGTGTAGGCACATGTGTAAGGTTTACAGAAGGCTCAGAACCAGAAGGGATGGCTGGGCTGTGATCTACTCTGGGAAGGGGGGAGACACACAATGATGAGTTCATGAGTCCATCAAAGCTATGAAGCATGTTATTAAACAGCTGCCCAACAAAGCTCTCAGTGGGGCCTGAGGGAAGGCCACGACTTGCCACAGAGAATCAAGAAAGTCTTCTTGGAGGAGGCAGTCCTCGAGTGGGACTGAGAAGGTGAGGGAGAGAAAAGGCGCACCATGCAGGTCCAGAGCGTTATTTATTCCTTTTCCTCTTCTAAGGTAGTGAGCTCTTCATTGGGGAGGTGTTAGAGCAAAGGCTGAACGAAGAGCTGTGGATGGGCTTCATCCCCCCAAGCAAGGGTTGGGCTACAGGACCCATGACACCAAAGGGATCCTGGGAAGCCTCAGCAGCACCACAGGAATGACTGGGGCCTTAGCCCCTACAATCACTACAGGGTATGGGCCAGGTTCTCTGCAAAGGGCTGTGGGCCCAGTTCTCTCTATCAACAAGAAAGATTTTAGCCACCCTGCTTCATGCATATTACAGAATAACCAAAAGAGCACTGAAAGACACATGCAAGAACAAAAGGGGCCAGCAGTGGCGACACCAAGACAGCCTGCCACAAGGCCCAGAGCGGTCCCCATGCTGAGAAAGCCCGACGCCAACTCCCCGGGGGTCTTACCGCCCTGGATCAGCTGTCTCGCCATATACAAAGCCGTGGAGCCAGTGGAACAATTGTTATTGACATTGAAGATTGGAATTCCAGTCAATCCCAAGCTGTGGTAGATGGCCCTCTGGCCAGAGGTAGATTCACCTGTGCAGAAGAGAGCGGGCAGAAAGGAATGATTAAGAAGGAACAGCATCCCACAGGAATGAGAAGGTGATGCTGGGGAAACAAAGAGCCTCAGGAGCACCACCTCCATGAACCTGGCCACTCTGTAAGCCGGGAGAAGGTACAGAAGCAGAAAGCTATGATGCATCATCACAAGAGTAGTGGTGGTGAGCAGCTCACATTTAAAACACACTTTGTAGTTCACAAAGCGCTTCCTTGATGACAATCCTGTAAAACAGGGAGTGCACTACTCTTCTGGTTTTGCAGACCAAGAAGCTTAGGCTCAGAGATCTGGGAAGTGATGGGCAAATGTGGGAAGATGATGAGTGTGTGATAAAGGAGAGGAGAGCAGATCAATCCTCTGATTCTCAGTACCAAGCAAGGTGTAAAGCAGGGCCACACATACTCACCAAAGGCATTTGCCATCCATAACAAAAGAGCTATGAATCATATCTTAAACAATATAATTATAGATTAAATGCACAGAGATGTTTCTTTTATCTTTTACTTATTTAAATTCTCCAAAGTACCTGTTCAAGATACGTGTACTAATGAGCTGACTCAGCAGGTCGCCCCTGTAACTCCATGTCACCAACTGGGCTGGAGGAATCTGTCAATCATTTGGATTTTCCTGCATGCATCAGGTAAAGCCTCCATCTTTCCAGTGAACACGAGGATCTACAGGAGACACCGTAGTGTTCTTGAACTGGATGCCATCAACACAACTTCTCAAACAGAGAAGCGCATAGATGACAGAATCACGGTAGAGAATCTATCTCCTCCTTCGATTCTTTAAGGAATGTGCTCCAGGACACGGACCATGCCTCTGGTGAGTATATGCGGCCCTGTTTTATGCCCTGCCTACTGGTAAGAATGTGAGGCTCGCTGTTCTCATTTAACAACGAATCTGGTACAATCCTAACCTCTGCGTAAGAAACGCCTTGTTGATTCAATCAAATTCTTTTTGATAAACACAGTGGAAGCTGGTATATTTCCAAAACTCCTTAGCCTCCTTAGCCTTCCCTCTGAGCTCACATCTATTCTATCTTGTACAGACCTTGTTTGTACCTAGTTGTTCACCTAGCAAACTGTAAGCTCCCTGAGGGCAGGGACTGTCTTCTGCCTTTTTCTGTATCCCCAGAGCTTAGCAGCAGTGCCGAGCACATAGTGGGTGTTTAATAAATGCCTGTTGATGCCTCTACACCTTTCAATCAAATGTGACCACAAAGCTATACTCTACCACAGAAGATTATCTGCAAAGCACACATATCCCCCTCTCATCTATTCAAGTGTTGCCTACATGTATAGACCATTCATACCAGTATATGGGTCGGTAAATATGTCTTCTTAGTAGCCTTTTTTGATAGTGATACTCTCATTTTTGGGGGTATCTTTCCCTGTTTGAGATAGTTTGTACCCTCAGTGCTTTCAAATGGTATCATTCTTAACACAAATTTCTTTTGTATTTATTTGGTCAGGTTCTGCTGTTCTTTCCAAATCAAATTCACATAGCTTTTCTTCTTCTTTGTATAACAAACAGGCAACCTGAGCCTAACCGTGGTGGTTCTATCATCAATGAGTGAAACAGGCTGCCGAAAACATACCAGCAAAACCGTTCCATTCAGCATCTATTTACTGTTCTTCCCATTTCATCTGTACGTGCTGCAAGGAGGACCTCAGGCCTCACGTCATCCTTGCCACACACTCACTACTTTTGGTGATTTTAGAAGGTAACAGGGATAGGGATGGGGGTCTTTATAAAATAAATTAACCCCACGATCCTCCAGCACAAGGTTTTCCTTGTAAGTTTTTTGCTCTAAAACCGGGGCTGCCCACTTGGCCAAGAGATGAAGCACTACTGGTGACGGGGCCTCTTTGTGGTGGCTACTCTACTTCAGCTAAGCTTCTCTAGGAAATGATGACAATCTGAGGCAACAGGCTTCCCTTGGTGGCCCATGTTTTAGAGTAAACGGATTATTTAGAGTCAACAGATTGGGTTAGCACTATTATAATTCCATGCAGGGTGAGCTTATCATTATTTTTTCTTCTAATCTGGTACTGATTTTGACTGAGATCAAAATTAATATTACTTGAGTTTCTATTGACTTGATTCTACAGTGTAGCTGATTTTATGTTCTATCTGCCTAAAGCCACCTTTCCATGTCCTTGAGTTAAGCTCAGGAATGAAACTTTCCCTCTGAGTTAGTTTAAAGTTATAATTAAAAGAAAACTTGTTATCCCTCATACCTTCAGCTCCCAGAAAATTCCAGGAGATCTGTTTATCTACCTTTGAAGGCCTACGAGCTGAGCTGGTATATTTCTACAAGATCTATTGTCTGTTCTTGCCTGTCCTTGTGCAGTTAGGGGACTTTTTCTCTCTTCCAAGGAGAGAGCAAGTCTGGTAGTTTTGATCCCCTCACAAAGACTGTAAGATGAGGATGGGTCTCATAAAACAATGAACATTCCCTAATTGTCAGAGAGCAGTGGTTATTAGCCTGTTTTCTTTGAGGCAAGCAATCCTGTTGCCCCACCCCCACAATGCTGTCCACACTGTAACCAATCGCATTGTCTTCCCAACTCTGTATTTCCCAAACCTATATGAAGGCTAGTTAAGTCCTACCTCAAGTTCTCTGGTTGTTGAGAGGCCAAAGATTCAATTTATTGGCTATTGCTAGACTAACTAATAAATTGATTATGCTCGGACCATTATCTCTCAGCTTACCTTAATTTTCTAACATAATATGACCTTTGCCCTAACTAGTCAGTGGTTTGACAGCACATGACGGATTCAGAAGTGGCCCAACACAAAAACTCAACTGCCGGTCAGTTTAGACGTAATCACTTTCACTTTTTGCTATATTTGGTGCCTACCATGCTTAATGCCTTCCAAATCTGTTTCTGAAAAAAGTACTTATGATACTTAGGCCTGCTGTTTCTGAGCCAGCTCTGGCCGCTTTCATTTCTTAATCCCAAATAATATTTTCTAACAAGTTTTCTCCCTGTCCTACCCTTGTGCACATGCCTTCACAATGAAAAGGCAAATCTGGTCCAGCTCTTCATAGGATTACTCTCACCTCTTCAGCTCCTGCTGAACCGAACCCAGAGCTGCCATCATCTTCATGACAGACTTGTTCATCCCAAGCACAGCAAGGTGACACGGCCAAACATCCCGTGAAATGGTTCTGTCTTTCGGCACGAGGAAATCAATTCCACCAACTCTGTCGATCACGTCTCAGGAGAACCTGAAAGCCATCTGTCCATCTAATTGTAACTTCTTAATGTCATCTGGTTTCACTTATATTGAAGGTGTCAACGTAGACATGGTTCAATACCCCTCGTGTGGTGCCCACTCGAGACGTCAGACAAATTGTTAAGGTGACGATGCTAGACGGTTCAAAACTGAGGTGATTCTTAGAACTCTCTGACCACTTTCTAGCACTGCCACCGTCACTGCAGATATATAATGAGTCCACACAGGACTGAAGGCAATTCTGTAAGGCTCGGCCAGAGAACTCATCACCTCGCGGCCAACTTGCCGGTGATGAGATTTCTCCATACTGAGCTAAGCTCAGACACCAATCAATCAATCAACAAGCACTTATTAAACACCTACTGTAAGCCAGGCCCTACAGGGCCATAAGGATAAAAAACGCAACAGCCCATGCCCTCAAGGAGCTTACATTGCACTGGAAGAGACACCAAGTACACACGTAACAAACAGATACAAAATACACACAAGGTAGCTCGGTTTGGGAGCCAAGGACATTAAGGAAGGCTTTGTGTAGGAGGTGAGAGGTCGAGACAGGGCCAAAGGCCAACGGCCAGAGACGGAGCACTGTGGGGGAGGGGCAGCAAGGTCAGTTTGGCTGGACCAGAGAGTAGAGGAAAGAAAGAAAGATGCAAAAGGCTTCTAAGGCAGGTTGGGCCCAGGCCACAAAGACCTTTAAAACCCAAACCAAGGAGTTTGTTTTTGATCCTAGAAGTGAGAGGGACCCACGGGCATTTACTGATCAGGAGAGTGACAAGTCCTGGCGTCTGGCGTCTGGCGTCTGGCACACAGCATTTAACAAACGCTTGTTGGCTTGACTTGGAGGACAGACTGGAGAGGAGATGGCTGTGAGGCAGGGAGACCAATGGCAGAGTACTGCAGCAGGCCGGGCTGGGCCGGGGCCCTTAGGCCAAAGTCTGCCAACCCTCATCGAGGAAGAGGCTCGTGAGTGCCTGAACTCAGCTGCTAGGAAAGCGTGTGAGTGATCACAAGGGGCCAGAGGTGAGCGATGTTGTGAAGACAGACACAAGAGCTGAAAGCTGACTGGATGGCACGGAGGGGCAGGAGACAGGAGACCGGAAGGATGGGTATACCCTCAATAACAGGAGGAAAGTTCAGAAGGGCAGTGGACAGAAGGTTCTTTCTGGGACATGCTGAATTAGGAGATGTCTATGAGGCTGCTCGGGGCGCCTCATCTCCCTGAATTCAAATCCAGCCTCATACACTTACTAGCCGTGTGACCCTGAGCAAGTCACTTAACCCCGTTTGCCGCAGTTTCTTTATCTATAAAATGAGCTGGAGAAGGAAATGGCAAACACTCCAGTGTCTGCCAAGAAAACCCCAGATGGGGTCACAAAGAGTCGGACACGACTGAAGCAACTGAACAACACGAGGCATCCACTTTGAAATGTCCAGCAGCATTTGGTGATGCTGAACTGGAGCTCAGGAGAGAGACTGTGGCTGGATTTAGAGACGATAACTGAACCCATGGAAGAGAATAGAGCCTCGAGGAACATCTGTAGAGAGGAAGCATGGAATTGATGATGAGCCCAAAAGAAAGCCAAGGAGGAGGAGTCAGACAGGCAAGAGGAGAACCAGGAGACCACGGAGGCATAAAAGCCCGTGGGGCCAGGACAGTCGACAGGCACAAATTCTCCAGAAAGCTTAAGAAGGATGAGGATTTCTAATAAGGAAAGAAATGGAAACACCCATTTCTCCGCCGGTCCATCATGTCACACTTCTGCAATATACTGGTGAGTTTTCCAGAACTGTTCTTTTCTTTGTTATCAAAGATAATAATAACAATAATGATAGTAAGTGGCATTTACGTGGCACGTCGGGCTTTTCGTGAGGCTCCTCTTGTTCAGCTGTGTCCGAATCTCTGTGATGCCATCTGGGATTCTCCTGGCAGACACTGGAGCGGTCTGCCCTTTCCCGCTCCCGCTCATGTGAGGATGACAGCATTATTGCCCCCATGTGACAGAGGAGGCCACTGTGGTGGAGAGGGGAGAAGACCTGCCCAGGGCCATGCAGCTACAGCGAGCTTCCCCGGCAGGAACTAAAACCAAGCACTGACTCACCATACACGTAGCCGACACACGCCTGCTCCACTTCCGAATAAGAGATCTGGGCATCAGCCAGAGCCTTCAGCCCTACAAAAAGAAAAAAAGCATTTTTACAGAGAGACTTTTGTCAGCTGACACCTCCCATTTTTTTTAGGTGAGTCAAGAATTAAGGTCCAGCACTATTCAAAGTTTAAACAGCAAATACACCCTCACATAGTCTCTTAGAGTCAGGCTTCACACATGTGTTTTCAGTTGAATATAATCATTAAGGAGCAGTTTAAATTAAGTCAGGGAAGGAGAAAACCAGCAGCTGGCTGAGTTTGGCACAGGTCAAAGCCCAGAAGACTCAATCAGGCAAAGGGGTGACCTATATCTCTTTTAGTGAGAAAGCATTTGAACCCCCGAAGTCTTTATTTTTTCCTTTTCTTGGAAGCATCTGGGGTTAATCGATTTGCCCAGTGTTACACAGCTAGTAAGTGTCTGAAGCCACATTTGAACTCAGGTCCTCCTGACCCGCTGCAGGGTCAGTGCTCTATCCATTGCCCCTCCTGAAGCCTTGAGGGAAGGAGGGGAAGGGGGAATGAGAGCAGTGCTGCACACAGCCAGGAATGAAAGACTGAAGTTACAACCAGAGCAGGGCGTCCTCAAGGAAGGGAGTGTGACCGAGAAGAGGACATGGCATCGCCATCGTGGAGATCTATCAGGCAAGGCTCCACAATCTCCAAGGAAAGTGACCCTCCCCCTAGACACAGAAGGGCAACACCAAATGGGCCCCCAGAGGGGAGGGCGAGGGAACCTCATCGAGTGACTGGAGCCAAGGTCTGCTCTCCCGGCAGACAACACAGTACACAGGATGTGCTTTGAAAGACTTTTCTGGGGGCAGCTAGGTCGTGCAGTGGATAGAGCACCGGCCCTGAAGTCAGGAGGACCTGAGTTCAAATCCAGCCTCAGACCAAACACTTGACACTCACTAGCTGTGTGACCCTGGGCAAGTCACTTAACCCCAATTGCCTAAAAAAAAAAAAAGAAAGAAAAACCCTTAAAAAGAAAGAAAGAAAGAAAGAAAGACTTTTCTGCACGAGGATCCTGAGAAGAGTCAGTCTGAACACTTTTCTGCCTGAGCTGCTGAGGGCCCACTTGTGCATAAAAATGCCCAGCGGGCAGTGCGATGCTACACCTCCACACTAGGCTACCCAGATCACTAGAACCTCTTTGTGAACCACACTGATTCTCTCCAATTTTTATTTCATAACCTTCCTCTTAATTCTTCTTCCTCATCCAGTTCCTGCTTCCTGATCACTCATGCTGGCCTAGCCTCCCTGACTCCCACTTGGGCTTTTTCAGTCCACACACAGTCATACTTTTGGGGTCTCCCCTCAGTGACACTCTGCCAGTCAGCCCAGCGACAGCGAGAAAGACTAAACACGGCTCAATTTAAAAGATATTCTTCTCTAGAATTTGAAAATGCTCCTGTTTATCACGCATAACTCGGTTTCCCAATCTTGTCTGCCAAGCAAGAGGATTGCCGTCACTAAACCAGGCAGTCAGTCTTTCTTTCCTGTTACCGATTAGGTGCCATTTTCAGTTCAGTACACCCAGCCACTCAGCTGCGGACGACAGAGATCATGGGCAGTCAGGTAATCACCCCCTACTGATCATGCTGCTACCAAAAATGGGGGAAGTACAGCCTGACTCCAAGTGAAACAACCTCTCCTGCTCCCCACTCAAGCCCAGACGCTGCCTCCCACAGTGCTGCCACCCTGGGCCACCTGCAGGGCCACCTCGCCCCCAAAGAACAGGAGCTGTCTGCTCAAAAATGAAGAAGGATGAAGGAGCAGTTTCTCGACGGCTTGGTCACCTGCTTCTTTCGCCAGGTCAGGGTAGTCCACCGAATCCTGACGCCCAGGCTTCTGAAACTAGAAAAACAAGAGGAAAATAATCAGTACAAGTACCATGTTGCGATTTTCCCAACTGGGTCACACATCTGCTAAAAAAATACATCGTAAAGAAATGGAAGTAATCTTTCTTATTTTAATAATGACTAACCTAGGGAACAGAGTTACTTATGATGTATTTGAATGTTGCTTACTTATGGAATTCAAAGGTCTTTAATAATTAGCTATGAGAGAGGGAAGGAGGAGATAAAGGGAAGTGGGAAGAGGAGGCAGGGCCTTGGGCCGCTGGAGGGGGACACACAACAAAGGCTTCGTCTTTGCTTGTTGGTTCTTCCCTTTGGTTCTGCCTTGTTAAAGCCCAAGGCTTTGGAATAAGATGCTGACCCTAAGTTTCTCATGTCCATTTGATGGCTCATTTTCATTGCCGGTTACTGAATTTATCATCAAATGTTTAACAGCCATCACCATCTTTAGCTGGTGTGACCAGACGTTGACTATGACCCTTGTGGTCTGGGTGCGTGCCAGCCTGAGCTGAAGCAGGAAGAGCCAGAATCCACATGGATCTATGTACTCACCAGGAGGATACTCTAGAAATCATAGTCCTAAGACATGCTCCAAGCTCCCCCTTCATTTCTCTCCATGATTCTTCTTCATACTGCCCCTAATTCCACACCCAAGACACTCCCCTATATTCTATTCCCCTTCTTATTTCTGATCTTCAGAGCGCTAGGTCTGACTGATGACAAAGCATTTAGTACTGCTTTCTCTGTCACAGGCATCATGCTAAACACTGGGGATACAAATACAAGCAAGAAGAGAGTACCTGCCCTCAACAAGCTTACATTCTGGTTAAGGAAACAACATGTAAAGGGGAGCTAGAAAGTGAAAGGGAGAGGGGAGGTGCGGTGGCAAGGTTTGAAAATGTCCAGGAAGTACATTTAGGCCTGTACTGAAGGGCCAGGTGAGGGGAATGTCACCCACAGGACCAGTTTCAATAGGTCAATATTCAAAATTCAAATGGTCAACAGGACAGTTTCTCACTGGAATGTAGAGTGTCTAAGGGAAACAAGGTGAAATCGGTCTGAAATGGTGAACTGGAATCAGATTGTGAAGGCTTTAAACGCCAAGCAGAAGTTTTTATTGGATGGAAGGAACCCCTGAGGCTCCTTGAGGAGGAGGGTGAGAAATGTATAGATTTGTACAGGAAAAGAAATGGGCGAAGGAGAGGAGGGGAGAAGGAGGACACACTTTGGCCCCTCCAGGCTTTCAAACTAGAAGCATTCACTGTCACAGGAATGAAGACAAAGTTGTGTGGGTGATAACAGCATATGAAAGGTGTTACACACACCCAGAATCCT
The DNA here is from genome assembly GCF_900497805.2 of Vombatus ursinus. NCBI lineage: Eukaryota > Metazoa > Chordata > Mammalia > Diprotodontia > Vombatidae > Vombatus > Vombatus ursinus. The sequence goes on along the minus strand of NW_020954603.1, from coordinate 6,408,910 downwards.
CCCTACACAGATTCCCCTAATAAGGCAAAACACCCTTCCCCTATGTCCATCAACTGGGTGAGAGAAATGATTATTAATAACCAATTACTAATACGAGGGGGAGACCCAGGGTTTTTTCCCTTTTCTATTTCCTCATTCAAAGTCCAGTCCTTGGAAAGGACAAGGCTCTCCTCAAGCTTGGGGGGGACCCCACCCCACTGGACAGCTTATTTCTGATTAAAGGGTAAAGAGCCTCTAATCAGGTGAATTCTGGCCCACTGTTCTACTCAGGAAGGACTGAATGAAGAATAGATTCTTTTGTATAGATTGCTAGAAGCATAACGATCTAGGTGGGGATGAGTCTCTTTGTCTAAGAGTGTTGACAGGATCAGTCATATCTCCCAGCAGCTCGTTAGAAAAAAGCCTACCTCTCCTCATAATATTCATCCTCTCATTAACTGTTAGCCAGTTAGAGTTGATGTCCGCCTGTTTGGATCACCCACTCTTCCCAGGGTATTTAAGCACTGGATGATCTCCATGATTCCTCTTTAGTTTCCAAGACAATCAGTGACCTCAATTTATTATTTGCTAGCCATAATTAATAAATTGACTATTAATTACCCAGAAACTCTGTCTCTCAGGCTTTTCATTCGTTTGATGGGGAAAGGCTGAACAAATTAGGGCATACGAATGTAATGAAATATTACTGTATTGAAAGGAAACCTGGGAAGACGTATATGAAGTGATGTGGAGGGAAATAGGCAGACCCAGGAGAACAATTTATACAGTAACACAGCATTGTAAAGACAAACTGCTTTGGAAGCTTAATGGACTCTGATCAATGCAATGGCCAGCTATGATTCTAGAGGGCAGATGATAAAGCTCACCTCTTGAGGAAGTAGGGATGGACTCAGGATGCATAATGAGGGGGGTACGCTCAGTACAGTCAGTGGGGTGACCTGTTTTGCTTAACCGCACTTAAGTGTTACAAAGGTTTTGGGTTTTTTTTTTTCTTGGGAGGGGGAGAGGCATGTGGAGACAGAGGGGAGCTACAGAGGGGGCTGCCCCCCAAAAGAAAGAAAAGTAAGAAAAGAGAGTCACTGAACCATGTTTCTGAAATTCACAGAAGAGAAAAGAAGCAAGGCCAAAGGAATGATGCAGTGGGAGAGCTGGTTCGGAGTCGGTAAGAATACCAAGGCCAGAGTCCTTCCAAACAGGACTTGATTATCGTAAAAGCAAAAGGAACAGAGTAGCTCAGGATACTGGTTGGTTGGGTGGAAGGGGAAAGAGTACATGCTTATATCAGAGCTGAAAGGGGAGTAACTTCTGGAAATTTGCTAGGGCATAATCTTTGCGCCACGCAAGCAAAAAGTGACTTGTGCCTGCACTGTACTGGGTCTTCCGGGTGGCTATCTTGAAATAGCCATATTTTCACAGTCCCTTCATTACCATATTCATAAGATGTAAATGAAGACTTTGACATTACATAAGTTACATAAGGCATTGAGGAGTCTCACTGGGCTTTTGCAGTCTTGGGAAAGCCCCTTGACCACAAGGTCACTGGTGATAGGGTGGTGATAGGGTGGTGATAGGGTGGTGAGGTTGCCTATTCAGCACACGGGGAAGTAGCCGTCTGCTCAGCATATAGGGCTAAGAATACAGGGGAAAGGGTTGCCTAATCAGGATATAGGGAAAGGATGGGGCCTCACTGCTCTGGGCAAAAAATAGGGCTTTGCTGCTCCAACTCCAATGACAGCCAAGTAAAAGTAAGGTTTTCCACAAAACAACCAAAAGTGAATGTCACAAAATTATAAAGAACAAACACGGCCCAAAAACGGGATTTAGGAAGACACCCCGACTCCACTCCTTTGCAGAGGTACCAAAGGTCCATGGATGTAGATAAAATATCACATATATTTTCAGGCCTTTTTGGTGTACTGATCAGTTTTGTGAATTTTTCTTCTTTTCTTTTTTTTAAATACTATTTGCTGTATGGGATAGCTCTTGGGGAAGATGGAAAAAAAGGGTACTGGGGGAAATTCTGTCAACATTAAAACAAAAGATATCAACCACAAGTTATTATTTTAAAAGTAACTTGCTTGTTATACACTTAAAAAGAAAAAAAACACTGCACTCGATGGAGATTTGCAGTTTCACGTACAGCCTTCATTTTCTGTTCTACTGTGTGCCCATTTTAGTTGATATTTGTAAAATTCAGAATTTTTTTTAAATGCGGGAAAAATAAATAAGAACTTGCATAGTCGGGGGAGAGGGAATAGAAAGAAATCTTCCCTCTAAACAAGAAAAAAAAAGGCCCCACATTCCTCTGACTGAGAAATCTTCAAAGCGGAAACTGAGACCAGGCAATCCCTGCCCTAGGGCTCCTCCAGAAAGAGAGACTCTGCCAGGAGATGGGGAGGCTGAAAGGTCAACAATCTTGTACAATTTGATGTTGTACATCAAGTCTTGCACAACAGATTAAAGGTTATTTACAGCAGTCAGCTATTAACAAACTAAAACCAGAATCTGGAGTCAAAGGAACCTCGAGAAATCATTTCGTCCACTTGTAATTATTTGACAGAAGGGAAAATAGAAGCCCAAGCAAGTGCAGAGCTTTGTCAAGGGTAACAATAAAAAGCGGACTTCTACTGCCTCCTGCTGGTTACTGGAGGTAGTACAAGGATACACAAACGGTGTCACAATGTTCAAAGTTTGGTGAAAGTGAGTGGAAGGGAGAAAAAAATGCTTGTAATTGAGAAATTTTCAATTTTTAAAAAGATCTGTGAATAATAAATCACATATAGTATTTCACTACGATGATCACACGCTGCACACCTACAGCTACACAGTTCTGGCTCACGGGCACGTCCAGCAAAATCAGCCCCTTTCTGTGGCCTCCAGACCCGATATGCACTTGCCCCTCACCTCCAAAGCTCAGAATCTACAGTCCCCTTCAAAGCCAGCTCAGACCTTAGTTCCTCCACAAACCTTTCCCCAATTTCCCCTAGGCATTAATGCCCTTCTCCTATCTCTGAAATTACTTGGTATGTATGTTATATTTATTTATCTGTATACATACTGTTGCCCCCTGACAGAATGTATTTCTCCTTGAAGTGAGGAACTGTTTCAGGTTTTACTTTTTGTATCCTTGTGCAGTGCTGGGCACATAGTAAGTGCTCTGCACCATCGAGTGCTTTTAATAATAATAGGTCACAAATGACTCATCCGCGTGATGCTGCTGAAGAAGGCCTGGGTTTGGAATTCGACGACCCCGTGCCAAACTTTGTGGAATCCTCTTCTAGCTATTTCATGATTTCATGTGCCTGTAACCTCATCTCACAAACAGACTCTAAGTCAGCTCAGAGGCAGGGATCATGTGCTTCTCCAGCTTCTTCCGTACTCCCCACATCATCCAGTGCAATGTTGGTCACACAATGAGCATTTAATAAATGTGTGGATGCATGTTAGGCATGAGATGCCCTCTAGTCAGATTCCTCAATTCCTGGTTCCATAAAGAACCCGTCTTGGAATGTTTTACTGCCCCCGTTGGATTGAAAAGAACAAATTTAATTAATGAAAAAACATTTACTAAGTGCTTCTCATGTGCCAAGCACTGTCCGAGGGGATGGGAATGCAAACTGGGAAGTGAAAAGGTCCTTGCTTTTAAGAAGCTCCCCTTGTAATGGGGGGAGACGACATATAGAAGGGGTCAGCTGCAGGTCTGGACGCATCAGCAGGGCAGAAGACGATGCCTGCTAGGGCAAAGGGAACACTGGCAGAACTGAGCATAATGCAAAGACAAACATGACTAATAACAAAGATGGCTAAGACACTAGGTGATTAATAAATGTGTGCCAGTTAACTGACCGACTGGATATAAATAAGGAACTTCTAAGAGATGACCTAGCGGTCCTTAGTGAATCCATGCCGCCCGGCCAAGATAAACTACAACCTCAGGAACTAAAAGTCCCTGAAGAGGCGATGGCCAAACCACTCTCAGTGTGAAAGGACTCAAGAGTCAGGAAGGCACCAAAGGTCTAGAGAAAGGGAAAAAAGTCTACTTTGCAAAAATGTAAAAAAGAACGGTCAAAAATTACAAACCAACAGCATTGACTTTGATTCCTGGGAAGTTTTTTGAAGGGTCATTAAATGATGATGTCTGGCTTCCTCAAAACCAGCTCACACCAAGCTAACCCAATGTCTTTGTTTGTTTGTTTGTTTTGTTTTTTGGAGTATCACTAAACTAGCAGAGCAGGACAACACAGCACACATAGTCTACCCAGGGTTTGAGAAGCACACGGTTCTGTAACTCACCCCTTGCAAATTGACAAAGATGGAAAGCCAGCAACACAAATCTGCTGTTCATAAAGCTCAACATTAGCCCAGCTCCAATGGACCTCAATCTAGAACGATGAGAGAAAAGTGACTGAACTGTTCACGTCCTTTGAGAAAGCGAGCCCACTCCTGGGCACGTGCCCTGAAAAAGGCAAAGACGGAAACAAGCCAAATACATAGCAGAGCGTTCACCTCAGCTCTCCCTCTGGCAGCAAAGAAACAAAGTGAGTGTCCACTACTGAGGAAGTGGCTGAAAAAACTGGCATACGAATCCAAGGGAATACGGCTGCACAGTTAAGAAATGACGAGCAGGAGGAATTTGGAGAAGCGAGATCAGGGGTAGAAATAGGGGTATGGGTACGAATGGATGAAGAGTGTAAGAAGAAGGACCAAAAGTAGACACAAAGACTACGTCAACCTACATCGAAAGGTCACTAAAACGAGGTCATTAAAGACCAGTCTGGTCCCAAAGAACAGATAATGAAAGACCTCCCTCCTCAAATGGAGAAGACCGGAATGCTATGTACAGGTCTAGCTGAAGTGACGTATCAAGTGGTTTTGCCTGACTGGTTTTCTCTGTTACACAGGATGCTTCAAACTAGAAATGACCGATGTAAAATTAAAGGGCATCAGAACATTTTTTAACAGAGACCCGGCCAATGGGAGCTCCACTCAGAGCATGTGAGACACTGTCAGCCCCCCTGGAAGAGCTGGGAAACCTGCTTCCAGAGAGGGGGGATAACATGTAATGGAAGGCCCCCTGCTCCTTAATCTGCAGCATGGCAGGGAGGGGAAAAAAGCCAGTGGGAACAAAGGTACTTAAAAAAGATTAAAGTAACTAAAGAAATATAATAAAATGTTTACAACATAAAGAAAAAAATTGTAACTTGGAAAAAACCCTCAATATTAGAAACAGATGAAAGGAAATATAAACCTAACTCACAGCTTTAAATGTGAATGGATTCAACAATCCAATAAAACAAGAAAGAGTAACATGTTAGATAAGAAAACAAAACCTCACAATCTGTTGCTTAAAAGACACTTAAAAAACTGACATAAGGGGGGGAGTCAAGATGATGGAGTAAAAAACAGACATGCACAAAATAAAATTGGGAATACAAGAAAAAATTTACTATGTATCGAGTGAATCCAAAAAATAAGTGTTGCAATCATGATATCAGATAAAGCAAAATCAAACATTCAAAAAAATACAAAGGGATAAACAAGAAAACTGTTATGCTGTTAAGTGGCAATGGCAATAGCTTGTGCCTGGACTATCTAACATTTTTATCAATGCCTTAAATAAAGTATCAAATGTGCAGATGACAAAAAGCTGGGAATAACTAATAGGACGTAGGACAGAATCCACAAAAGATCTGACAAGATGGCAACACTGGGCCAGACCTGCTGAGAGCAGCCAAATATAAAGTCTCTCACACGTGGATTCTAAAAATCGTCCTCACAAGTTTAAAGCACAAGATGTGTGGGGGAGATGGTTTTCTGTAAAAGTTTGGCAAGTTACAACAGCCTGCCCACGGGAAAAAGAGCTTCAAGGAAGGCAGAACAGCTTCTTCACGAAGCACAGGAGTTGCCACCTGGAAGAGTGAACATTCCTGTTCTGTGTGGCCCCAGAGAGGGTGAGAAACGGCAAAGAGACGTATTCAGGTCTGAAGGAAGGAAAAACTTGCTAAGGATAAGGGCCAGCCTAAAGTGGCATAGGCCACTTCAGGAGCCCTGGGTTCCTTCCTCAATGGAGTTCTGCATGGACTGGACTGGCCTCGCCTGGGCTCCTTTTCAAGTCTTGTGATTCTGTGAACTGTATTCAGAAGGTGACAAACAGCGGGCACATAGGAAATTGACTGGATGTTTATGCAACAGTGAAACCAACTGGAGAAGTCACCTGAATGTCAAACATCATACGAGTATCACACAACGTTTGGGGTGGAAGAGGCCTTAAAAGCCACTGAATCCCCACCTTGGAAGGGCCTCCGGGGCGATCTGCTCCAAGCCCTAACCCTGGCCTGAGTACTGGCCCAAGCCCCGAAACAATTAGATTGTAATTGGGGAACATCTGACAAAACTGCGACAGAACACAGCTGCTCCTGCTCTAGCATAGTGCCCACTGCCCTCAGGAAAGCTAATACGGCTGGCAGACTTGCCTGTTTGAAAAGACTACATTTATGGGCCCCCCCCCTTTTCCCCTAGGCTTCCACCTCCCCACAGGCTTCTGAGTCCCAAATGTTACCTTCCGTGGGCACAGGAAAGAACACTGAGTTTGATGTCAGGAGACCTGCATTTAAACTCTAGCTCTGCGACTTAAATAAAAACGGAAAGCGTCCTGAGATGTGACAGCCTGACTTGTGTTGTTGTTTTCATTTTCTTTTTTTCTTATAAACATCAGCCTGGCTCTGTGTGTGTGTCTGTGTGTGTGTGTGTCTGTGTATCTGTGTGTGTGTGACTTACAATTTGTGTGACCACGAGCACATCATTTCTCCTTTTTTTGGTCTTTTTGTTTCCTCATCTATAAAATAAGGGGGGTGGTTGAGATGCCCTCTAAGGCCCTCCCTAGCTCTAAATCTAGAATCCTAACCTCTCTCAGATCTAAATCCTATGGCCCCATAACCCTTCGCCTTTCTCCTTAACAAGTGTCTTCTAAGCACCAACCGACTTTGTGCTGACACCAGGCTCCAACAGATCCCAAGCCCCACAGGGAGGGAGGCTGTTTTTGTCTGACTTTGTGCCTGGGCACACAGTAGGTGCTCAATGTCCTGGACTCCTCCCACTCATCCCACATTTCCAATTTGTTGCAAATAATTGGATCTGCCCAGAATACGCCCCCTTTTCACGACGGACATCTCCCCCGGGGGGAGGACTCCCTGCCTCAAGGCCCTCCCCCCCCCACCCATCCACCCTCCACTGAGTTTCCCAAAGCGGAGGTCCGAGCGTGTCACCCCCACGCCCCCAAACTCCAGGGGCTCCCTGCTGCCTCCAGGAGCAACCACGACGTCCTCTTCTTTCGGACCGGGCCCCCTCCTCCCAGTCCATGCAGCCTCACTCCCTCCACGCAACACTGGCCCGCTCCGTCTCCAGACTCCGGGCATTTCCCCGGGCTGTGCCCCACGCCGGGAATGCCCTCCCTGCTCCGGCTTTCTCCAAGGGAAAATCCCACCCGCGCAGGAAGCCTTCCCCCTCCCCTCTTAATTCCAGCGCTTTCCTTCCGGTTAATCCTCCCCAATTTCTCCGGGACGTCGCCGGTCTGGAGGCGGCGGTTCTAGACTGTAAGCTCCCCGAGGGCAGGCCTGCCTCGGTATGCGCACGGCCGGCGTTACCTTGGTCATCCCCACGCCCACCACGAACACGCGCAGGGAGGCGGCGCTCTGCATCGAGCGGATGGCGGCCATGGCGGGAGGGCACTGAAAGCCTGACCTGACGGACTGACTGACGGGGCCGACTGACAAGAGCGCAGCGCAGGCTCCCGGGACCGGGGGGGGGCGGGGGGAGGTGGGGGGGAGGGGAGGGGGAGGGGTCGCGCGAGGGGCGGGGCGAGGCCCTGCGTCATCATCAGGAGCCGCGCCCAGAGCCCCCCGCGACACCGGCTCCGCCCATCTCGCGCCCTGGGGAAGCAGTATGCGCGTGCGCAGGTCTGGTTTGGCGCCTCACACACCCCACCCCCACCCTCGAGAACTTCTAGGTGCGCGTGCGCGCTGATGTTCATCCTCCTGCTTGTTCCTGGGGTAGTACTGCGTTCTGGGTGCAGATGTGCGTGCAATTAACCAATCAGTTCACAAAAGTTCATTAAGCGCCAGGAATGTGCCAGGCAGAGTTAAATGCTTTACAAATACCATCTCTTTTGAAGAGAGAAGCAGCCATCTACTCTGGGCTCCCAGCCTGCTAGGGTTAATGGGTGCTTGGGATAGTAACCGACAGCCTATGCTGTGCTTGTAATCACCTTGCAGCACCACCACCGTCACCCTCACAGGACCCTCTTCAAAGCATCCTGTGCTCAGAAGTCGTTCTTTTTGCTGAATGACGTATTTTAGGACCTTGTTCATATTTCAGATCTCCCACCATTCCTTGTGACTCCAGTATCAATGCTGACTAACCCAACTCCATAACCTGAAAGTTACTTTCCTCCAAGGAAATTATATCAGTCAAATGACGCAGGTGGCTTGGACTTTAAGTGATGAACCTCAGATAGACATGCAGCGGGAGAGATGGTTCAGAGTCAGTAAGAACACTAAGGCTAGAATCCTTCCAAGCAGGGCTTTATTGACATCGTAAAGGCAAATGGAACCAAGCAGCTCAGGATACTGGTTGGGTGGAAGGGGAGTGGGGATTTGTTTATATCAGAGCTGAAGGAGGAGTAACTTATGGAAATTTGCTACCGGGTGGTTGTCATGAAATAGCTATACTTTTATTCTCGAGAGTGCCTTCATTATCATATTCATGAGATGTTAATGGGGGCTTTGACATCACATAAGTTACTATTGGGCATTGAGGAGTCTCATTGCACTTGTGTGGTCTTGGGAAAGTCCTTTGACCACAAGGTTGCTGGTAATAGAGTGGGCTACGGAGTGGGGAGGTTGCCTATTCAGCATATGGGAGAAAGGGCAAAGAATATAGGGGAAAGGATTGCCTAATCGACATATAGGGAAAGGATGGGGGCCTCACTGCTCTGGGGGAAAAATAGGATTTTGCTGTTCCTACTCCAGACAGACTGAGAGTTTACTGAAACACCCCAGTGTGAATGAAATAAATTGTAAACACCTTGAGGACAGGAGACCTCATTTCAGTGGGCTGCTTGCAGTTAAGCCAGATCTATATTTTGTTCTCAAAGGAATATAAGGCCTCTGGTAGAAAATGGGGTCAATGAAGGGAAGAGGGGTTCCTCCCCTAGCACCCACAAATTAAAATTATATAGGCAGAAGCCTATTTTGTTTTTCCTGTCTTTAATCATCTCTTTGCCTATGCCTGAGATTCCCCACCACACACAATTTACCTCTATCAACAACTCAATTCAATATTTATTCAGTAGTACTGCCTACAAATCCCATGCTTTCAATACCCAGTTCCACTATCACCTCTTCTAGGAAACCTTCCCTGAGTTCTCCCTCCTTTCCCAAACAAAAATGCAGTATTGTCTCCCTCTTTAGAGCTTTTATTTTGTATCTTTCATGTGTACTTATCATGTTAAATTTGTGTTATGGTTAGGTTATTTTGTCATTTTTTTAGTCATATCTGACTCTTCGTGATCCCATTTGGCTTTTCCGTGACAAAGATACTGGATTGGTTCACCATTTCCTTCTCCAGCTCATTTTACAGATGAGGAGACTGAGGCAAACAAGGTGAAGTGACTTGGCCAGGGTCCACTGTTAGTAAGTATCTGAGGCTGGATTTGAACTCATGAAGATGAGTCTTCCTGACTCCAGGCCCTTCACGTCATCCATTGCACCACCTAGCTGCATATTATGTACTTATGTACATATTTTAGCTTTACTGTTAGTTTGTAAGCTTCTCAAAGGGCATGCATTTTTAAATTTGATTTTATTTTTATTGATGTGCCCTTTTAGATTACATTTATTTTCATTGGATTGTAAGCTCCTTGAGGGCAAGGAATGTCTTTTGTCTCTTTTTGTATCCCCAATACTTAGCACAGTGCCTGGCACACAGAAGGCCCTTAATAAATATTTATTGAATTGAAACTTGGGCTATGATGAGAGGGATATGGTGTCCAGAAACAAGAAGGGGAGAGTCCCTCTGTCCTCTGATCTATTCCTACCTCATCTAGGGTCTTGGGTTCAGTTCTAGGGGCCACGATATAGGAAGGATATATATAAGTGAACTGGAGAGTGTCCAGAAGTGGATGGAAGGTCAGAGGACATGCTCCAGCTGCTGGGAGCTACAGAGGAATGCAGAGGGAAGGTGAAGAGAGGAGCTTAGCCCCGCACAAGAGCCAAGAGCCTAAGAAAGAAACATGTCCTGAGAAGCCAGCCTGGATGTAGCCCCTGATTAGCCTGCCCAAGGGACAGAGGCCAAGCAGGCTCCTGGACCACAGGGGCCCATAAAGGCCTGTTCTGATTTCCCAAGAGCCTTGATTTCAGTTGTTTGTTTTCACTGACCTGTAAATAAACTTTACTTATTCATGGAAAACATAAAAACTACAACCCTTCCTTCAAGGCCCACCTCTTCCAAGAAGCTTTCCCAGGTCACTCCAATTTCAAGTAGTCTTTTCATCCTCTGATCCCACAGAACTTATGATCCTTATACCACTTTTAAAGGCTCAACTTAGATGTCCAGCACGCTCACAGGATTGCAGACATCCATAGCTAGAAGAGACCTCACAGGTCAATTCTCCCCCCCCATTTTGCAGATGAGGAAACTGAGGTTAAGAGGCTTGCCCAAGGTCACCCAGGGAGTAAGGAATGGAGCCAGGATTGAAGCTGAGGTTCTCTGTCTCTAGGACCAGGATACTTGTTGAGGAGGAGAGCAGGGGGAGAACTAGCACAGGTCTGTCTAGAATGATGGCTCCCCAGGGTCACAATATGGAGCAGAGGGCCCAGTTCTCACCTGGCTGTTCCATGTGAAACCACCCACTCCTTCCCAAACCTTGGACCTGTACTCTGATTGGAGATTGGGGCCCAACCTCCTGGACTGTTACCAGCTGGCAGACAGACTTGAATCTGGCTGGACCAGGTGCTGCCATGATCCCTGCAATGGCGCAAGGTACTCACACCACCCACTATTGATTTGATTAATTCCCTGTTTTCTTTTAGTGTGCCCATCCCCCAGGCACCTGTAAAAAAAAAAAAAGGAACAAGACAGTCCAATCCAGTGGACCCTGGTCTCCGATAGGCAAACTCACTTTGTGTTACCTGGAACCAGGCCACCAAGTTATTTTCAAATGATACGTCAGTGTGTATACACCCCGCCCCTCCTGCTTTTTAACTCCCTTTTGTGGGGTGTCGTCTACCATTAAAATGTATGCTTCTTGCAATTTGGAACCATGCCAGAAGAGCTATAAAATTGTGCATACTGTTTGACCCAGCAATACCACTTCTAGGGTTATATCCCAGAGAGATCATACAAATGGGAAAAGGACCTACATGTACAAAAATGTTTATAGCAGCTCTTTTTGTGGTGGCCAAGAATAGGAAATTGAGGAGATGCCCATCAATTGGGGAATGGCTGAACAAGTTGTGGTATATAAATGTAATGGAATACTATTGTGCTATTAGAAATGGTGAACAGGTAGACTTTAGAAAAACCAAGAAGGACTTATATGAACTAATGCTGAGTGAAGTGAGCAGAACCAGGAGAACATTGTGTACAGTAACAGCCACATTGTTCAGTAACTGACTTTGATAGACTTAGCTCTTCTCAGTAATGCGAGGATCTAAGACGACTCCAAAAGACTCATGATGGAAAACGCTGTCCACATCCAGAGAAAGAACTTTGGAGTCTTCATGCAGAAAGACACATACTATTTGCTCTCTTTTTTATTGTTTTGTTTTGTTCTTCTTTCTTGTGGTTCCTCCTATTGGTTCTAATTCTTCCTTATAACATGACTAATGAGAAAATATGTTTAATATGAATGTATATGTAGAACCTATATCCAATCGCATGCTGTCTTGGGGAGAGGAGAGGAGAGGGAGGGGGAGAAAATTTAAAACTCAAAATCTTATGGAAGTGATGTTGAAAACTAAAAATTAATGAATTAATTAAAAAAAAAAAAGAAAAGAAAAATAGCCCCCCCCCAAAAAAAAGGAATGTAGGCCTCTGAGGGCAGGGACTGTTGCTTATTTATTTCTATCCTGAGCACTTAGGTCAGTGCCTAATACATAGTAAGGACTTAATAAAAGCTCGGTGGAAGGCATTATACTAGACAAAATGAAAAATAGATCCTACCTGTCCTCAGGGAGCTCCCATTCTCATGGAAAGATACAACAAGTACAAGTACAATGTAAACAAGTACAAACACAATAACTAAACAAGGCAAATTCATTTTTGTTCTAATATAGCAACAACCTCCATTTCTGTATCATTTTTGGTTTACAAAGCACTTTCTTCACAACAGCCTTGGTAGCTAGAAGGTCAAATAGTCTTATCCCCAGTTGACAAAGAAGGAAATCGAGGCTCAGAAATGAGCTGACTTGTCCAAGGTCACACAGAAAGTGGTGGAGGCAGGGTCAGGTCTCCCAACTCCCAAGTCCAGTGCTCTGTACACACTGTACCCATGAGAGCAATGGCCCCATGCTCTGGTGCACTCCTGGCAGGTAAAAAGACTCTTGAAATTAATGGCAAGGTCAGCTAGGTGGTGCAGTGGATAGAACACTGGCCCTGGCATCAGGAGGACCTGAGTTCAAATCTGGCCTCAGATACATAACACTTACTAGCTGTGTGACCCTGGGCAAGTCACTTAACCCCATCGCCTAGCCAAAAAAAAAAAGAAAAAAAAAGAAACAAATGGCAGAGCAGAGATCAGTCAGTCAGTCAGCAAACATTCATTTAGTTTGTACTGTGTGCAAGGTACTGTTTCACTAAGCCAGAACTGGGGGGCACTGGTCACAGGGATTTCATTAGCCTAGAGCAACATATTCTATGGATCCATTGTGACAGACTGTTATCATGTCCAGTCTTTGAATTATTGTGTGCCTTGTCACATTTGGTATCCCTGGGATGGTTGCTTACCTGACCCAGGTGTGACAGTACCTGTTTCCTTTGTAGGGGATATTGGTTGTAGAATCATAAGGAGGGCCATTTCACATGAAGCATGCTCAGAGTTGCCTTCCCTGGCCCTGGTTGACCATGAGGGCTGGCTCTGTTTTTTTTTTAAACTGCACACCTCTATAAAGTTGAAACTGCATGCCTCAGTAACCATATGCCTCTGTATAGAATGTAAATGTGGGCTTTTGTTAAAACTACCTGTGTCTGTACCTGTCTTGTCTTTTTGTCTGTGTTTGTGTCTTTGTGAAATGTAAAATTTGTCATATTTGTGTTGTGAGCTAGATTCTGTTTTCTTGAAAGATTTAAAATGCAGCCAGCTGGAAATTTCTCAGGGCAGTAGCCAAAGAATTTAGAACAGTGGGAAAGATTAATGAACTTTCATAGTTGAAGCAATTGTCCCAGGACTAACTCCCACTTTAGGCTTTCTGCAGGAGATTAGGTTATAAGGGGAAAAAAAAATCCTGTAAGACATTTTTTGGTCATTTCAGTTTTAGTTTTGCTGAAATTACAGGGAAAAAAGTCAGATAATCAAAGTTTGTAGAACTGCTAATAACATCTTAACAGGTTTTGGAAGTTTGAAGATTAATCATTTTAAGATTTCTGGGGAGAACTCCTAGGACTTTGGGGTAATTCTAAGAACTCACTCCCTTCTGAAATATCTTAGTAAGTTTTGGGGGTGCCACTCGATAGAATTTGTTTTAAGGAAAAATAAGGATTAGATTTAATAAAAGTTTTAAAAGTAAATGGTAAGATTAATAGCTTCTTTGTTCTAGGACAATGAAGAAAGGCAGCTAGTTTGGCAGTAATCCCAGAGTGAAAAAAGAAAAAAAAATAGGTAAATGATCTGCACTTTATAGCAACCTCTTGTTAACCCTTCTTCAAATGATTGTTTAAACCAGAGATCCCCTGTGACTCCACCATTTCAGAGATCCTCTCCCTCTCCCTATTAACCCCTTTCATCTCACATCAGATTTTCAAATAAAGGTGTGGGAAAAAATGCTGGGAAAATGTAGGAAAACTTGAATTATGTTTCAGTCCCAGAAATTTATTAGCTGTGTAATCTTAGGCAAATTAAATTGTCTCTGTTTGCCCTAGTTTCCCGGAGTCTTAATGCAGATAGAAAAATAATAATGGTACCCACCTCCCAGGGTTGTTGTGAGGAACAAAATAATATAATGATTGTAAAGTGCTTAACAAAATGACTAAGCACTACATTCTTTCTTTAATTGAATGTAATTGTTCCATACCTGATAACTCTAAAGTGGTTTTAAAATGCCAAAGCTAGTAAGATCAATGATTTTTTATATGGGATAATTTGGAAACGCAACTGATGTGATCTGAAGTTTTGTTTCATGTTTTAAATAAGTGATATTGTTTATGTTACAACTGTATTTCTAAACACTCTTATGTGGTGAAATCTGAGAGACCATTGTAACAGAAATGCTGTTAGACAAAACAACTTTTTAATCTGAATGCTGTTATACATGAACTAGGCTTTTAAAAGGATGTGATAAAAATAGATATTTGAAAACTGATAAATATTTAATGAGTTATATTTTGTTTTAAAGCAGATAATAATATATAATAGCAAATTTTTATTTTAAAATCTTGGCTATTATGAAAATGTATAGGGTGGTTTAAAGATGTAGCTTTGACATATTAATGATGAGTCAATTATCAGGTATTTGCTGTATATCTGAAGCCTCAGAATATGGTTAGTTTTCATTTATAAGTAAAGGATAAATGAACTGTTAGTTGTTAGGGAAATATCACAAAAGATATTCAAGATCTAAGTTGTGGTTAGTGAAATTTTGCTATTTAAGGTAAAAATTCTTGGGACTATAATTTACTATTGTTTTAAGTATAATCAGGGATAGTTGTCTGAATAGCAATAAAGTCAGTAAGTAGTAGAAAATGGCACATGCTGCAGTCTGGGAACTGCAAAAGGTGGATGTCTGTGCCTGGAAAAAGTTTTGAAGATGGCTTTGGCATAGCCTAGGAAGAATCCTCCTGACTTTATTTCCCCATTGTGCTATTTCCTTTCTGAAAAGGATATTTCCCCACCTGGTTAATCCTGAGCCTTGTTTTCAATAGCCTGTGACCGCATAATTGGCTGTCAGATATGACTCATGCCTGGAATCAAAAAGAGCTGAGGAAGTTTTTTTTCCTGTTATGATACATGCCATTTTTGTAACTATGTCCCTCTTTTTCCTTTTATAGCAAATTTCTATAATCAAGTTTTATAAATACAATACTAAATCTATTAAATAATAGATTGATACTGGAACATCTCTGGGTTGCAAGTATAAATATCTTACAATTTTAACCTGTATTTGCAATCAAATTATAATATAAAGATGATATCCTCCTAAGGTGGAAATGATTAGACAAGGTAATAAGACAAAGATGTAATATGAAAGTTTTCTAAATAAATGGAATAGTAAATTTTGAGAAAGCAACAAGATTTGACTGTTTTCTCTAAGAAGTATACACATATGTATATGATTGGTCTCTAAATTTATTTATCATAGAAATTCAGGCTTTGAGCGTGTTTTAGTAATAAGTTCTCAAAATTGGATTAAAGATTTATTAATTAAGGGTTAAGGAAGTTACACATAAATTGTGTTGATCATGGTAAAACAAGTGAAATTCTTTTCCCACTTTAAAGGTATCTGTCTGATAATCTTGAAGGGCAGAAGAGGTCATGTTGCAGTTGGACCCTCCTAAATTTTTAAAAGATTCTTATAGCAGGTACAGGATTTAGGTAAGGATAGAAACAACAAATGGTATATGAACTGAAATTCTCAGAAGTTTCAAAATTGGAGAACCAAATTTAAATGATATTACTAGCATAATTATCTAGGAGCCCCTCTATTTGAATTAGAGAAGCAGAGCCCTCTTCAGAGCTGCTCTGAGAATAAAGCTTATTGTCCAAGAAAAGGTATCTAGGCACCAGATAACTACATGAGACATCTTGGACTCAGAATGTGCTGATTAAATGAATATTGAGAATGGGTTACTAGGATACAAGGAGACTTGATATCAATTAATATTGGCGATAACTATTGTAATGCCTTGGTCTTTTGTTTCAAGATGTTTATGTTTAAGTTTTCTTGGGCATCTTGGTGACGTGTAAATCTCCCTTCTCAAAACTAGTGAACCCTCTAAGTAATTTGATCTGTACCTGACAATGATAATGAGTTTATGAAAAACTTTATTGCATTATTTGAAATTAGCCCTGCATGGCTGGAAAAGGTGGATCTCTGTGTGCTGTTTAGAGATCCTTAATCAAGGACCTATATTATGCTGACTAGAAACTCAGATCCAAAGATTGATACAAGGAGCTTTTTTCACAATTGTCAACCCATATGTCTTCTAAGAGCCCTTACCAGCTCTTTCTGACTATTCCCACAGCTGCCAAACTTGTGAGTGTGGACTGCTGGATCATCTGAAGAAAGCCCCTGCTCCTGAGTACACAGCAGAACCCTCCAGGGACCTCAAGATTAGTCTAGTACAGACCCAGAAGCAGCCTACATCCAGGTGAGATAGCTGTCCCCAGATTCCAAATGAGGGCTGTGTATACTGTCTTAGTTTTTTCTTCTCTTCCCTTTTGTTATGTGCCCAATCACAAAGACCCTGATTCAAACGTACTTGGGCATTTTCTCCCTTTACCTTGTTGTCCCTCCTCTCTTTTCTGCTTGCAAGCAAACAATGGCTAGCAATGATACCTGGGACATACTTCCCCAATAGGTCCCCTCAAGGAACTGACCTCCTAGGATAAAAATGCTGGTCCTGAACCAATTGGCCTCTTGTGACATCTTGGCTTATACCTGCCTCTCCTTTATTGGCTAGAAGGGTAGGGGTTCTTTCAGACACCCTCCCTTTGACCAAAAAAGGGATACGCCAAGATGCTATTAGGAGACACCCTGTTTTCCAGAGCTAAGGCCAAACAAGCAAGCTTTGCCCTGAGCTTGTCATAACAACAATCCTTTGCATTCATCCTCTGGATGATCTCACCTTCTGGCAAAATCATATAGCTATTGTATTGCTTCGACCAGCTCCAGACGTTCTCTGAGCATGAATGAGCTCCTGCTGTATCCATGTTGACATGTATTCATATTGATGAAGTTTAAATATCAGCCTCCTCAGAGGTTATAACAGTAGTTGTAGGTTGTTAACTGAATTCTTTCCATCTTTTGTGTGTAGAAAATAAAAATCTCTATTCTACAGAGATAGGAATAGGGACCAGATCCGTGATTTCATTGAGATAGGGAACCACTACCCCAGATGAGGAAGACCCCTCTACTAATACAAGTTGGCAACTAGGTAGCTCAGTGGATAAAGTGTTGGGTTTGGAGTTGGGAAAAACTGATTTCAAATCCAGCATCAGACATTTACTAACTGTGTGACCTTGAGCAAGGTATTCTCTCAGCTTATTTGCTCATCTGCAAGGGAAATTATTATTTTTCTCTTATATTAATAAGCAATTATTATCAGGGGATCCAGGGTTTTTCTCCTTTCTATTTCCTCATTCTTGACTAGGTCAAAGCAGCCTTGGAAGGATAGGGCTGATGATGAGATTGGGTTAACATTATTCTCAATCTTGGGCAGAACCCCACCTAACTGGTAAAGTTTATTTCTGATGAAAGGGTAAAGATCATGTAACCTAGGTGAATTCTGGCCCATTAAGTTTTACTCAGGTAGGACTGGGGTAGAGAATAGATCCTTTATCTAGATTGCCCAAGGCAGAGGTGATCTAGGTAGAGATGAGTGTCTTTGTCCAAGGGCAACATAATCAGAGTCAGATATCCAGCCCCTCATTAGACTAGGCCCACCTCTCATTATAATATTCATTCTCCATTAATTGTTAACCAATCAGAGTTGATTTCTACCTGTTGGGAACACCTACTCTTCCAAGGGTATTTAAACTTGAGAGGGGGGAATGGAGAGAGGATCATCTTTGGTTCCCAAGAGTGCCACTGACCTCATTTTATTATTTGCTAGCCATGATTAATAAATTAAATATTAATTACACAGAAAGTATGTCCCTTGGAATTTCTATTCATCACATCTGTAAAATGAGGAGGATGGATATAATCCTTTCTTTTTAAATCTATTCTCTTAAATTTAAATTTAAATTCTCTTTAAATCTATGATCCTAGGACCTTCTCTGTAGCTTCATCTTCTGCTGAGAGATTAACTGGCTTGTGGGGTCACCCAGCCAATCCCTCTCTCTGAGACCAGCTCTATCTACCATTCGAAGCCCCCTCTCTTCCCATACCCAATTCCTATACAATACCTATGCCATACCCTATTCATATTATATATTGAGTAGGTTTCTATCCTACCTCCTTCCAGGGGATATGAGCCCAAACCTTTCAGTTTACCTAGATTTTAGCAAAGCATCTAATGAAGTATCTGTTGTTATTATTCTGGGGGAAAATGGAAACACAGGAATTAGACCATGTAATTAGATGGATTTGGGACTGGTTGAATGGCCAGACTCACAGACAAGGTATTAATAGTTTGATGGCAACTTGGTGGGAGGTCTCTACTGAAATACCTCCTGTATCCGTATCTGGCCTGAGCTTTTTAACTTTTTAATTAGTAGTAGTCAATATTAATGTCATACTTTAAACTTGACAAAATGCTTTACCCATGTTATCTCATTTGATCCTCCAAACAACCCTGGAAGCTAGGTCATATCATTATCATCCTTTTATATAACAGAGAAACTGAGGCTAGAAGTGTCTTGCCCAGACTCACACAGCTAACAAATATCTGAGGTAAGATTTGAACTCCTAATTCCAGGTCCAGGGCTCTAACCATTATGCCAACTAGCTGCCCAGCAGCTTTATTAATCACGTAGATCAATGGTCTCCATATTTTTTGTTCAAATACCCCTTACAGTAAAAACTTTTTGATCACACACACCATATCTATCTATAGATACATACATACACACATACAATATACTTACTTAGAAATCATATATATTTACTGCTGTTGTTATGGCTTGTTCTTCGTTTTCTTTTTCGGCTTAGCAATGGAATTAAGTGACTTGCCCAGGGTCACACAGCTAGTTAAGTGTTAAGTGTCTGAGGCCAGATTTGAACTCAGGTCCTCCTAACTCCAGGGTCAGTGCTCTATCCACTGCGCCACCTAACTGCCCCTGTTCTTCATGTTCAAAGAGGACCAGTGACATCATGGCTACGATTTGAGTTGTATATGAAAGGGATT
The DNA here is from genome assembly GCF_900497805.2 of Vombatus ursinus. NCBI lineage: Eukaryota > Metazoa > Chordata > Mammalia > Diprotodontia > Vombatidae > Vombatus > Vombatus ursinus. The sequence goes on along the minus strand of NW_020954603.1, from coordinate 6,389,632 downwards.
TAAGTGAAGCAGAGTTGCACGCAGTCTTTAACCTCTCTCTCTTCCTGAGTCATCAAAGTCCAGTGGCAAGACTAAAGTTAGGACGACGGGTGACGGCCCAGGATGCAGTGGATAGCCTTGGCATCTTCAATGCCTGACCAAGCTCTACTAATAACCAGGTGCATTATAAAACTCATACAAAAATAGAGATTTTAACAAGATGAAATAACACTGGATTCTAGAGTCAATGGGGAGCCAGTGGGGTTTACTGAGGAGAGTAACATGATCAGACTTGCACTTTAGGAAAATCCCTTAGGCAGCTGTGTGGAGGGTGGGCTGGGAGGCAGAAACTTAAGGCAGGGGGTCAATGAAGAGGCTTTGCAATAGTCCAGGTGAGAGTCATTGGGGCCTGAACAAGGGTAGTAAAAGGGGCACAGATGTGAGAAATGTCAAGGAGGTAGAAATGACAAGATTTGGCATTTAGGCTGACACTTAGGTTGCAAGTCTGGGGTCCTGGGAGCATGATGGCACCTTTGACAGTAGGAACTGGGGGAGAGGGTAATGTAATGGGATCTGTGATGTGTGTCGACCCATTCTTGCCTGCTCGTCCCATGGAGGCAGGGCTCCTGAGAACACAGAGTCTGCCCTTCGAGGGGTTCCTGCCGCAGCCA
>NW_020954603.1:6225857-6388972 GCF_900497805.2 Vombatus ursinus | reverse complement strand
GGGGGGCATTCAGAGTTGTTTTGACGTGCATTTCTCTTCCATGAGTGATCTGATGAAGTGAGGGAGGAAGGAAGAACAAGACAACGGTTTGTGAGAGGCAGGAGGTGGACGTTTGGCCAGACTGTGGAATGGATCAGTGGGGAATATTAAATCAGTCTGGAAAGATGGACTGGGGCCAGCCTGGGAAATAACTAAATGACAAACAGAATGGCAGCTCTAACGACCTGGTTAGACCTGTGCTCTGGGAACCTCAGTTTAGAGGCCCTGTGGAGGAAGAAGGGGGACCAATAAGAGGGCCAGGGCTTGGCCCAAGGTGGGTGGGAGCATAAAAAGGACAGGAGGTGGAGTCAAAACCCATCTGGCCAATAACTGGGCAGAGGGAGGAAGGAGTGGAGGATGACAACCGAGCTGCACTCGTGAGTGTCTGGAAGGCTGGGAGTGGACAGAAAGACGGATGGTTCACACAATAATCAAGACTCTGAAAGGACCTCAGAGGACCAACATAAAGACTGTTAAACAGACCTCAGTTTACACAAGGAGGAGAATGTCGGGGGCTGTGGGAGAGAGGCGAGGGAGGCTGTTTCCCCTCGTCAGCCATCCTGTTACTGAAGGCCATGTCAGGTCACTGGATAGTGACCTGGTGCTTGTTGGCTCGTGAGTCCAAAGACCTGGAGGCGAGGTCCACCTCCGCCACGTACAGCCCTGTGAGAAGGGGATTAAGGGCCCTCTTTTCAGCCTTCAGTCCTGACCAGTAGTACAAGAGAGCTCATTACCTAACTAGGAGGGGTAGCCACCACCTTTCCTAAGAAGTCTGATAAAAAGTCCTGGCCTGGTGGCCTGGGAAACCATGGCATTCTTTTCTGCCACCATTCCCCAGCCTGTACCCACTCCCACTCCATCTTGATGTGGGTGATGACATAGAATAAGGACAGCTTGCATTTCTGTAGCACTTTAATGTTTACAAAATGCTCTCTTCACAACAACCTTGTGAAGTAGGTACTGCAAGAAATGTCCTCATTTTATAGAGGAAGAAACTAAGCAGAGATCGGGTGATTTGCTGAAAGCTACAGTTAAGAAAGGTGGAGCTGGGGCTCCAAGTCCACCAGAACCATGGGCCCCATTCCAGTGTCTGAGTGCTCAGTTATCCAGATCCCCCACCTGAGGCCCTCATTCAACGCGGCCTTTAAAGTTCTAGACAACGGCAATAAAGATTAAATACCGCCAAATCTTAAAAAAGGAAAAAAAAAACAGTTCCTGTTGACTTTGGTGGCCCTTCCATATTTTTCAAAACTGAGACATTTTATTTTTTAAAAAACTTTTTATTAAAAAAAAAAATGAAAGCCAAACAAAGGTTCTATTTCTAAAGCGACACATTTATCTGGTGATTTCCCCAAGGCCCTTCACTCCAGTCCTGGTGTGATCTGGGAGCCCAGCCTTTAAGGTAAAATGTGGGGTCCCCCAGCATCCCTGCCCAACTACTCTGTGCCACCTGGGACCTCCCCCACCCTCTGACAACCAAGCAAACAAATCCAAGCTGGGAAATAATTCTCAGTCTCCACACAGCTTGGAAACACTCAGCCTTCCAACAGGCACTTTGCATTGTGGCCTTGCAAAGAGTAAACAATAACATTTTAAAATATCATTTTGGCTCCAGCTCAGGAGTTTGTCAACAGAGAAAGCCTGTGGCTCTCTTTCCCGCAAACAGCCAGAGTCAGAACCGCATCTCGGCCCCTGGAATCATCCGACAGCGATTCCGGGCTGTGCCTGAGCCGTGCTAAGCCACCCCTTTGTAAACCTGGACAATCAAATGATCGAGGTCAACGGTCTGGACAACTCACAAACTCAAAGGCAGCACCCTTTAGACATTCAATCCAAGGCAGGCAGGTGAGAAGGCAGAGGGTGAGAGTTCCTCAGGAAGCCGCCTTAAGTCTCAAGAGGCATTTTATACCCAGGGGACTTCTTGTAGTTCAGAAAATGCATGTGAAAGTCCACGAGGATGGACACGGCGATCTGCTGCACATGGGGCTCTGCCTGCATGTGGTCCCGGATATCCTGCAAGAGCTGCAGGCCACCCTCCTCGATGAGCATCCTGCAGTACTTGGTAGCTAGAGAAGCAAACAGAGAAATGACGGTCAGGGAAGGCAGTTACGGCAGCGCGTCCCAAGCTGCCCCACTTGCTCAGTACTCAGTGCTTGCTTACTACTTCCTTACTCAGACTGCTCTCAACTCAACTCCCTATTCCCCATTTCTTGGCCTTTTCTAGTCCTGCTATAGTCACTCTCACTGGTGGAGAGCACACACTCTGGCCCCAACCCATCTCTGACCTCTCTAGTCTCCCAGCGCATCACTTCACTCTCCCTTGAGCACTCTTGGATGGAGCCAAACTGGCCTTCTCTAGGTTCCTCTCTTCATGCCTTTGCACCACACAGAACCCCCCGCCTGACCTGCACCTCAGAGTCTCTTTTTCTTGCTTTAAGATGCAACTCAAGCATCTTCTGCATGAAGCCTTCCCTGACACCCCCAAACCAAGGGGATTTTAACTCCTTTATATTAACTTCCTATTTATGCTAGGTGCATTTACAAGTCAGCCAGCCTGCCAGCCACTAGAATGTAAACTCTTTTCAAGTAGGGGTTGTTTCTTCCTTTCTACATGTATCCCCAGCAACTAATACTGGGCCCAATACACAGAAAGCACTTAGTCAATGTGTTTTGCTTTCATCTTTTAAAAATAGAAGTCAAGCCCTCATCACCTCTCACCCTGACTCCTGCAATTATCCAGTCCATCCCACATGGGGCTGCTAAGCTCATATTCCTACAACACAGCTTTGATCACATCATACCCCTCTGCTCATCGCACCCTACTGTCTCGATCTGGCACCCAATGCCCCCCACAAGCTGATGTTACCCGTTCCCAAGCTTGCTGCATACCAATACCTTCAGGCAAGACAAGTTCCACCTGGTATGGTCTGTTACTTTGTTCCCAATACTCACCTGCCCCATTTCCCCCTTTCTCCCATGCCCATGTCTTTGTACAGGCTCTCTCCCTCCACGTCTAGAATAAAGCCCTTCCTGAGCCCAGACACCTTCCCTTCACCCACCCCCACCTGTCAGACATTTCTTCCTTTTTGAATTTTTAAGCACAAAGGTAAGTAAGCAAAAATGTTGCATCCTGATGGTCACCCCCAGCAGAATGCAAGAGCCCTGCAGACAGGACCTATTTTATTTTTGTCTTTGAATCTGAGAACAGCACATAGTAGGCATCTAATAAAATGAAAAAGGCTGAATTGAAAAATCAGCAAGAATCCACTTCGCCATTGCCATTTCCCAAGGTGCTGAGTCCTCCAGCATACAGTCTGTTTTGGCCTGGTTCTCTTATTTGCCAAGCCGAATTGAAGGTAGAAAACTTTCTAAAGAGATTCTATTATCCAGAGATAGGAAAGATGAGAGGTAAACCTCATCAGCTTCTCTCTCACTTGCTCCCCCCTCCAAAGTTTAAAGGGGTGTCAGGGCTGCAAGCATCATCCTAGGCATGTGGTTTATGTAGCCCACCCAAGTACGTACGATTCTTGCTGCAGACATGGTGCATGGCCCACAGCGCCCACAGCTGAACCTCAAAAATCGTGAAGTTGCTAAGTAACGGAAAAAAGGATTTGAAGGACCTGTGGATTCCAAAGAAAGGCATTTAGAAATCAGGCCAACATTTGGTGATTTTACAATCATTTGCATGCCTACAGTGTTTAATTCCCACAAAGTGTTTTATGTACAAGAACTTGATGGTCGATGATCACTATCACAGCTGAGATGGAAAAGCGAAAGGTGAAAAGTGGTGCGATGAGCTCCTTCATGTCATGGGGCCAGTGACAAGCCCTGGGTCCAAAGTCCTAGCTAGGCTCATGCCAAGCATACAATGGGAGCACCATGGAAAATGGAGGCTAATGTCCTGAGGGATAAATCCAGCCCCCCATCACCTGTAGGTCACCAGTGCCACCATCTTACAGCTCGGACTGGGCCACTTCAGCACCGTCATGTACTGCAAGACACAAGAAGAAGCAGGTGTCAGCCCCGGGCAGCCTCCCGGGGCCCACTTGCCCAGGCCCTCTGGGTCACAAGGGGGGGCTTCCCTACCAGGTCATCTAACAGAGCACTCCTCTGGATGCTGCTCAGGGTCCACGCCTGCTCCCCCAGAGAGGTGAGGTGGGAAATTATGCCAGCTGCAAAGTAGCTCACTTCCATCTCCACACTGTGAAGTAACCGGCTCACATGGGTCATCAAGCTGCTCACCATCAGCTCAGAGGACAATTCTTTGACTTCAGCGACGTTGTTCTGCAGGCAAAACAGACCCACAGAGCTTGGAAACAATGACGAGCTTCTGGATTCTCCTCATTTCACCGACTGCCCTTCTACCACTTTAATAAATTAGGCCTCATCAAATGGCTTGGAATGAATGGCCTCCCAGATCCTTTCCAACCATCAAATGCTGGGATTCCTTGATATTTCAGGGCGGAAAGGGATCTCAGAGGGCCAGCATCTCCATGTGGTTACACAGTCTGTTTGGAAACCTCACTCCCCTCCTGTGACTACCGATTCACTTTTGGACAGCTGTAATGTCTTCAGAATTTTTTCCTAATACAATCCTATGCCTTGCTTGGACCGGTTATGGGATTCTTTCAGCACCTAAAGGGACCATTATTCTAACTCTCTCATATTATTTTTATTCATTTATTTTTAGTTTTCAACATTCACTTTTATAAGATTTTGAGTTCCAAATTCTGCCCCCCCCAAGATGGCATGCAATCTGATATAAGTTATACATGTATCATCATAGTAAACATATTTCCACAATAGTCATGGTGTGAAAGAAGACTCAGAACAAAAGGGAAAAACCACAAGAAAGAAAAAAAAAAGAAAATATTATGCTTCGATCTGCATTAGACTCCGTAGTTCTTTCTCGAGTCTTTTGGAATCATCTTAGATCATTGCATTGCTGAGAAGAACTAAGTCTATCAAAGCTGGTCATCGCACAGTGTTGCTGCTACTGTGTACAATGTCCTCCTGGTTCAGTTCACTTCACTCAGCATCAGACCATACAAGTCTTTCCAGGTTTTTCTGAAGTCCGCCTGCTCATCATTTCTTATGGAACAATAGTATTTCATTACATTCATATACCACAACTTGTTCAGCCATTCCCCAGTTGATGTAACCCTCTCATTTTCCAGATGAGAAACTGAGACATAGAGGCAGGAACTTGTTCAAGAGTACCCCAGTACTAAGCATCAGATCTGCCATTAGAACCCAAGAGCACACACAAGGTTCCTTACCACACGTACGAGCTATTTACTGTGCATCTATATTAAACATGGAGTTCACAGATTAATGTTCGTTATAGCTCACTAGCTAACCTAGAGTCTTGTTATTACAAAGGCTGGTGGGCTAAGCGGCCATGGTCCTCCTGAGAACCCCTCAAAAGATCATTCTGCCAAGGACTCTTGCATTCTCAATGTTTACAAGACAGAGGAGCCAAAAATGGCTAGACGGCCATCTGGAAGCTCATCATATCAGCCTCAAATGTGGATTGGGCCAATTCAGTACCCTCTCTCCCAGCAGCATTTTCAGTGGCTCTTTGATTGTCCTTCCATTTGGCCCCAGAGGAAAAAATCAGGAGCAATATGGAGAAGTTTCAAAGAGGATAATTATGGGTCAATATAAGGAAAAACTTCCTAAGGAGAAGAGCTACAGGAGATGGTGGATGACCACTCACTGGGTTTGGCCACAGAGGTTATTTTCATCTCTAAGATCTTTGATTCGAATCTGAAGGCAAGGACCCCAGAGGATTACACACAGTGTCTCTGAGATTAACCCAGCCCAAGGTGATAGAAAAGAGCAAACTGTTAAGAAACAGAGATGGGTCACCATGAATACCTGACATTATAGGAAAGGGCAAGGAGAAGTTGTACACATTGTTACAGCCAGTTACAAGTCTTTTTTTTCTCATCTATGAAAATCCCGGAATGGCAAGGGACCATGCCTTTCCTTCACAAGAAAGAAGGCTCAAATCACTTAAAGCATCTGTGAGTCAGCCAGTAAGCATTTAAGCACTTACTACATGATAGGCACTCTACTAAGTGCTAGGAACACAAAGAAAGACAAAAACATGACACCTGCCCTCAAGGAGCTCCAGTCTAATAGGGAAGAGAACATGTAAATGAGTGGGAAGGAAGGAAAGAAGCATTTGTTAAATACCCATTATGTGTCAAGTACTATGCTAAGAACTTTACAAATATCTCATTTGAACCTCACAACAACCCTGAGAGGCAAGGTCACTCAGTTAATACTGGAACCAGGAGTAGAACTTGGTTCTTCTGACTCCCAGTTTAAAGTGCCTACTCTATATAGTATCACATCCACAAACTTGGCCTTCGTCTGTAGGTCAGATCTCAGTGCCAAACACTAATAAAGAACCCTTGCTCATTCAGCATTCCTTGGATACAGGTGCTGGAATAACCGATGAAATGCCACAGAAAAGCAATTAATGACCTTCTTACCTCCAGAGAGATTCCAATTCCTCTAAACACTTGGTTCTAGCATCAATAATGTCACTGCTAGCTCCTAATTCTACAGTTTTTCAGTTTAAAAAGCCCTTTCTGAAGATAAGCACGACTATGATTATCCCCATTTTACAGATGTAGAAAAGGAGGTACTTGGCCCAAGGCTTTTGAGTCTTCAAATCCAAGTGTCCCGAGTCTAAGTCATTCTTCCTTTTTCAGAATAAGATGACACTCAAAGAGCCCTCAAAGGCTGTCCAGTCTAACTTGCCCCTAATTCCTATATAAGTTCTGCCTTTCCTACAAGACCATGATGATATAATAAAAGGGGTTTTGGATTCTGAGTCAGAGAACTTGTGTTCAAATACTAGCTCTGCTACTGGGGTGACCCTGGGCAAGTCACTTAACTAATGTAGGCCTCAGTCTCCCCACCTGTAAAGTGAAGCTATTGGACAAGACTATCTTGAAGGTCCCTTCCAGCTCCAAATCAATGATCCCACAGCCTCCTGAGGGAGCTCACTCTACTCTAGACAATTCTAATTGTTGGGGAGTTTCTCCTTATATCAAACCTAAAATGTCTCTTTGGACTTCAGCCAAGGGAAAACCAAGTTGGCCACCAAGGCCAGCTCTATCCATTAGACCCAACTTGGACCTTGGGGAAATGGGAAGAATCTACAAAAAAACCCCAACAAAAATCCCAAGTATCCAGAGAGGTAGGAGAGAGTTCTCCACGATGCCAGCTGGCAGCAGCACCGCCAGGGTAAGGACAGGATCCTATCCAAGGGCATCCCCGAGATGCCCTCCAACTCCTGACCACTTGGCAGCCTCCATACTCCTTTATCTCAGGTGCTCTTCTTGCTATCACCTGCATAGATGCTGCATTTTCCTGAGGCCTCCCTCACAATTTTCCTCCCCATGAAATGCTGTCCCTTCCTGTTGCCACCTAGATGAAACCGCTGAAACCTTAAGCGTGACTTAACAAGGCCCAACTCAACTGCTCTTTTTGCCATCAAATCTTCCTCAATTCCTGCTCCCATCCCTCATCTGCTCTCATGGGATTTGGCTCATTCTCTTCTTGGGCACTAATAAGCAGATTCTACACACAAGGCCTTACCGCTTTGGCAGGAACAGTCAGAGGCTGTGTTCCACCGGCATAGCCTTGGAGAACCTTGGAGGTCACCTCCACACTATAGTCAAGTTTCAGAAGAAGGTTTCAGTGGAGGATATAAGATATATGTAGGAAATTAGGTAGCCATATTGTTCTAAAAACTGTGCCCTTGGTGGGGAAAGATGCTGAGAGTTATTAACCTAACTTCAGGTTTTAACTGAGTCTCCTAAAGTGTCCTTTTCATAGCCCCTCTTTCCACACAACTCCCCTGGGCTCTGAGGCACGTCAGGCAAATAGAATGATTTCCATCTTGTAGAGGAGACTGAGGCTCAACAAAGCTGAGGGGCTTGCCCAGGGTCACTCAGCCAAGAAGGATCACCACTGGGACCTTCAGTCAATACACACATAGAGCGTTTTCCCCTAGATATAGGTTTCTCACATTTTGGTTTAATAATTTTAATGAAAGATTTCTCAAATGTGATTCACGTTAATTGGAAGAAGTTGCCATAATTCACTCCATCGAATTAATACGTATCTTACCAAAAGGCCAAGAACTCTGGTTTGTATCGTTGATTCTGACGGGAAAGTCTGTCAAAAGAAATACGTTGAGGTCAATAATGTCATCAAGAAGACTGGAACTCCAAGTAAAGCCCACCCTATCTGGTACCTCCAAGACTTGTACAAAGATGGCCAACCCATGGTTCTCAACAAAGTGCTTGCAGGTGGCTGGGGACTCATCTGTGAGGTTCCATAGTGCTCTGAGGGTAAACGTGAGGGTAATATCTTCTAAATTCTCTGAGGTTTTCTGTTTCACTATTGCTAAGAGTTCCTAAAAAAGCAAAAGGAAGAATCTTATGTTTTGACAACTCAAATTGTCACAAAACCTGACTTCAGAGACATCACTTGCTCCCTGTCTTAACAGAAGTCTATCAAATATTTCATTAGTTAGACACTTTCTGGAAGCCATTAATGCCAACTTCAGATCTTACTTGAAGCTGTGTTAGTTATCGATTCAGTCTGATGAAGTGTAGAGATAAACTTACTATTTTATCTACTAATGAGAAGATACCCATCATTGTTTTTATATACCAAGTTCTATCACAATACTCTGGGTCAGAAAAGATCACATATACACCGGCCTAATCCAGTCTTTTAGGGATCTCCACTTGAGAAAATCAGATTTATATAAGAAACAAGGAATATGACAATATCTAATCAAGGCCTCAATGATTTGGGGTTACTTCAGAGAAGGAAAGAGAATGAGATCTCACAGAAGCTCAGTAATTCAGGATACTCCAGACAGAAATTCTAAGCCTTTTAACAAATCAACTCATCTTAAGACTTCTCATCCTCAGATATTTCTGAAGTTGCCCATTTGTATTCTAAGCTTCAATTATGTATTAATGTCATTAGTACCAGCTTATTGTCCTTTTGATTTCGAGAGTGAAGCTGGATCAGGAGGCCAACACAGACTTTGATCAATCATTAAACTGATGATTAATCAATCAAACTGATCAATAAATCCTGACTGAGTGCCTACTATGGACGACGGCTAAGGGTTCCTACAAAGAAGACACAGTGTCTTCCTTCAAAGCTGCAAGGAGATCTGTGGTATCAGTATGGATGCAGCTTACAATCCGTCCAGAGCTGAAGAGGTCAGTATGACCAAACATACTCCACGCCTGCCAGTCCTTCCCCTAATGGAGAGGCTGCCTGGTGTTAGCCAGCCTTGTCCTCAGAACCTCCCAAATTCTTGTCTTGGCAAAGATGGTGAGACCTAGGGTCGTGTCTGCTATGTTGAGGCACTGGAGAAAAGTCAGCAGTGGAGGCTGGTACTCACCATTATTTGGTCACAAAATAAATGCAAAGTTAGCAGCCTAATTCTTCAGATAAGTGAGCTTACCACAGCAAACCTTATAACCCATAAATGGTCATGTATATGGTGCAAGGAAAACTCAAAACAAGTAAGGAAGGTGTCAACTCACCCTGACAACAATGAAAAGTTCTGCCTTCAGCTGAGCTGTCTGTTCAGGAGAGAGCTGTAAGCACAGAAGGGAGACGTGATTATCTGCATTCCATCAAAATTTGGGAGAGATAGAAACCTGGCCCAGTTAGGCATAATCTCCTACCTGAAGGGCCAGAATGGAGATGACGCTCACTGCCATTGTCTGCATATTTGGGTTTTCGTGCTTACAGAGCCATTTCATAACAAACTTGGCAGCATCAAACCTGAAAAAATAACTTCTGATTTTTCTAATTCCCTAAGTCACATTCACATTGTTGGGGAAGGGGAGAGGGGGGAACAGACATGATTACTACTCACAATCAGAAACAAATCCCCAAACCCCAAGCCCTAGCTCTGAAAACAAGAGTGGCATTAAGGCTCAAGGAGAAAATAGTCTTTTAAGGTCTGGTAGTTTTTGGTGTTTTTTTTTCTTTTCTTTTCAGTAAACATTAAAAATAATTCTTTTAGGGACAGCTAGGTGGTGCAGTGGCTAGAGCACCGGCCCAGAAGTCAGGAGGGCCTGAGTTCAAATCCGGCCTCAGACCAAACACTTGACACTTACTAGCTGTGTGACCCTGGGCAAGTCACTTAACCCCAATTGCCTTTAAAAAAAAAATTTCCTTTAGACTAATCATCAAACCATGGGATTGGGATAGCACCTTCTGGCTGGAATGAAGACTTCTAGTGAGAACAAAGAAAATTCACACACACGCGCACGTGTGCATGCGCACCTCAGAAGAAAATGAACAACTTAACCCCCAGAAATCAGTGAGATTGCCAAGTACCCCCAACAGGCTTACTGAACTTGACACTTGCCTGTTAAATGGGACATCCTGAAGAATTCTGGCATTGGTCAAGGAGAGAAGACAATTCTTCTGTAGCTTTTTAGGAATCAAGAAAAGTAACTTTAGACAGAGAAGTCATTTCAGATTATATAAAGTTTTAATCATTCAACTCCAGTTCTGTTCCTCAACTATAAGCATCATGACACGTGAGGTCTATGATGGGCAAGGCCTCTGGGGACTTCAGTAACTAAATCCCTCTGTGGGGGTCCCAGACCAATCAGTCTTTGGAGATGGCACTGCAGCCAGTGGCCCCACTCTCACCATTATCTTACACACGGTTCTGATGATTTATTCAACTGCCCAAGATTGTTACGCTGATAACCAAAGAAGTCGAAAGGGTTGGACTCTGGACTAACCCAGGGCAGTTTTACACATAAAAATGCTGCCACTGATGGCTACACCCTTCTCTCTCCCTCTCATATACCTACCTTTCTATGTAACAGAAATAAGCTATGCACATGACTGAGTCCAATTAAGGAATTAAGAATGCTCCGGTCCTGGCAAGGCGGGGTATTGTTCCTCTGTACCAGTAACAATGCATTTCATACTGAGAACCTATTTTCTGTAGGATACTGAGCTACCCAGCACTGTGATGGGACAGAAAACTGAAGGCCTGGTCCCAGCCCTTAAGGAGCTCAGAACGTAACTGGGGAGATGAGGCATATATGCATCAACATTAACATAAAGAATGCATCTAAGTGTGAAATAAAGGGCAAAGGAAGTGCTATGAGAGACCAGAGGAGGATGAGAGGTGGTCAGGGAAGGCTTCAAACAGAACGAAATGTAAACTGGGCCTCGAGGTCTGGGAAGTATTCAGACAGGTAGAGGGAAAGCTGACTGGCCTCAGAGGGCGAGAAGGGCAACAGAAGGAAGAGGCATCTGAACGTGCAGGGCGCAAATACCCATGAACCAGTCTGTCTTTCTGCACCTCAGTGGAGTCTGTTTTGTCACCAAGGTCTGGGAAGAACATCAGGCACCACTCCAACAGATGTTCTTTGTTAATTGACAACAAGGTTTCCCTCGGTCAATCAACAAAGCAGAACATGGAACTTGCCAGAGAAGTTAACGGTTCCTGCCACTGTTCCTTCTAGAGTAAGGTCAAACATTCAATTCAATCCACCTGCTGGACACTGGAACAGAGCTGGTTCTGCCATCCTGGAAATCCATGAATTATGCAAACGAGTAACAACAGCGCTCACGCCAAGGCCAGGCATCTACCCTGTGGGAGGTCAGTGACATAAAGGAAGGTTCCACATATGCCCAAATATTTATCGTTTAAATTACCTGCTGGTTATTAGGGAAGTTTTTCAGGGCCTTGAGAAGTAAATGGATGACCTCTGACAACAAGCGAACAGGCATACCCATGGCCAGACCCTGCCGGGTTAAATTGAGGGTGCATGCGCTGGCTGTGAACTGTACAGGCAAGTCCAGGGGGTGATTCCTCATTCCTACAGCCACAAGCTAAAGAAGAAGGAAAAAAAGAAAAGTTAGTACAAGATGATTGTTAAAACCAACGTTCCCTTTTTCTACCCTGATGTCAAACAGAAAGGCTATTTAAATACAAAGTATTTCGGGCAGCAAGGTGCCTGCTGCAGTGGATAGAATGCAGGGCTTAGAGTCAGTCTCATCTTCCTGAGTTCAAATCTGGCCTCAGACACTTCCTAGCTGGGTGACCCTGGGTAAGTCACTTCACCCTGTTTGCCTCAGTTTCCTCATCTGTATAATGAGCTGAAGAAGGAAATGGCAAACCACTCCAGTATCTGACAAGAAAACCCCAAATAGGGTCACAAAGAGTCAGACACAACTGAAAAACAACTGAACACTATTTAGGAGTTTTCTTGTTTTGTGAAAGCACTTTAAAGAGATTGTATAGTATGCCAGAAAAGTACCCTGGACCAGGAATATGAAAACCTGGCTTTGTATCCTGGCTCCACTGCTAAGTTAGTGGGACTGGCAGGCAAGCCACCCCCTTCTCTGGTCTTCAGTTTCCTCTCTGGCAGGTAAATGGTTGCCTGCGATGATCGTGAAGGTGCTTCCTGGCTCTGACATTCTGTGTTTGAAGGTCTCTTCCAGTGCCAATGTTCTACATCAGGAGAACCAGGGTGGGTAATAGGAAGAACTCAGCACTCAGAGTCAGGACGTTTCTAAGCCCTAGTTCCTTCCTCTGTAAAATGAGGGGGCTCCGACCGGTGAATTCTAAGGTCCCTCCCCTCTAGTGCTCATCTTTTATGCTTCTCTGATTCAAATATGGTAGAAAGTGACAACTGTCTAGATCCCAGGTGGCTTAAAGCTGATCATGTGATCTTCAGGTGTGTGTAGAGACCATGACCCAGCTCACTTACGCTGTTTCTCATCTATATTTGAAAAATTATCATAAACACAAGAAAAAACATCATCAATATCACCTCCCAGTCATTTCATAGCTATCAGCCCTTGCACAAATGGCCTTCGAGACATAGAAGAGCAGCCCTGGCCAGTTATTCCACGTCTCCACCCGTTCTTTCCATTCTCTTGGGAGGCAGACTCACTGAAGACCAAATGCTGCCTCTGTCATGTCCAGCTGTGTGACCACGAGCAAGTCACTTAATCACTGAGCTTCGGTTCCCTTATCTGTAAAAAGGGAGGACTATCAACCATAATATTGACCTTGTAAGGTTTCTGTAAGGATCAAATGAGACATGAATTTGAAGGAGCTGTGCCAATTCTAAAGGCCTGTGCACATATGAGTCACTGCCACATGGCCAAAGTCTAGATCCGCTGTTCTGGCTCTGATCCAAAAGGACTCTACTAGTCTACAACTCTACCGTCAATCAATGAATGTACCTGTTTCTTCACAACTCTTGAAGAATTGAGTTTCCTTAATTATTTTTGCCAGTTTGAGCTAGTACCTCAGGGTTATTTTCATTTTCATTCTGTTAATTATTAGGTGAATAAAATGTTTTCAAGTGATTATCAAATGGGTGTCTCTCTTGAAAATGATCTAGTCACAGCCTTTGACCATTCATGTGAAGTGGCAGTTACCTTTATAAATGTCTAACACTTCTTCATGGATGCTTTGATCTTTCTTACTTTTCCCAATCTATTATTTATCTTTTCATTATTTTTACTGTACATTAATGAAATCAATCACATCTATTCATACCCCTTTTCTATTTAAGAGGAAAAAGTCCTGTTACCTTCATATATTATCACATTTTCTTCCATATTTTTAAAATAGATTTTTTTTCTTTTGGCTAGGCAATAGGGTTAAGTGACTTGCCCAGGGTCACACAGTTAGTAAGTGTTAGGTGTTTGAGGCCAGATTTGAACTCAGATCCTCCTGAATCCAGGGCCAGTGCTCTATCCACTGCACCACCTAGCTGCCCCTAACATAAATTTTTTTTAAAAAAATGTCTAATGCTACCATCCCACTGCAATTCACTGAGGTATCTGGCATAAGATATGGGCCTAAACTGCTGACCCATTTTCCTAGACACATTTTTAATGCAATGAATCCTTTCCCCAATTTCTGTTTCCTATCAGCTTAACAAGCATACTTTTTTAGAGTTAAGTCTCTCCTCAATTGCATGGATCTGTTTCTGTTTTTTCCCTGGCACCAGCTAACATTAATGGTAACCACCTGGTAATGATTTAAAGCCTGGGACTGCAAGACCACGTTTCTGCACGCACCTCTCCCCCCCATACCTCTTGTTATTCTTGCTCATTTAAAAAAAAAATTTCATTATTATTTCCATGGTTCTATCTCTGAACAGTGGATATTCCTGCCACTTGCTAGTTACTCCTCTATTTCAGATAAGTCTCACCCCTGTCCTCATCCCTGCCCCCAACATCCACTAACTAGCTGTATAACTTTGGATACATCACAACCTCCTCATCTGAACAAACAAGGGAGAATACACGTACTGCATAGGATTATTTAGGGCAGTGGTGTCAAATTCAAAATAGAAACAGGGCCACTAAACCACTGAACAATACATGTGGTTGTATATTGATTCAGAAAACCATGTATTTTTGAGGGGAAAACAAAAGGGGTTAAGTGATCTGTCCAGGGTCACACAGCTAGTAAGCGTCTGAGGCCGGATTTGAACTCAGGTCCTCCTGACTCTAGGGCTGGTGCTCTGTCTACTGTGCCATGTAACTGTCCCCCCACCCCCAATTAAATTTTAAAGCACTGTGGGCAGTGTCTGACACCTCTGGCTTAGGGGATCAAGTGAGAATGTAGACAAAATTGTTTGTAAAGCTTAAAACGCTATAATAAACGGAGGCAATTAGGATTATTTCCTTCAGTCCTGGCAGTTTGATAACTGTCTTTTATGCTGGTCTTGAGTATGTGTTAAGTCTCAAACAGTTGATCATTATTTTAAATGAAGCGGTTTTTTCGTTTGTTTGTTTGTTTTCTTTATTGCTAGGATAAAATGTAAAACGACTTGCTGGGTTAAGCTTGCATCTTTGATTGGACTGAACTCACTGTCTCTATTCTTCCTTGAGGGCTGAAGGAGTTGGGTTTTGTTATATCCTGTTATCTGAATGTTTTGACCTCTCCATTTCTAAAGCTAATTCCTCAAACACCTTATTTCCACGGAAAGAATTTCAAATATAATGTCAAATATAAGTTGGGAAAGTGGGCACCCTCGTTTCAAACCTACTTTTAGTGGAATGTTTTGGATGTAAAGAGTGACAACAAGATGTAGTGGACAGAGGGTGGCCTCAAAGGCATTGGCTTCAAGTCTTGCCCCTGGTACACGTCAGCAGCTGTGAAACCCTGGGCACAGGTCATGTGACCCACCGTGATACTGGGCTGCACTGGTGGAGGGATCTGCTCAAAGGAAGCTCCTTACAAGGAAAAAAGACTGCCCAGATTTAATTTTTAAAATTTCTAATGTTTCTCCCTTGCATATTATGTTGGTTCTTGGCATAAGCTGGTTATTTTTTATTGTGAGGGAATCTTTGTCTTTTTACTTTTTTTTGTTTTCCTAATAAATATTTTATTAAAGAGTTTTCTTCGCTAGTATTTATATAATGATGCAGAATTTCTGGCTTACATATCTCATTACGATCTTAACGACGTTAAAATGGAAATAAAGACCCATTTATTTAACAAGGTTCTTCCTGTGGTCCAGTATAGTTGCAGCAAATCCACAGAAACACCTCAATCTCTTAAGAATTTTCTTTTTCTTTCTGGACGTGCAGTAGCTGCTAAGAGGTCTGATGTCCCTGCTGAGCATCATGAGAGTTCTGGCCTGCTCTTTCTTCTGCCCTTGGGCCCATCTGCCCCTCCTTTAGGAGGCCTGGTGGCCCCCTGTTCCTAGGGGCTCACCCTATCAGTGCCAGACAGAGTAGACACTCAATCAGCTTAGCACACTGCTGGGTCTCATGAGATGCATCAGCCTCACCCTCCCTGGTTGCAGGGACCACAGGCAGGGTCCACACACACCTGGCATCATCTGAAGAATTAAAGTTAAGAATTACTCCAAAGACAACAATGAGGAGCACAGCGGGGACAGTCCAGAAGTGGAAAGAGGATATCATCAGAAAGATGAGTGAGCAGTCCCACAGAACCAGTGATGGAGAGGAGGGCCATCTATGCAACAACCAGAGCTAGGGGAAGGCCTCCAGCACTTTGGGTGGAAGGTAGACCCATTAGGGATCATTTATGGAAGGACACAAACGGACTGAAATCTACATCATTTGGGGGAGGACTCACATTAATATGGTCATATACTCATAAAGAGTTTCTTATACTGAAGCAGCTTTCCACACCTGCTGTAAACTCACTGACAATTTACAAACCCTGTGAGACCAAGAGATTAAGAGATTTCCTATAGCACTTCTGGCCAGAATTGTGACTGAGCCAGCCCATGACCCAGGCTCTCTCCACTGGGCCACCTCCAAGACAATGGGTTGGGATCTACTCTTCTATCTGTAAATAGTCTTGATAAATTGATTCTTCATTTTTGGGAGGCTTGACCAAATGTAGCTCTTTAGATAGTCCAGGTCAAGTGACCTTTTTTTTTTTTTTTTGCTAAGAGGTTAACTTTTTTTAAAAAAGAAAACAAACTAGTTTTATCAATTCAATTATTCTTTTATTTTCTACTTTTCAACTTTATTATCTTTTTAAGAATTTCTTCCTTTTTTCTTATTCTAATGCCTTATTTGGGTTGTGATCTCAATTCATTTCTTTTCTCCCTTTCTCTCCTATTAATATAGGCATTTTTCATGATCTTTCCATATAAATAACCAGGGATCCTTGAGAAAAATCGTTTATGTGTGCTATGGAGCCTGGATATCAGAGTCCTGAGAGATTCACAGTTCTATGCACAGTCCTCTTTTGCTATTATATTTTATATATGGAAATGCTCATTTTATTTGGTGTTAAATTCAGAATAAGACAAACTTTTTTTGTTTTTGTTTTTACAAACTTCTTTGGTGATAACAATATCTAGAAAGGTTGCTTCAACTTTTCACATTATATATGAAGCTTAGGTACCTAATTTGCATTCTGGAGTTTTAGAGATCCATAATAAAGCTGTTAGCTTTCACTTTCACCTCCATGCCATCAGGGAATGCATCAGAGTAGGCTCTCACTACCAGCTGAACTGAGACGAGGTGAGAGGGATAGGTCACCGATTTCATCCAATCCCACTTTCTCTTTTTAACAAAGAGGATATTATGGCCAAGAGTTACACCCCTCCTCGCTTTCAATATTTTATTGTTCAATTTAAAAGTAACTAGGTTGTAGCTCCTTGAAGTCAAGAATCATGCCTTACTCACCTCTGTAGCCTGGAAAACCCTACTATAGGGTCTTACATAATGAATCCCCAATGAAATGAAGTATTTGAATAAAAATGAAGGACATGATTTATGGAAAATATATCAACCATCCTGACGTCATCATTGCCAACAATTTAGGGAGCCCCTACAGTACTAAGGCAATGAGAACGCAAAGTGGTTTAGGACACTCCTCGGCCTGAAGAAGGACCTCAGGTAACAGTCAAACCCAGCTTAGTTTTTATATTTTCATATTAAATATTTTCATTTTATCTCCCACATCATCCAACATAACCATTTACAGGACCACATACCCATTCTTCTTCCCTTTCACTTTTCCCTACTGCTAAGCTTGTGTTCCTCCATTCTGGTCTCAAACATACTATAATTCTTTACCAACTAAGCAGAGATTTTCTCTTAACAACATACACAAAGACTGCTGATGGAAAATTGGATATAAGTTAAGAACCATATCCTGCTTGACTGAAGAACTGCTTGTGCACCAAGGTTACCCAAACGTCTGAGGCCAAAAGTTCAGAACCACCAGCTCCCATTCAGAGAGTGTTTTCCAGTTAACAAAGTGCTCTGTCTCCCAGGACTGTCCCAGAAACAACATCAAGCAGGTTGTGCAATTGCCCTTCACAGATCTCCACGTTTTACAGAAACTGAGAGCTGGGGAAATGAAGTAACTTAGGCAAAGTCCTACTGAGCCCAGGGTTTCTGAAGGCCCACACAGGGCAGTCCTCCCTAGACCCCAGATGCCTCAAGAGTATAAGCTATTTGAGACCAATGAGCCACGGTCAGCAGCCACAATGGCCCGCCTGCTCTTCCTCCCTTCCTATGTCTCTCACCTCCCCTTCTCTGCAGGCTGATGCTATGCACCAGGGAGTGACAGCTCCTTAAAACCCCAAAGGCATCTTGTTATCAGGCTTTACCATTTTACCCCCCCTACACCATACACACATAATGGGTGTGTCCTATGATGATGATCACTAGGAAAATGAAGCCTGGATAGAAGCAGGCTGTTTTTCTCCATCTAAGGAGTATTTAAGTGCCCCCAGTGAACCAAACCCCCACTGATTCCTGGTTTCTAATCCATGTCAGACGTCAGTTAAGTCTAAGAATTACTCTTTTCAGATCAGGTGCAGCGTTACCTTTAAAACAGCTGGCTTGGTTATTTGCATATAAAATGTCTGGGTGAAGAGGCGAATGAGGGCTTCCTTCATAAAGCACACTCTCTCACTGTATCTCCTCAGAGCTTCGGAAATCTGACTGACATTTGCCCCTCCTGCAACCTTAAAAACAAAAGGGCCAGAAGACGTGAGTTTTTCTTCTCTCTCAGCTTTCCAAAGCAGACTTTAAAAATTTCAAATTTAACTATGAAGTTACTTTAGAGATGACTCCTGGACTCACAGAAAGTAATCAAAGAGTACCTAAAAATATGAGAATAAAACTACTTAGAGGTAGTGATACATTAACATTTTCATTCAACCTTCTTATTTTAAAGGTAAGGAAAACAAAAACTTTAGAAAACATTTCAACTGAATGCTATTCAATAGCTATAATTGTAAGTTTTTAAAAAACGGCAAATATGAAAGAATGATACAAGGACAGATAAGGGAGAAAGAAAAGAAATCTGCTACCAAAAGGGCATTATAGAATAGACAAGGCTAAAAAAAACAAAAACAAAAAACAAGACATTAACTTTTTGCTCTCTCATTGGATATCCCTCCAGTCCACAATAGGAACAATCTATTCCAATGGATAATTTTGAAAAGCTCTGTGATTTCATCAGTGTTGGTATTTTCTCCACCAGTAAAGATTCATAGTTTCTTCACTAGTTGTCAGGGCCAAGATAATTTATCACATGAGGACATGAGTCATAAAGGCTGGTTCTGGTAAAACAGATGCACAGCCCATGGCTTGGTAGGCCTTCGGCTCAGCAGACATAACTGTGAAGAACCCAATCACCTCCAAGCTACAATGAATCATCCAAGGATGTTTAATGGAAAGTAACTCATAAAATGGTGAAAATGTCATTCAATAGGTAGTCCATAAACTTAATTGGCAATGAGGTGGCACAGTGGATCGAGTGCTGGACCTAGAGCCAGGAAGAACTGAATTCAAATCCAATCTCAGATAATTATTTGCTGTGTGACCTTGAGCAAGTCACTTCCCAGTCTGCCTCAGTATCCTCATCCATAAATTGGGGATAATAGCAATCTACCTTTTCTCAGGGTAGTTGGGAGGACCAAATGAGATAATATTTGATTTAGTAAGTGCTTTGCAAACCTTAAAGCATTAGGTAAATTCCGGCAATTACTATCACAAGACTGTGAGCTCCCAGAGCAAGGATGGGTTTTTGCCTTTCTTTGTATCTCTAGAACTGAGCACAGGGCCTGGCACACAGGGGGTACTCCATAAAGGCTTGCTGACTGACTGGATTGGGAGGGAGAGTAAACAACAGGAAATGTGTGGCCACAAAGCAGCTGATTAACCCACACTCCCTTCTTTCCTAACAATGGCACCTAGCAGTCTCGGTGCTCCTTTTTCTGAACAGCCTACAGAGCCGTCCACCTTCACAGGCCTCAGAAAAGCATGTCCTCACACTGGACTTCCAAAGGGAAGCTCTTTGAAGGCAGAGATTACTTCATGGGATCCTAGCTCTAGGAGGCCAGCTGATTCAATCCCCCCATTTTACAGATGAATACACTGAGTCCCAGAAAGGCAGTAAACGACAGAGGCAGGATTTGAACCCAGCTCTTTCCACTGTACCACGGTACCAAGCGGGATCCAACTTCCACATCTAATCACTCTTGGCCTTCCTCAGCAAGGGCAGGGTGGCCAGGTCTGGCGCTGACAAAGGGTATTAAGTCTGCATTTCTACCTTCCCTAGTCACCTATGCATGTCAGACTAGAACACACCATGAAACCGGGGTCTGAGGTAAAGAAGTCGGAGTAGCCAGCGTCTGTAGCCAACAGTCCCACAAACTGCATTGCTGGCCGCTGCCGGACGAAAGTTTCGACAGCTTCATCGGTGATGTGTTTACCCCCAGAGATATCTAGCGACAAGATGTTCGGCAGTATGTCTTTCTGCTGCAGCAAATGAAAGGCCAGGTCTGAGGTGAACTGCTGATCGTCGGAAATATCAAGGTGAACCAGGCCCCGCAGTTCTCTGATGACGTCCAGGATCTGGGGCGTGGTCATCGTCAGGCACTTCAGATAGTGCATGGTGAGTGATTTGAGCCGATTTTTACAGGCAAGGAGTCCAGAGAGGTCAGAGACTGAGGTGTTAGAAATGTCCAGACTCTCTAATCTGGGCAGCAAAGCGACATCTGCCAGGTGCCTGTTCTGAAAAGGGATGTTGGAAACACTTAAAACCCGAAGCCCGGCCAGCTGGCTAAAGCGTGGCACTGTGGCCTCCACAGTGGGCAGAGTTCCCGAGTTCAACACGAGGCACTGAAGGTGTTGCCGGGCCCATGAACTGCTGCCAAGGCCATTCAGGATATCTGGGATGGAGAGGTCTGCACCCACACCAGCAGCATCCAGTTCAATAATTCTGTGATGGCAGAAGGCTTTGTGGAAAGCAGCAGCAGAAATCTCGGCTTTCCGGATATACACTTGCTTCAGCTGCATTTGGTTGCCTTGAAAAATGCCCACAGTTCGATCATTCAGCTTGCCTGCAAAGGAATCATAATCCAAGCTGGTTACATTAAATAGCAACTACTTCTAGGCCAGATTAATCATTTATCAGTAATAATGACTAAAGTACTTTATGTCACTGAAAGGCCCCCTCCCTTTCATTGAAGTAGGAGATAAAGCCCATCTGATCAGATACATCAGATGTGTTAAACTGATAAACTGGGTTTCTCCCTCTTTTATACTCTTGCCAAGGCCACGGCCCTGCTCAGACCAACCCTCCATCTCCCCTGGATGCGTTGTGCACTTCATAAGAAGGCCCTATGGGGCCCCTTTGTACCTGTCCTCCCAGCACTTACCAAAGGGCTTTGCATATAACAAGTACTTTGTTTTTTATTTCTTTCATCCAATAAAAATAAGATAAAATGATTTTTTTAAAATGAATATAAAGGTCAATCATATACTAAAGTTCTTTTAGGGGAAGCAACATGGTCAGTCTAATGGAAGGAACACTGGATTGAGAGTCAGAATACCTGGGTTCAAATCAGATGACAATTATAAAGCACATGACCCACTACAGGTTTCTGGGAAACAAAACATTGTAACTCCGTAATCAGTGTGCGTGCTCCTGGTTAGAGTCCTTTTAAGCCTCAGAGCCCAGATTCTCCACATTTCTCTGAGGAGGAAAGAAAGGTCCAGCCCAGAAAGGAAAAGTGATTTGCTCATGGTCACATGACAGTGACTAAGTGTCAGAACTAGGATTCTAACCCAGGATTTGGGGCTCCAATTTCTCTTCACTATTCTTCCCATTTCTATACAATGCCTTTGGCACTTTTAGTAGAGAAAATTATTTAGGAATATGGCATGAGGCTAAGATAGCTATTACACACTCATACATATGTACATACACACATACATGTGTCCATATGGAGGCTCTAGTTTCATGAAACCTAAGGGTGCCTCCCAACTAATCACTAGGTATCACAAATGTCTTTTAAAACTACCCCAAAACCCCACTCAGTAAAATTAATTTGAATTATTTTAACTTTAACATTAATAACAATTATGCTAGATGACAGGCATGCTAACATACATGATAACATGATGGAGTGATGAACTAGTCCAACAACTCAGAAAAGCAATTTGGAACACGCAAAAGCAAGACCGCTACTAGATCTATATCCCAAAGAGATCAAAGACAGAGGGGAAGGACCCACATTGTAGCAGAGAACTGGATACAAAGTGGGTACCCATCTACTGGAGAAAGGCTGAACTAGTTAACAGTATGTGACTGTAACAGAATATTACCAGAAAGATAGAAAGGACAGATTCAGAGAACCCTACCAAGACTTGTAATGGATTGATGCTGAGTAAAGTGAGCAGAACTATGAAACTCCCTGTGTGATGAACTACACACAATGTAACAAGCAAGGACAGTGCCATTAAAGAAGCTTTTCTACCTCCTTGGGGAAAGTTGAAGACAAATTTCCAGACAGAACCTATACAATACAAATCTGCTGTGATTCATAATATGTATTTGTTACAAGGAAGGGATTTTATGGGCAGGTGGAGGGAGAAGTAGTAAGTGCTGCAAAAAGAATGCAATGAAACATTTTAAAAACACACAAAAGAGGGGCAGCTAGGTGGCCCAGGACAGAGAGCACTGGCCCTGGAGTCAGGAGGACCTCAGTTCAAATGCAAATGCGGCCACATTGCCCTGCGACCCAGGGCAAGCCATCTAATCCCGACTGCCCCTCTACCCCCAAAAAAAGTCTTAAAAGAGAACAGGAGAAAGTTCAGAAGGGAAGTGATAAGCAGGTCAATGTTGGTATCAGATTAAATTTAACATAAATTAAAACAACAACAAGCTAATGTAATAAAACAGCAGTTTCATATACACTCTTTTTTCTGGACTTCTTCAGATATGTAATACTTGTTTGATGATTTTCCTAGTTCATAATAAAAACAATTATGCTCTATCTACCACTTTTAGGAGAGGGAAATCACAAACACAAACGATAACACTGGAGAAGGGAGTGCAGGAGGAGAAAAAAGAAAACCATAAAATGCTGGTGTTGATCTTAGTTCTAAGTATTTATTTCTGGGTGGCAAATGAAGCTAATGTAGGTACAGGATTCGTACCCAGTATCGGTATTGACCTCATAGGTATTTTAGAAAGAAAAGCATAAAATGTTAGCATTTTAATGTACATTTTCTGGCCCAGATTTCACATAAAAGCAGGAATTCTTTTATGGGATTCTCTGACAAACTGTCACCTAGCCTTTGGTGTGGCACCTGTAACTCACAGGGAACTCACTGTATGTATTTTTTAAAATAAAAGTTGCTTTGACATATGAACCCCTAGCACACTGCCAATCGACCCCTTCCCCCCGACCAACCCTGAAAAAGGTCAAGCAAAACAGAACTGACTTCTATTACATGCAACTTAACATTTTCAGGGTTTTCTGTTTGTTAGAAGAAAGGAAATATGTGGGCAGGGTAGGGGGAAGAGCATCCAATGTTTCTAATCCAAGTCCTTTTGCCACTTAAAATTGTACAGAGTTGCAGTAATTATCTACACTATTCTTTTGGTGGTTCTTTGACCATTATGTATCATTTCATACCCAACGTTCCCTATTTCTTTACTAGGCCATTACCACAAGGAGCTACAACCACCACGCTTAGGCACCTCCCCGAGGCTACAACTCAGAAGAGAAAAGTCTAGGTGGGCAGCCATGGCTGGGCTGCACTCCCTCTCTCACCTCCACTTACTAGAAAACAAATCTCAGATACCACTTCCCACTAGAGACCCTCACTGATTTCCTCTCATCTCTGCTGTTAATTATTAATCTTCCTCCCTCTCGAAATTATGTTACAAATGCTTTGTATATGGGGCAGCTAGGCAGGGCAGTGGATAGAGAGCTGGGCTCATAGTTGGGAAGATTCATCTTCCTTCGGGCCTCAGACACTTACCAGCTGTGTGACCCTGAGCAAGTCACTTCATTGTTTGCCTCGGTTTCCTCATCTGCAAAATGAGCTGGAGAAGGAAATGGTAAACCACTCCAATATCTTTGCCAACAAAACCCTAAATGGGGTCACGGAATCAGACCCAACTGCAAAATGACTAACAACAATACTGTATACACGTGTCTGGGGAAGAGAAGCCTATTAATAAATGTTTGGTGAACTGAGTAATTTATTTGTGCGTATGCTGTATGTTCCCAGTAGAATATAAGCTCTCAGAACAGAAGGGATTTTCTTGTTTTTTTTTGTTTTTGAAACCCCAGTGCTGGGGCAGGGCCCAGAGGCTCATGGACATTGGCTCTCCCAACCTATGCACAAATGGATCCAAGCCCCCAAACAATTAATGACATTAAAGAAAATTATCCAAAAAGATGCAAATGAGGAAATAGGAAATATAAAAGATGTGGATGAGAATTTCTCAATATTATTGATACTGAAGAACTGAAAGTGCTTGAAAAGACAGGCAACAGTTGCATGTCAAGTGACAATTCATTTGCCAGTAGCGGTAATAATGCAGAGCACCCCAAACAGCCAGGAGACAGAACCCTTTCAATTCTGAGGGTGACGTTGGTAAGCAAGATGCATCCAGATATGTTTGACAAAGATAATGTAACAGTCTGTCAACATGACAAGATGCATTGAGGCAAAAACAAATGGAAATTTTACCTCCAAAATGATGTAGTGAGCTTTGGAGGAAGACTGTGTTTGCCAAAGCCGCCGGAGGTGACAAACGGTTCAGCATACCAGCTTTTCACTGCCATGTAGACTTAGTTTTTGTTTTAGATAAAGCGGCTTAGCAAACTATGTTAATGTACAACACTAGAAAAACTTGTGGCAGTTCACGATGCCCTAGGTTTGTTCCTGTGCTGTAACCGATTTCCCCTTCTCATTATTTATATTCTCTCAAGGCTCCACTCTTGCCTCTGGCCGAAGAAGCCTTCTCACAAGCCACCCCTTCAGCCCCTTCCTCCCGCTGGAGGTTTCTGAGATCCACCATTTTAAGGAAACTGCCCCAGCCAGCCAGGTCCTTAGTCCTCTTCATGCTCCACTCTAAACTCTCTGGACTTTCTCTAATATTTTCCTCTTCCTCCCTTCTCCCTTTCACAGCTTGTTCTTACATGTTGTCTTCCTGTGTTAGAGTATAAGCTCCTTGAAGGCAGAGATTATCTTTCTGCTTGTATTCATATTCCAAGTACAGTGCCTGGCACACAGTACACACTTAATGCTTATTGATTCTAAAATATGGGTCTTCAGTTCTATTTAATTGTTAAAGTAAATGATGACCGCCAATAACTATTTAAGAAACATGTACTACAACAGAAAAAATGTCTCAGTTTTTTAAGTATTTAAGTCATTTCTGGTTTCTTCTGCTAGACAAAAATATCTATCTTCTAAAATGAAATGTATTATCTAATAAGTCAGCAATTAACGATTTAAGTTTTTTGTTTAATGAGGAACAAGGGTGAGGTAACGGGGAAAGACGCAGTAGAAATACTTCTTGCATGAAAGTTTCAAGTTCTTGCTGTTAACGTGTTGTCTACTTTGATTTGCCTGAAGTGAAACTGGTGCAGGTGCTGCTGAGGAGAGTGTTGGAGTCAGGAAGACCCTAGTTGGAATCCTGACTCCAAGGTCAAGTCCCTTAGCCTCTCAGTGGGTGCAAAATAACCCCATCTCCCAGAGTAGCTTGTGGGGATCCAATGAGATAGCCAAGTAAAAAGTGCTTTGCAAACTTCAATGACATAAAAATGTCAGCTATTATCATGATGATCTGGAATCATAATGATATGAGCAATTCAGAAAAAATTTCTGGAATCTACAATTTTTTCCAGGTCCCATATTTGTATTTCAAAAAATTTATTTTATAATACTGAACTTTTGAAGAAAAATTAAAACAAAATCATGTTTGTTCACTTGTGTATATTGTGTGAATGTTAGGCTTAGCACTATAAAAAACTTGTGAAGTGGAATTGCTGTCCCCAGCCCCCAATAGCCTAAAGTGACTGAAATGTAAAAACAAAACAAAACAAAACAAAACCCCCCAAAACCAGAAACACCCAGCACAGTACTTTGCACATATTAGATATACCAGATCTGTCCTTGGTTCAGACTGGCATTTTATCAGTGTTGAGAACTCTATGTCTCAACAGCAACAAAATTCCATATATTGGGTACTTTTGGGGTCCAGACCTGTGCTTCATTGGTGTGGAGACCCCTCTCCACTGATTTAGGTCCCAGAAAGTTGCCCAGGAGCACCCCTAGTTATACAATATGGGTTAGAGACAGGACTTGTACACTAATCTTTCTGATCAATGGCCACAGTCCTCTATCAACTACCTACTTTGTAACAGTGCAGTGATATTTCACTATATTCATAAAACCAGAATTTGTAATTTCCAGTCACTGGGCACAGTTTAACTGCAATTTTTGCTATGACAAAGTGCTTCCACTAAACTTTTCATAAATAGGTTTTTCTTGGGACTAGAAACCCACTAATGGGATTGTGGGGTCAAGGATATAAATAATTTTGTCTCCTTTTTCTAAGGTCCCTCCCAGCTCTAAATGCCTCAATTATGCCTTTCCCTTCTCAGCTTGAACCCAATTTAATTCAACATTAATTAAGCAATTAATATTCGCAAGGCACTAACCTAGGTGCTGGGGATACCAAGACAAAAATGAAAAATGACTGCCTCCTCAAAAGGACATTAACTTGGGGCAGCGAGGTGGCACAGTGGATAGAGCACCAGCCCTGAAGTCAGGAGGACCTGAGTTCAGATGTGGCTGCAGACACGTAACACTTACTAGCTATGTGACCCTGGGCAAGTCACTTAACCCCATTGCCTAGCCGAAAAAAAAAAAAAACAATGCATAAAAAGGAAGGGGGGAGAATTCAGACTAAACACTTGATGGACAGTGGCTGCAAGGTTTTGTGATAAAGGGTCAATTCTAAAATTCTAATGCCAAAGGGCAGTTCTGCCAGCTCCTTGGGAAGTGCCGGCAGTGACCTGGAACTTGGTTTCCTTATCTATAAAAAAGAGGGTAGGGGAGGGGACTAGAAGGCATCTACCAAGATCTCTTCCAGCTCTAAAGCTATGATCATGTTTGTCTATGAGCTTACTGGACAGACTCCCCACTGCCCCAATGCAATTCAGAAGCTTTTCAAAAGAAGCAAAAACCTTTAAGTTTTCTCAGCCTCAGAAATGAAAACACTCGAGAGCCTAGGAAGAATAATTATTACCCCTCAGGTTTACACAAATTTACATTGAGCTGTCCAATTCACTTTCACGATGGTCTGGGAGATCAGCTGTGCAGAGATTTCTATCCTCATTTTACACGAGGAAACTGAAGCTCAGAAACAGAGGAGACTTGCCCTGCCCCAAAAGATCTGCATGACAAACCCTGGACAAACTACTTCCCCTTTCTGGACCTCAAGTTCCTGGTCTGAAAACTAAGAGGGTACTATGTACTACAAGACCTTTAAAGTTCCCTCCCAGTTTTGGATTTCTATGATTCTGTTCAGTTTCTAGTTCATTTCTCCATGGGCCATCACAAAGCATATTTCAAAGATATGTCCAATTTGTCATTATTTTTTGCAACAAAGCTATGGATCCTAAACCTTTACCAGGAACATTTCGACTGCCGATAGATACCAGATAAACTGCATTACCATGAATTGTCATCATATGCAGCAGTCGATCAGCTACTTCCTGAGGGAAACTTCCCAGCTCGTGCAGGCGCAGGGTTCCATCAGGTCTTTCTGAACAGAACCTGTCCAGGTCAGTAGCCAGGACAATCAGGCAGATGTCAACCAAGGAGTAGGGAGATGCTTCCTCCTACCAAATAAACCCCAAGCAAATACACTTTATTAAAACAAAGAAACCTAAAATTATTGAATATTAAATTAACACAGTCAGTTAAAACAAATGATTTTTGACATTTGTGATAATGAAATTCAATACATTCAAACTTAAACATTTATTAAGTACCTACTAAGTGCAGGCTACTGTGCTTATTCTTAAAGATATGGCATGTATATAAATAAATATAATACAAGTTAAATGTAATGGGGCAAAGAAGAATTCAATCCATACTTACCTAATACTTCATAATCAAAAAGTGGGTCATACACACCACGTGCAATTTCATACATGATGACAACTGAAATGAATCTCTTATTTACCTCTTCTTACAACACAATCTAGGTCAGTATCAATGTAATGCAGGTAGATATGATATTCTCCAGATTATGGCTAGCCAATTTCATCTATAAATTTCTGCTTCTAGTCTAAACTTAGATTCTTTATGTCATTTCCCATCAACCGCACTCAACCTTTCCTTCTCTTTCTCAACCCCCCATAGTCCGATGGCAGATGACCTAAAGTCCCTTCTGTTTGCCCCTTCCTTCTTGCTTGCTCATCAGAGATGACCCCCAACACCATGATTACGACCACTTCCACATTCTATCCTGTGTGCTCAAGCTAGCCCTCCCTCTCCTCAATGGCTCCTTCCAATCTACAAGAATGCTCAGACCTCCATAATTCTACAAATAAATACTTCCTTTGATCTTTAGGCCAGTTATCATCATTCCATCTTTTTTCTCTCCTTCATAAAACAACTTTCTTGAAAAAAACTTACTGCTCAATGTCTCCATTTCCCCCACACCCACAGAAACCTGGCTTGCTGCCAAAAATCAGTCCTGCCCTCAAAAGAGCTTCCATTCTACTAGAGATACAACATGTAAACAGAGGAGTGGAGTGTACACACACACCCATACATATACACACCCAAGCAATGATACAAACAAAAGCTACTCTCAAATTGGTGATTAGAAATAATCAAATTCAATGACTTTTTTTTCCCCATTACCCTGACCTCTGAAGAATTCAACACTATTTGACCCTCCCTTCCCACTGGATCATTTAATCTTGTGGTTTCAGACACACCACATTCCTGGTTCTCCATCTATCCTAGTTCTTGTCTTCTCCAGTCTCTCCTCTTCACCCACCTGTTTAAGGAGAGTGGCACCTCATGGGGGTACACAATGTCCCCTTATTCTTCTAAGGTGGATCAACTACCTTGGCTTTTTAATATCTCAGCCATCCCAGCTGCCCAAAGCCACTGAAAAGAAAGCTTCTCAGATCTTGCCCAAAGGGAAAAAGGGCTCTTCCCACACCCTCAGGCTTCACACAATACATTGCTGGCACTTATACTCATATCTATTTCTATTTATTTATATTTATTTCTGCAGGTCTCATTACTCCACTAGGTAAGCAACACCTTAAGACGCTTATCTCAATTTTGTATCTCCTAGCACAGTGTACAGTAATCTATGCCTAAAGTTTGCTCAAGTGTATTAAAATGTATACAGGAGCTCAAAGATATAAAGCCTCAGCTAAGATTTTTGCAAGAAAAAGGCTCCAATTCAAATGACTTCCTGGGCAGGGTGCTACAGCATTCTTCACTTGGGTCAGGGAGGCAAAATTATTTTTTAACCTCCTTTGCCCCAAGAGCAAGAGGAAGAAGCACTTCAGCCTAGAAAGACATTTCCACACCTATTCATACAGGATCACCTGTCTAATTTCAGGCCTAATGAATGATGCAGGCAGATTTGTGTTCTATTTGTCCTGATGTTGAGAATGGCTGGGTTTTTTAAGTCTTGGCTTTCATTTTATGAACCAGAAGTGTGTTGCATCACTAAGGTGGCAAAGAACAGTTTCTTTCTGAGCTCCTAACTAATTCTAATGTAGCTTTCTCCCTCAGCTCCTCTCAAAAATGAATGACTGTCAGGGGCACCATCAGGTGGCACAAAACACAGAGAAAAGAAATTCAAGTTTCAGTGAAACTGTTTGGGAAAACCATCTTTGAAGTCTTCCCCAATCAGTTTTTCCCAATCACCCAAACTAAAACTTTTTCTATCCTTTCTGCATAAGCATGGCCCCACTTAACCATTCAAAGCATCCAAACCACTCATTGTCATGATTTATCCTACCAGCTAGACTTTTCAGCCCCTAGAGAGAAAGGATCACCAGGAGGTCTTTTTGTTTTTAACTAGATCTTTAGGGAAAGTTTGAAAAGATTTTACTTTTCCTTCGAGGCTAAAAGTAAGTTTAAAAATCATCACACTTTATCAAGTTGGTTAGTTTGTTTTCCCCAACTTGAGGACTACGTGGAGGGTCCTGATGACAAGACTGAAAACTTACAGTAGGGAGTGATGCTGGGCTTGGAAGGAAATGTGGGTTTTCAAGCCCGTGGGTCACTCTACAGCATAAATAAACAAATAAATAAACAAACAAACCCAGGCTCTTCCATCTGGCCCCTCCCCAAACCAATCTCTCCATCTGTCCAGCTTCTCCCCCCGCTACGACTGCCCTGTAGACGTGGTCTCCCGGTTAGACTGGGCGCTCCTGGAGGCCGGGGCTTTGCACAGCGCTGGACACACAGCAGGCGCTTACTAACGACTTTGACCAGGGTTTCCCCAAACAGCCTCTCCCTCCCCCTCATCTTCACCTGCCGCACCTTCACCCTCCCCCCACCTGCCCCAAGAATAATTAGAGTTAGCATTAATTAGGGGCCTCTTCCGTGCCGGGCACTGCGCTAAACGCGGTACAAACGTCACCTCTCTTGGTGCTCCCCGCCCCGCTCGGTCCAGCTGAGGGTCCCCCCAGGTGCCCCTCCCAACCCCCCTTCCCCCGGGGCGCCGCGGCCGCTCCCCCACCTGGACCACGCAGCAGCCCGGAGGGTCCTCCAGGGCGTTCGGGGTGACGATGGTACGGGGCCGCAGCCCCGGGTGCAAGAAGTGCACCATGGGGCCGGGCCAGGGAGGCCTCCCGGAGGCGCCGGAGCCGGGGTCCGGACGAGGCGGGTGCCACCGGGGCGCGTGCTAGGCCGGGGCAGCCCCTCCAGGACTTACAGCCGCCACCACCGCAGCCGCCGCTGCCAATGCAGCCGCTGAGGGGGAAACAGGAAATCCGGCGGGGCGGGGCGAGGGGCGGGGCAGGGCGGGGCCGGAGGCGGGGCGGCCGCTTCTCCTCAGGCAGCCCGGAAAGGTGGAGACCGGGCGGCCGCCCGCGGAGACTGAGGCCTGCGCCGCACGGGGTAGCTCGGCCCACTGAGCAGGGGCCCGCCCCTGCCCTCATAGGCAGAGCTCGCGAAGTCCCGCCCCTCAGGGCCGGCGGAGCTCGCGAAGCTCCTCCTTCTAGAGGCAGAGCCCACGAAGCCCCGCCCCTCCCGGGCTGCCGCTAAAGCCCATTTCTCATAGGCTGAGCCCGGGAAGCTTCTCCTTCCAGAGGCAGAGCCTGCGAGGTCCCTCCCCTCCCAGATAAAGCCCATTCAACCCCTCTTCTCTGGGACCGAGCTCACGAAGAAGCCCCGCCCCTCATAGACAACGGTCAGTTTACCAGCACTTCCCTAGGGGGAGGCCGAGAGTTAAGCCTGAGGATAGACACGTAAATGCAAAAACAGTCGTCCCAGTCCATGCTCCCTTTCTAAGGGGGCGGAGAAGCTTAAACAGCTGTACTTAACAGCACTTTCCCAGGTGATTCCCAGGTGAGGGCAATTGAGTGACTTGCCCCAGTGACTGCCCACCCAGCTGGAGGTGGCGGAGGCTAACAAAGACTCCTCCTGCAAGCCCCCTCCTCTCCTCGGCCCCTGGGGCAGGGCTGTCATCACCTGGACTATTGGCGTCGCCTGTCTGTCTGTCTTCCCCCAGGTGTCAAAATGCCCTTCCCAGCGCCCAGGTCTGACCATCTCCCTCCTTTACTCAATAGGGTCCTATTAAGCTGCAGAATCAGCTGTGAAATCTTATAGCATTTAAAGCCCTTCAGCACCTGCCCCATCCTGCCTTCCCAGCCTTCTCACATCATGCTCAGCCCCACAAGCCCTGCGATCCGGAGACACCACAATCCTCCTGATTATTCCTTGCGCAAGACACTCAGTCTCTGGACTCCAGGCATTCTCTGGCTGTCACCCATGCCGGGGATTCCCTCTCTTCAAGTCTCAGCTAAAATCCTGCTTTCCTCAAGAATACTCCCCTCCTCTTTCTTCATTCTAGCCCCTTCCCTCTCCCAATCCGCTCCAATGTGTCCAGTCTAAATCTTGCATGTTGTTCTTCTTCCCCATTGGCCTGTGAACTCCTTAGGGGTAAGAAACTGTCTTGGCACAGTGCCTGGCACATAGTAGGAGCTTAGTCAATGCTTGTTGATTGATTGAAGTGGGATTTGAACTCTTCCTGACTCTGACTCCAATTCCAGGGCTCTAACCCACTGTACCACCATAAAGAGCCGCCAGTCATGACTCTTACGGAGTCCCCAGTTCCACCTCTCATTGAGATCTCCAAGTTTTACCCTTAAGATTCAGTGTCCTGCTGGTCTGTACCCGCCCTCCTTGGCAGGCTAGAGAACAAAAGATTTTGGGATTGGTTTCCCCCCAGTTATAGAGGAAAAGAGGTCAAAGAAGAGCGTGGCCCACTGCTGAGGATAGATAGGGAGTTGACAACTGTCCAGAAAGAGAAAGTTTATCTTTATTTTCCTCTGATTTCTGTTCCAAAGAGAACAGTCTTTGGATTGCATGGTTCAGTGCAAAGTTGACTGGATCTGAGCTATTCAAAACTCCAGTGGCTCCTTGGAGCTCCAGGACAACACACACACACACACACACACACACACACACACACACACCTCATTCCCTTCCTCATTCTCTTCAATCCAGTGACACTGGCCTCGAAAATGACCCTCTATCTCCTAAATGTATATTTTCACAGGCTATCCACCATGTCCCAAGAGTTCTCTGCCTTCATCTTCCCTTCTTGGCTTCCCTGGCTTCCTTCAAGTGATACCTTCCACAAGGAGCCTTTCCCCATCCCCCTCAATGCTGTTGATTCTCTCCAATTTATTCTTGTCTGTTATCTTGTTTGTATATAGTTGTTTACATGTCTCCCAAATTAGACTGCAGGGACTGCTTTTTACTCCAGACAGCAAATAGTGCTTGGCATATAGTAGGGGCTTAATAAATGCTCAGAGATTTGAAGGGCTGAGCTCAAAACCTCTCCAGGGTATGTACTGGGCTTTTTCCAACACTCGCCTGAAAGCTTGCTCCAGCCCTGAAATTCATACACTGGAAGTACCCTGCTATCCCTGTGGCCTCTACCTCTGATTGGAGGGCTCCCCTCAGCACCTCCATTTAAAGAAGCCAGCCTGGGGCCAGCTAGGTGGTACAGTGGATACAGCATCAGCCCTGGAGTCAGGAGAACCTGAGTTCAAATCTGACCTCAGGCATATAACATTTACTAGCTGTATGACTCTGAGCAAGTCACTTAACCCCATTGCCTAGCCAAAATAAATAAATAAAATAAAGAGGCCAGCCTTGTCTTCTTCATCCTTTTCCATGGTGCACTCTGGACTCTGCTTTCCCCCATTAGATTGGAGCCTTCTTGAAAGTAAGGGCTGTCCTTCAACTTGTATTTGTATGCACAGTACCTGGCATATAGTAGGTGCTTAATAAATGCTTGTTGCCTGATTCAAAATCCTACCTCTGTACCCTAAAACAGTAACATTCCCCTACTGCTCTTGGTTCTGCCCAACCGTGTAGTCAGTATTCAGCATCTGCCATGTGCCCCGGCCTATGCTAAACACTACAGTTACAAGTACAAAGAATGAAACAAACAATCCCTGCTCCCAAAGAGCTGGCATTGCAACAGGGGAGACAGGCAGGTACGTGTATAAATATTTCTAGAGGAATTGTCCATCTTCTACATGACAGTCCCTTAGGCCTTTGAAAACAAAGGTGAGGGCTCCTCCCTCACCTGCATAGCCAGCCTGGCCAAACAGAGTTACAGAGTGGTTACACATGAATGAAACGCATTTATTAAACACTCACCATGTGCCAAGCACTGGGCTGAGGGCTGGAGATACAGATAGAAAGGGCAGCCCATTAGCCTCTCTGCTGCTCAAGTCCTCCATTTCTAAAATCTCTAGTTTAGATGACTTTGAAGGTCCTTTTCAGCTCTAAATCATGATCCTAATAAGAAAGAACAGTTATTCCCCTGAGTTCAAGGCACCTGACTGAAATTCACCATATCCTTGGACACTGAGAGAATGGGTGGATGGATGGGGTTACTGATCTCTGCAAGCAATCTCTAAAAAATTACAGAAAACTAGAATGGTGTTACAGGAATGGCAAAGGAGATATATCCGAATGGGGGGGGGGCGGGAGGAAAAGAATGGACTTTGAAAATTGTAGGCCAGTGACCTTGACCTCAATTGCTAACAAAAATTTAGAATATATTATTAATAAGAGCTAGTTAGCAAAAATCTACAAAAAGAAGCAAACAGCCCTCACAAGGAAGCAATGATGTGGCTAAGGACAAGTCATACCAAATAAACCTTATTTCTCTTTTTGAAAAGGATACCAAATGAGTGCATAATACCATTTATCTTCATTGTAATCAAATCAACACTGCTATTGCTTGTAGGAGTGTTTATCAACTATCTAAGGTAGCTAAGTGGCTCAGTGGATAGAGCACTGGGCCTGGAATCAGGAAGACCTGAGTCCAAATCCAGTCTTGGACACTTATTAGCTGTGTGACCCTGGGCAAGTCACTTAACTTCTGTTTGCCTTAGTTTCCTAAGGCAAATAGCACCTACCTCCCAAGGTGGTTATGATGATCAAATGAGATAATTGTAAAGTGCTTGGCACATAATAAGTGCTATATAAATGTTAACTGTTACTATTCTAAGACTCCACTGGCCATCTCTGTGACTTCCCAGGCCAAAACACCCTTCTGAGTCACCACTGCCTATGTATGTATATCTTCCCCGCAGCTGCCAAGATGCATCACCCTAGGGGCAGCTAGGTGGTGCAGTGCATAGAACACTGGCCCTGAAGTCAGGAGGACCTGAGTTCAAATCCGCCTTCAGACCAAACACTTGACATGTACTAGCTGTGTGACCTTGGGCAAGTCACTTAACCCCGATTGCCTCACAAATAAATAAATAAATAAATAACCAAAATGCATCACCCACTGATGGATATGTTTTCTGGGCCAAACAGGGGGTACTTTAGTTCAAAGCAAAAGGGAGTTATATACTATACCACCAGTGGGAGAGAGCAGATCCTGGAGTTATGCATGATTTAAGAACACAGAGGGAAAGGCATTCATAGGGAACGTGTATGTCTGGGGAACATGCATGAAATGGTTCACATGTAGCTTGGAAATTCATACAAAGGCGGCACTGAGAGGGTACACAGTGTCCAGAGAGTAATGACATGATCTTTTCAGAAGCAATGTTAGTATAGTACCACCACCACCCCAAAATCCCCCTGGGGTCACTTCCCCAACTTCTACTCCCTTATAGGGTAGCTGACTATTACTCTTCACAGGGTTCTAGGGATAAACCTGAGGGACTGGAGTTTCAACATTGCTGCTCATGAGCCCCCGTCCAGTGTGATCCCCATTATCAATAGACCAGTAGACATCTACAGTCAATTCTTACTTTATGTAAATTTGCATCACCCAAATTCAACTTTATATAAAGAATGCTGAAAGAAATCCACATTCTAGAAAAACACCTATGTTAACTTTACTGTACAGTGCTGTGCTCTCTCTCTCCACTCCTGCCCCCAGCTCAGCACTCCATGGTCTTTCATTCCTCTGCCAAAAAAACCTCCAAGTGAAAACAGAAGAATATATATGTGGGGAGACTTCCACCACCCTGGTACCAATAGATTAGGGACTTGACTTGAGATTTCCAGCACCAGGAGAGGGGACCTTTGCTCTGCTCCACCCACCCCCACTCGTAGGTCCAGCCTCTTCATGTCTGTCTTCTACCTGTCTACACTCGAATACCACGTCTGTCCCTTGGCACCCTCCCCCTGTGTCATCCATCTTCTCCTGTCGGTTTCTATGTCCAGCCCCTACATGTCTGCCCTGCCTGTCCTGTGTTCTTCCTCTTGGTTCCAACAAGGCTCCTGTGTAGCTAGCCCTGGCCCCCACAGGCTCCTCCTTCTGCTTTTGTTTGTCCATCTCCAACCTCCACATGTCCTTGAACCATGTGCCAGCCCCCTACATCTGGGCTTGTGACCCCTCCCTCCTTTCCCCACATCCATGGGCAAATTCGTATTTTGTAAAAAATCACTATAGAGAGAAGTCTGCAGAAGTAAAGTGAGAACTGTCTGTATTCACTTTTAGAAACAGGATTTACTGAGATGGTATAGCAAGAATAGTAAACACAAAACAATCTCCTCCAACTAGGGGTGTACTCTCCTCTTGCACTTAGAAGGTCCCTAAGTAGAGTGGGCTCAAATCTAAAATACAAAGACAGTAAAGCACAGGTATAGAGGTACCTCCCAGATCCTGGTGCTGGAAGTCATTTTCTCTTTCCATGAAGTCAGGATGAGGTTCCCCTTATATGGAGCTCTCTGTTGAAATTGAAGTACTTTTCCAGAGTCCAGTCAGCCCTTTTATCCATAGAGGGGGTCATGATTCCTGAAGACACTGCCTTCTTCAATGGGAAGACGTCAGGGAAGACTAGCACCTCTGGGGAGAGGGCTTGTCAAGCCCTTTTCAGGGCTGTTCGGCCACTTTTGGTTTCCACCTGTCACCCCTGGCACCAAGAAGCTATAGCTGGTACAGTGGCCACACCCTGGTTAAACTATCTCAGTAAGTGGGCTAAACCAGCCTAAGGGTAATCAACTGACCTCAGACACATTGGTCAGTTAAGGAGATGTCTACCTCAAGCATGTGAAGACTCCCCCCGCCCCCAAGCAGAATGGGCCAGATGAAAAGTTTATTCTAATGACCATAAAGGAGGCTGAAGTGGGTGCTGTGGAGCACTTAGAGCTTGGTCAGACATCAAAGACACCAAGGTCATCCACTACATCACAGGCCATCGCCTTTTGTCTTGCCATTGGACTTGAGAGAATGAAGCTGGTGACTTTGTGTAACTCTGCTGCACTTAAAATCCAATTCGTGCACAAGTCAAGACATCACCCCATGATCTCATTGGTCCACTTTGAAAATGAAGGACGAAACAACATCTCTCCACAACTTCCCACAGGTACTTTCTCTCTTAACAGCCACAGCTAGCACCTCTAATGGACTCTGCAACTTACTTCAGTTGCTTGTGGAAACTTTGATGGCTCTTCTGACCTTTGAAGGTCCACAAGGTCATAACCCGGCTGATTCCATGTCTGAATATTTTGTAGCCTAAGATCAAGGAAGGACAAGAACAAACCAGATTTATTCACCATGTGCTTGTGGACATATAATAACTCAATGGGAAAATGCAGTTTGCTGCTGCTTCCCCACTTAGAAGCTCATAGCAGTGCTGCCTTGATCACGGCTAGAAAGGAAAAGAGAATGAGAGATTTTATATTCAGACTCACTTCTGGCTCAGCGCCTCCTGAGGAACCAGTTCTTTCAGTTCTCCTAACAAATTAGAAGACTTTTCATCACCACACAGTACCAATCTCTCATTACTCATGGTCAGAAACCTGCTTTCCCAAAGTTCCATGTGTTAGATTGGAACTGGGTAGGGAATATTTGCATATGCTCTGTATGACCCAGGAAGGGTAGACCCAAGCATGATCTAGGGTCTGAGACCTGAATGGCCCTTACATATTGTGGTATTGATTTGATTATTGTGCCCAGAGAAGCTGATAAAAAGTAGGTTTGGGGGTAGGAGTAGGGAGGGGTGTGAATGGTATTAGGCATATGGGAAGATAGATGACTAGATGGGATATAAAATATAACATAGGATAACCCTCTTTTCTCCTCAAAACCATCATTGAATTGCTAATTAATTTATGGGATAAGGGAATGGGACCACAAGGAGGCAGTCCCTCTGGGTCAAATGGGGGTCAGGTATGCCCAGGTCTTTGGATATTCGCTAGGAAAGACCACAATGGTAGCAAATGGGAAGTAATGCTTCAATCATCCTTTAATAAAGCACAGAGAGCACAGAGGCAAACAGTGAGGAGGGCACAGAGACAGACATTGTGGGGACAGGGAATGGGGTGGTGGAGGAAGGCAGGCAGCATGGGGAAGAAAATGGGGAGAGGGAGAGTCACTTATGTAACTGTGGATCGGAGTTGGGAGCACTCAGCTTGGGTCTGTAGAAGAGGGAAGAGTGCTGGGGTGGGAGCAGAGTTTGGGGACTCATTTTTGTAGGGTTTTGGCAGGGAAAAAATGAAACTCTTAAAAGTGCTGCTAGTGGGGCAGGTAGGTGGCACAGTGGATAGAGCACCGGCCCTGTATTCAGGAGGACCTGAGTTCAAATCTGGCCTCAGACACTTGACACTTCCTAGCTGTGTGACCCTGGGCAAGTCACTTAACCCTGACTGCCTCACAAAATAAATAAATAAATTAAAAGTGCTGACTTAGGATTAGTTCATTAACATAGCCAAATCATCTCAAAGTTATCAGCAATACGTGGTGTTCTGCTGGTCTTGCTGTGGATATCTGGTGTTTTTCTGAGGCTTACAGACCAGGGCAGTTAGAAGGGACAAGGGGCTCTTATAGTAAGGTGTAGCAGGCTTTCCTTGAGTTGAGTTAGCATGTAGTCTCAGGATGTGGAGTTTAGTTAATTTATGAGACAGTCTGCAAAGAACTGTTTTGTTCCCTTAATCTATGAGACAGTCTCTGACTTCTAGGCTCCCCTTTGCTGTCTCAGTTCCTGCTATGACCAGAAGAAGATACAATTTTAACAAGCCACATTGTGAGCTGGCTGAGTTTCCAAACACTCACCAGTCAAGACAGCTCAGTCCGAAGGGTACATCCTCCTTGAAGAGAAGTTGTAACTCTCAGAGTTTCTCCTGTTAACTTGGAGAAGACCTAAATACATATTGTCTTTTTCTTTTTTTAAGTAAATACTAAACAAAGAAGCAAATGTTAATAATGGTACAGTACACACCCCTGGAGAAGATGCCTTCTTGGAATTAACTACTCTTTTTCAATCTAGTCAATTGTGAACAAATCTATTGATTTGGTTAATAAAAACATATTCCTACTATCAGTGGGAGCACCACAAAGCCCCTCTAATGAACTAGCTACTGGTTATGTAATAAAGGTGAAGGAGAAAGCTGGAACATTATAGCTGCGTCTAAGTATTTGAAGAGCTTTCACCTGGCAGAGAGACTGGACTTACTCTGGCTTGAGAACTCAGAGTAATGGGTGGAATTTACAAAGAGGCAAGATGAGGCTTGATATTGGGAAATTCTTCCTAACAGTGAGAGCCGTCCAAAAGTGGAACCCAGGGACTTGGGAGGTTCCCCCCCTCTGGAGGTC
Source organism: Vombatus ursinus (assembly GCF_900497805.2). Classification (NCBI taxonomy): domain Eukaryota; kingdom Metazoa; phylum Chordata; class Mammalia; order Diprotodontia; family Vombatidae; genus Vombatus; species Vombatus ursinus. The sequence continues at coordinate 6,349,764 of NW_020954603.1, read as the reverse complement.
TCAAACCAAGGCTGAATAACTACTTGTCAGATTTGTAGTAGAGGGAATACTTTTCCCCATAGGAGTTGGCTAGATGGTCTCTGAGGTCCCTTCCAGCTTAAAATCTTATGATTCTTCTTGGTTCCAATGTAGGTTGCTGCTCCAAGGCAAGATCACTTTGATAGTAAAAAATTTAGTGGGTTCCTACTGAAAAAATAACACGAGTCATGGGTTACACGAAGACCTCAGAACACACGCTGGATTTGGAGGGAAAGTGTGACCTGGAGTCAGACTAACATGGCAGGCAGGGGTAGTGGTAGCTGTGTTCCTGGCTTGGGGGAAATACCAAGTTCAGAAAGACAGAAAATATGCTCATAGAGCACAGTTCTTGTCCTCTTGGGTTTGCAATCCAATACCTGCAGTAAGCAAGGACTGTCCCATTTTTGGAAGGCTTGAAATGTCTGGTCACGATAACAAATCCAGTTTGAGTTGGGGAGCCTTTCACATCCAGGATTTCATTTGGGCCTCATGTAACTGGTTTTAGGCAGGGGTCAGAGTCCCTATTTCAAAGAGTTGAACTCAGGCCAAGACCAGTGTCCCTTAATGCACGAACTCACATTTTGTTTGACCAGGGATCTGGGTCTTGTTTAATTGGAGCCTTAGCCTCATCATTCGGTTTTAGAACTAGAAGGGACCTAAGAAATCACCAAGCCCAATCCCTTCCTTTTGTAGAAAAGACCTGAGGCTCAGAGATGATGGGACCTGCTTTGGGCAGGGGGCTAAGCTGGGATTGCAGTCCAAAGGCCTTAACTGACTCCAAATACTGGGCTTTCTACTCTTCTCCACTGCCTCTCATCACTCAGATGAGATCTCTCAACTTTGACCTCTCAACTCTACCTTAACAGAATTGAAATACCTACATTCATTCTAACGGGTACTGAACTCTCTCTCCTTGCCAGGGGCAGTACCTGGATTTGCACTTTCCCCTAGATGGCTCTTAAAGTAGCCCCAGGTAACTTGAATATTCCTAACCAGACTCCTCAGGAGCAACTGGAAGAGACTGAGAATTGAGGAGGGCCAGGCATAGTCTCTTGATCCATTAGATACAAGTGGAAAGTTGTGGTGAAGATAAAATTATGATATTTATAAGGTGTTTTGCAAATCTTAAATCGGCATGTAAACACTAGCCATCAGGTGATGGGAAAAGATGGTATCATCGCATAAGAAGTCACCCTATGCTAATATGGAATTGGGGAGACCTGCTTATAAGCTACAAGGGGAGGTTGACTTTGTCTGAGAGGTCAAGGCTAGAGGAAACTAGTATATACAAGAGAAAACTTCAAAAATAGAACGGCTTATCTTTTTTAAAAATTTATTTTGTTTTTGTATCATTTAAATTTCCTCCTGTGTACCTCCTCCCCCCTCCCAGTCATCTCTAATTTAAAGGGAAAAAAGAATAATGTAAGATGTTGCTGCATATTGTGGATGAACATTTTGATACCTAAAAGAGTGGGAAAAGAACTCTGTTTTAATATAAACTGCTAAAATATGTGTATGAAGATGGGATTTGGATATTTTTGGAGAGAAAATGATCTGCAGCGTGGGTTTGAAAATTCTGAACTCATTGTCAACAATGTGGAGTGAGGTCTTGTGCTTATGTGGAAACAGGTTAATGTTTTAAGAGAAAAAGAAAGATATTTTGCATATTAAAAACTAGAGAAATGTTAAGTGAGAAGAAACATACTTTCATCAAAGAGACTGGGTAGCTAAGAGAAATTTGAGGAACATTGATTTTTTTAAAGTAAAAGGTGAGTTACTAAGAGTCAGAAAGGCTTTCATTTCACAACAGCTGCTAAGGAGACAGAAAGGGGCAGGACAAGGCAAGAGAAAGCAACAGAAGATTGATAATGCTGGCGGTGGTGGTGATGATAATGGTGAGGACTGGGCAATAGATGTCACTGGAGCTCTTTAGCATCACCTAGAGTTGGAGAAAGGTACAATTTTTCATGAGGATTTGTTCTCTTCTGCTGGCACCTCTGGTTTGAGAAAGAAAGTTTGTAATTTGTTGGGGTAGGTATCCTGGTCAGGGGCATAAATTATGAACCAGCCTGGTCCTTATGGCTTAGTGACTGTCAGTTTGTTGAGCTCGGCAGTTTTCTGACTTAGAGAACTGTTATTCACATTAAGGGACAATACTTTTTAATAGCCCTTTTAAGAGTGTTGGTAAGTTGAAGGAACTTGTAAATGCTGTTTGAGAGAAGAGGATTTCCCCAGGGGAGGAGTGGCAGAGCAGAGAAGTGGTTCACCGGGTCTAAATATAAATTGTAGCCTGAAGTCCAGAGTTGTAACTTATCCCAAGCATGAGTTTTCCTTCTCCACGTGTTGTCAGGCCAGGTTCTCATAAGAGTGTATTATTTTATTGAATGTATTGTTTGGAGTATGTGATCCAGGTTTAGATGGTTATTATGATATATTTTACTATTTATGCACTTTCTTTAATATTTTAGTATCTGTAATTTTTCTTTTGCCTCATTAAGTAAATGGTTATATTTAAGATCTAAAGTTGTCATTATTGTAAGTGACTCATTGTGTAGATAGAAACCATGTTGGGTGGCAGCTTGAGCTAGAGTGGTGAGTAGGGGAAGCAGAACCAACCTTAGGACTCTGAGTTTGAAATAAATCCTTTATGGAGGCACGTTTCTGGGAACTTAGAACTGAAGTTTGGAGGAGCCAGCCGAACCCAGAGAGGGGCAGGGGTGTTTATGTCCCTCTTTGTGCCTAGACCCTTCACTGTAGCACCCCATTTTAAGGTGTTACATAGCTTGGTCATCGGAATAACCCGAATTTACCAGGTCACATGTCTTGTTTTATGGGTACCACTTCCTTCCTTTACAACAATTCATGTCTGTCGATACTTTCTGGTATTTGTTTGATTTGTTTTTTCTTACAGTGCAGTGAGAATCCATTACATTTACCTAGCAAGGCCTTTCCACTATCAGTGGGCATCTTAGGTTGTTTCCGGTTCTTTTCTGGGACTTAAAAAAGTAAAGAGCAGCTTTCCTTGAAGCAGTGATGTGGCTAGCTGGAATTCTGAAGGTGGGCTGCTCTAGGGAACTATTCCAGCAACGCTGTTATGGCTTAGCGTTCCTGTCCTATACCTCCCTAACCCTAACCCATACCTTCTGACCTAAGCCTAACACAGATGTGATGGGGAAGTCAGAACACCTGTAGCCATCACTCTGCATCCTTTCCTTCTCTTTAGTTCATGCTACTCACATTTATCACTCAATCCATATCCTGTCGTCTCTATCTATCAAGCCCACCTGCCCCAAGACATTCTCCTTCAATCTTCCAGGAGCTTATTTCACCTGAACTCCTGCCCTCGTCCTGGGGACCTTCAACATGCAGAAGGGCACTCCCTCAAATACCTTAACTTCCCAGGTCCTTGACTTACTCAGTTCTCAGAACCTGCTCTTCTGCCCCACCTCAAGTCTACACAGGGTATACACCCTTTGATCTTGCCATCTCCTTCCCACAAGAGTTCCTGGCCCATACTGAACCCCAACCTCCTGTCATTAACCATTTAGCATTTTTGCTGGCTGTCCTCTATGCATGGAATATTCTCACTCATCTCTGGCTTACTTGAAGACCCGGCTGAAAGTCCTCCTCTGCAGGAAGCCTTTCCTAATCCCACTTAATACCGGTGCCCACCTTCCATTAATTATCTCCAGTTTGTCCTGCTTCTATCTTGTTTAGACAAAGATGTTGGTATGTTGTTCCCCCTATTAGAGCTCCATGACAGCAGGGACTAATTTTCTGGTAGTGGTGTTTTTTGCTTTTCTTTGTATTCCCAAAGAGGCAGCTGGTGGCATAATGGACAGTGCTGCGCCTGGAGTCGAGAATACCCAAGTACAAATTCTATCTCAGACACTTCCTAACTATGTGATCCTGGGCAAGTCACTTAACCATGCCTGCCTCAGTTTCCTCAATTATAAAATGGAAACGATAATAGCACCTATCTCCCAGGGTTATTGAGGATCAAGATTTGCAAAGTGCCAGGCACATAGTGGGTGCTTAATAAAATGTGTTTACGTGGGACTCCTCTCACCTTATCTGACTGATACCTGTCAAACTCTTTAGCTGGATCTTAATCTACTTCACATCTGCTGTGGCTGTCCTCCAAGGCTCTGTCCTGAACCCTCAACTCCCTTGGTGATCTTATCAATTCCTATGGGTTCAATTATGATCTCTATTCAGATGATTCCCATATCTATGTATTGAGTCCTGACCTCTCTCCTGATCTCCAGTATTGCCTTTGGGACCTCTCAAACTGGACGTCTCATAGGCACCTATAACTCAGCAAGTCCAAAACAGAACTTATGTTCCTTCCAAACCCTCCCCTCCTCTGAACTCTCCTTTGACTATGTTATGTTGACTACATTACTAGTAGATAACCAAGATTCTAAACCTCTGTCATGCAATGCATTGCTGTTTTCTCATTTTCCCCTTCACACCTTTAGTTTTTCTCCTCTCCCCCACCACAGACATCATTCTTAATGAACGTTCTCTTCCCCTCTCCCTGGATTACTGCTGCACCAAGCTGCAGGGTGTTTTGCCCCAAGTATCTTCCCTCCTCAGGTCCATCTTCCACTCAGCTGTTAACATGAGGGTCTATGTCACTACCCCCTCCCACTCAATAAACTCCAGTGTCGCCTATTATCTCCAGGATCAAATATGAAATCCTCTTGTTTTTAAAATCGGACTCCTTCCTACAATAGTCCTAGCAAGGTGACCAATCTGAGCTTTGTTTCCAGCTACTTCCCCCTACCCACTCTAGTGCCATTCTGCAGGGAGCTTGCTTGTTGAATCAATGATTGTTAAATGACTGACCCAAGTTAAGCAACTACCACCATCTGCTGACATTTTTGGAGAAATGCAGGCACCTTAGGCTGGAGGCAGCATGGTGAAAGACTCGAGGGCAGAGCAGAGGCAAGGTGCCATCCCAGCAGAGAGCTATGGAAGCAACTTAGTTCAGGGAATTAGAGAAACCCTAGAGATTCTCAGGATGGAGAATCAACCCTTAAGGACCTTGTTCACAACTGTGTGTGCCCAGGCTACACAGGGAGATTTGTTCATCGGTATAAATATATTATTTCTGATGGGTTCTGACAGGAATTCCATTCATTTCTCTTAATTTCTTTCTTTCTTTTTTAGGCAATTGGGGTTAAGTGACTTGCCTAGGGTCACACAGCTGGTAAGTGTCAAGTGTTTGGTCTGAGGCCGGATTTGAACTCGGGTCCTCCTGACTCCAAGGCCAGAGCTCTATCCACTGCACCACCTAGCTGCCCTGATTTCTCTTAATTTCAAATAAAACTTGGTTTGAGCTTTGGGAACCTGTGTGCTTTTAAGGGGAGTGGGTGACTATGCCCTAAATTGGGGAGGACTTCAGATACTGATGTTCCCAGGTTATCGGGGTAGGACCATTGAGCCAGAGAATTCCCCAAAGCATACCTGGGCCCTTCAGGTCAGGAGAGGACCCCTGACACAAATGTTATATATGTTCTTCTTAAGAGCAGTCTTAGAATAGATCCTGCAGTCCAACCCCCTCTTTTGACAGAGGCCCAGATAAGGGAAGTGTCTTACCCAAGGTGGTGTGGTGTCAGGACCCAAGTTTACAGACATAGATGAAAGCATCTAAATGAAGGAAAAAGCATTTATTAAGTGCTTGCTATATACAAAGCAGTGTGCTAGGCACTGGGGATACAAATAGAACAATAAGATAGTTCCTGCTCTCAAGAAGCTCACATTCTAATGTGGGAAGACAACACATTGGTAGGTTTTGGTTGTGAGTCAGATGGAAAGGTCCCATGGTCTTTAAAAGGACAGTGGTAAAGCAGATGGTATTTCCACTGATAAAACCTGAGGTTATGCCATTGGACAATGCCAAGGACTTTGGTAGGGAGAACTTTTTTTCCTCCAAGTCTTAAGTAGATGGGGCTTCTGAGGATATAGGATGGGGGCTGTGGCATCTACCCTGGGGTTGCTTCCCTGGATGATGGCTGGAAGCAGAGCCACTGGTCTGGGGGCACTGTTAGTCCCAGGGCTCTTGGGTGCAGGGTCCTAGGCATCAAGGAAGCTCATTAAATTTTTGGATGACACAAAGCTAATGGGGATAGCTAACACACTGAATGGTAGAATCCAGACTCCCCCCCCAAATTCTTAGGCTAAAACTTAGGGCCAAATCTAGTAAGATAAAATTAAATTGGGTTGAAAGTAAAAAGTTTTATGTGGCTTCCAAAATTAATTTCCTAAATATGAGATGGGAAAGGCACAGTTAACTATCTAAGAAAGATCTGGGCATCAGGGGAAGAGGCGGTTAGTGAATAGCAAACTCAAAATGAATCAAAACTATGATGTGGGCAGCCGAAAAAAGCTCATTCCATTTTAGGCATCATTGAGCAATCATTTAATAATTGTTGAGGTCTCAAGACTACAAGGTGATTGTGCCACTGTCAACCAACAAGCATGTGACTGGGCATCTATGTGTCAGGTGCTGTGTGCTGGGCACTGGGGATAAGAAGACAAAAGGAAACAGTTCCTGCCTTCATGGAACTTATATTTTCTTAGGGCAGACATGGCCAGACCACTTAAACAGAGTAGTTCAGTGGTGAGGACAAACAGACACACACAGACACACAGTCACACACAGACACACACACACACTGCTGGACAGAGTCCAGAGGAGGGCTCAGAGCATGAATTCATGTCAGAAATGGATCAATGGAAAGACCTAGGGATGTTGACCCCGGAAACACATAGGAGGAAGATGAGAGCTATGTTCTAGAATCTGAAGGGCTGTCACCTCAACTTGTCCACCTTGACCCCAGAGGGAAGAATCAGGAATAACCAGGAGAGGTAAGTTTCATCTCGATGTAGGGAAAACTTTCTAAGCAAAGTTGTCCAGAAGTGACCCAAGAAAAGTGTCCAGTGTGTCCTTCACTAAAGAGCACACTCCTTGGACAAGTTGTAGAGGGGCTCTCGTTTAGGTCCAAAGGGGACTAAATTGTCTCTGAGGTCCCTTCCAACTCCAAGATTCTGTCTCTGAGGCCAAGGGCACAAGGAGAGGGTCTCCTCTTAACAAGGACATGGTCTACTTCATTCCCAAGTGGAACAAAAGATGGGTGACAGAAAAAGGTTGTGGCATGGACTAGGAGGGGACAAGAGACAAGCATCCCTACTTTTCTCAGTGGGGTCATTTGCTGAGAGATGACTGAGAGGATCCTGTTGTGGCCTAATGACTGAGAGGAGCATCTGAACAGCTGGGAGGGGGCTGGGATAGGAAGGAGGAAAGAAGAATGGGATTCCCATACAGCAGAGAGGACTCAATGGAGATGAGGGTATGTTTCTGTAGTTGACTCCACAGCCTAAGCTGCTGAAGAAAGCAGAGCAAAAGACAGGTGTGAAAGCCTGGAATGAAGGCAGTACAGGAGGAAAAAAAGCCAGAACAGGGGTGATCCACTTCCTGGGATGGTGGGGAGAAACAGGCATTTAGAAAAAAATGATTGTCAGTCAATAAATATTCATTAAGGCCTACTATGTGCCAGGCGTCATGCTAATCGCTTGACAAATATCTTGTTTGACCCGCACAATCCTGGGAGGTAGGTACTATTATTATCCCCATTTTATAGTTGAGGAAACTGAGGCAAACAGAAGTTGTGACTTGCCCAGGGTCACAAAGCTAGTGTCCAAGGCTGAATTTGACCTCAGGTCTTCCTGACTCTAGGCTCAGTGCTCTATCCACTGTGCCACCAACTGTCTCTGGGGGAGATGACAGACCAACTGTGTACAAATAAGAAAAAGATAGGAAAAATTTTGGGGGGGAGTCTCAGGGAAGGCACTAGCATTAAGAGGGACTGGGAAAAGCTTTCTTTAGAAAGGAGGGCTTCAGCTGGAACTTGAATGAAGGCAGGAAAGCCAGCAGGCAGGGATGAGGAAATGGAGGACAGAAAATGGAGTGTCCCCAACCCTAATCCTGAGATTGGCAGGGAGACTGACTGAGCATTTGAGATAATAGAAGGGCGGTTTTGAATAAGGGAGGATGAAATCGGGGTCTGACCACCCCTTTGTGGACTGAGGTACATGGGAGATGAGGAAATTGAAGCCAGCATACAGACCATCCACAGCCACAGGACCGTAAAGGACAGAACTCTTGACGAGGTGAGGGAACCTCTCTCCCCATCATTTTCTAGGGGTGCAGTGTGGTCACATGCAGGTACAGAAGGAGGCACATGTCAGACCATCAACAAGGCGCCAGATGGTTTTGGCTTAATCTTACAGATTTCTTTGTTAAAGTAAAGTTTCTATTGGTGACGAGGAAGGTAAAGGTAAGAAAATCTTGTGCATCAGTAAAGCTTTTGAAAAAAAAAATAAAATAATGTCACCAAGGATGAATGCAGGAGCAGAGAAGACTGTGATCACCCCAGGTGCTGAATGTGGCTGGTGCCGGCAGGTGACAACAAGGATCTGCAGAGGACAGTCCGGGTTGGAGGGAGTAAACCCCACAGCTCCTGAGGCATGGGAGCAGGGTAAGGTCTGGTGATGGAAGAGAAGAGCGAGGAGGGCCCAGAGTATTGGGGTGCTTGGTGGAGTGTGCCAGCCCTGGAGAGGGTGACAAGGGGTCAATGTGATAGTCATTTATTAAGCACCCTGGTGTACAAAACACTACTGGGGAAGCCAGTTTAGATAAGGCTTAGTCACTGCCTTCGTGGTCCTCCTTGGTCCTCTAAGAGGCAAGGGATAGCCCTGTAAGGATAGGCTCAGAGGAGGGAAGTGATTTGTCCCAGATCACAAGTGAGTTTGCTATAAACAAGCAGGATGGTGTAGTAGAGTAGAAAAAGCCCCAAATACGAAATCTATGAACCCAGCTTAACTCTCAGTCCGGCATCGAGCTATCTGTGTGATCCTGGGCAAGTCCTTTCCCCACTCTGGACCTCAGTCTCCTCCACTGCAAAACAAGGAAGATGACTGATGGTTTCTAAGAAGTTTCCTGCTTGAAATCTATATTCCCATGACCAGCGTTTAACCAGGTTTCAAAGTAAATTTCAATCATCAAAGACAACAGACACCTTATACACAAAATGTGTAACATTTATTTAGGCCAAAACCCAAACACTCCTTTTTTCTCTGCACCCCCCTTGTCCCCCAACTGCTTACACAAGTAACAGACTCATTGGAAATGAAGTACCATCCACAGATACGGTCTAATCCTGTTTATCTGGCCACAGTGGTAACGGTGCATTGGGGCCAGATAACAGAGAACCTTTGGGGGAAAAAAGGTACTGACATTATGCTTTCTGATAGATTTCTAATAAGCTATGCAAGGAGCTGAGCAGAGCTGAAAACCAAAGCTAAAGAAAAACAGATGAAAAAAATCCACGAGCCCAAGGCTCCTGGTACTCTTGAAAACGTCAGAAAGAGACAGCTGTCTTTATTTATCCGGGCCAATTTGATGACCTGGGCTCATCTCCCTCTTTATGCTCCTGAATTCTTAATCTTGAAAAAGCCCACATTTTAGTGACTTCTTGGCTAATTTGAATGCACCCCAAAGGAACTGAAGCAGAATTCTGCAAAAACGAATCTAAAATAGAACACTCGTAACTACCTGATCAAACCTCAAGATCCCCAGGATTTCCCACCAAGTGACTAACACCTCTGGTTGGGGTGCTGTGAGACCTTGGCACCCCCCCATCAGGCGGGGCCCTCACCATGCCTGCTCCAAACAAACAACCCAACAAGGAGAGAGGGCCTACCTGCCCCTCAGCTCTTTTCCAGCAGGCTTAGGGTGGGGGTGGTGAGGGCACAAGCGGCCCATTTAGAACTCTAACCACCTGAAGCATCTTCCCACAAACACACCCAAAACAGTAGCACCTGTGCTATACTAATTAAAAAAAAAAAAGATACACTGATTAATTTAAAGGCCACTCAATGAACTCTTTTCCTAGTGGTTTCATCATACACCATACACATCATACTTTGAAGACAGGGCCTACTCTATTCCCCAAAGAGATAAGCCAAGGTTTGTCACCCAGAAATTCAAACGTTCAGTACATACACTCTATCTATTCCCCAACACCAGTCTGAAACATCTGAGTGAGACTGGATGCAGGGGACACAAACATCCGCAAGCCTGAGTAGGAGGCAGGTGGGAGGCACAGCCCCAGAGCGAAGCCCACCTCACCAGCAGCTAACAGATGGCGAGCAGGCTCCAGTCTGAGCCATTCTAGGATTGAAGACCTTTATTTAGCCGAGGCTTGACCAGTACTGTTAGCCTCAGGCCAAAAGCTGCAGGACATCCAATCAAATGTGGCAAGAGAACCTGAATACCAGATGCAGATGCTCTCAAGTTTTCCTGTTGGGTTATGTTCAAATTGGGCAGGGGCAGAGAAGCAAGGAATCACAGCAAAGAGGCAAGAAGCATGGAGGTAGGCTTTTCCTGCAGTTCCTACCAGGACTTCACGCACTTATGGAAAATGGGACCATCTGAAGCCCAACCATATGCCTGCACTTGTCCTTGTCTGAGGGGGTGACAGACAGCAGCAGGAAGGGGAGAAGTCAGACAGCAATTCCACATTCACGGCAAGTGAGCCCCTCTTCCAGACGCTAGACCAATGCTGGGACCACGATGCCTTCTTCTTGTCCCTCTTCTCTCAGCACAGGACCTGCAGGGTTTCATTAGAAGGGGCAGCTCCTAATGGAATCCTGAAACACCATAAGGGAAAAACCAGGATGGGCTAAAAAACATCTTCCAATGGATATGTGTTAGCTTATGCCAAAACACCTATGACCCCAGGCCTTCCATTAACAGCAGCAATTTCTCTGAAGTCCACTCTATGGAACTGGGGCTTCCAAGTACAAATTTCTGCCAATAAAGGGATCCTTGCAAACCATCTCCTCATATGATCGTGGCCCACCACTCTATGGGCATCCACACCCCCACATTGAAGACAGGTGAGCTGCTAATCGACACTATAGGGTCATTCTTAATCACAATAGTCTATTTCCTAGAGTGCAGCCTTAGAGAGATGGATCCTACATTCTTAAATGAAAACAAACAAAACACCAAGAAACGAATAAGCCTTCAACTCCCACAGGTAGGAAGCACTGACTTCTTGGCTGGAGAAGCAAAAGAAGCCTCTCCAATACTTCTTAATTCTTGCTCATTGCACAAACCAAGGGTGCTTTCATGTAGTGTCAAAGTTACAACCAAACATACTTGGGCAAAGATCACTAATGATCCTGGCCAACCTTCAGGTCTAACCACATACAGTTCTAATTTATATCCATCCTGGTGCACGGTGAGCTCTCTCTGAAGATGTTCTGAGGTCCAGAATGCACTTCATTCCTTTCCCTTCGCATGGAGTACACAGATGCTGGTGAGTGGTTCCACACTTATCCACTTTGTGCTTGATGAAGTACCCCTGGCCATAGGAGAGGGAACTGTGGACAGCACCAAATGCTGTCACATTCTGGTGCTCTATCACTCAAAGGTACAATGCTTGGCAACAGGGAGGGCCACAGCATTCCACTTGTGACTGGGGCTGGACAGTCACTGTTAACAGACATCACAGCACAGCTGGATCTAGGGTCTAACCCAAACAGTCTGGTGTCTCCATGTGCTATCGCACCTTGCTAAGAACCATCCTGGAAAGAAAGGCACGAGCATTTTTAAACATAATTGGGGCAAGTGCTACTCGCTGGCCAGGGAGCTCCTCCTCCAAAGGTTCTGCCCACTGCTGATGGGGGTGACAGGGCAGGGTCAAGGTTAAATTAAACTCTAAATATTCAAGCTAAGGGAACAGCTGCCTGGTTTCCACTAGAGGGCTCACCTGCCCGTACCATAATACAGATGAAAAAAACACCTTTCCATCTTCCAGACACTTTTAGTGATTTCGTAAAGCAGCTCCTTACCCCCAACCTGACCTTTCCACCTGAGCAGCACACACTTTTTCATCCTGTATGGGGCAGGACAGAGGGGGGAAGCCAAGTCCTCACAGATCTTTGCCTACCCCCGTGGCGCTCAGGCTGGAGGCAGCAGATAGACAGATGGCAGGTTCAAGGCTGCAAACAACTGTCCCTGGTCCTCAGCTCTGACCAACCAAGTATATGCTCTATCCTGCCAATGTGTCACAGTTAGTGATATTTTAAAAACAAGCTAAAAGAACCACACCTAGAAAGAAAAAGTGAAATTAAACTCAATTTTATATGAATGTGACAACAGGTTTTCTCCCTCCTAAAAAAAAAAAAAATCTGCTATGTCCCCCTGAAGTAGATTTCACCTGTGACAATAGGCCAAGTCTACAAGACTTCCTTACCCTACAGGACTGGAAGAAATCCTATCACCATGAATTTACTCGTTTTCTTCCTTTAGCCGAATCCCATTTTCATTCTGACCAAAATTAAAGTTGAATTATTCTCATAGTCACATGAAATGAGACCAAACAAAGATGTTAACTGCATGCTAGTAAGATAATCACATTAAAAAGGAGAACTTTCTTTAGGAAATGAGCAGTCTTACAAATGCCCCCCTCCCTAACTTTAACACATCAATTCAAACCTCTGTGTAAAACACAGGCTGTCCCAGGAAAATGACAGTTGTGCTGTAAAGCAAAGCTGGACTCTGTCTTTTCCCCAGACCAGGATCAGTAACAAGCTGGTGCAGTTCCTCCGTGCTCCCAGAACGCCTGGCTGGAAACACCAACGGCTCTTCCCCATTGGGCAGAGTCCTAGAACAGCACTCGACTTTTTGGGTGGTGGGTGGTCAGTCGAGAGAGGTTCTCCTGAAGACATGGATGAGGGTCAAGAGATATCCAGCAGCTGCCAAATTCTCTCCCTGGCTGTCTTTTCCTTCGTTGGCAGTGAGACAGGAACAAGACGTCAGAATAAGAACAGGGACAACCAAGGGCTTTGTACTTCAAGACCCCAGTCCCTGTCACTGCCAGCATTTCTCCCAACAGGGCATGGGCATGTGGTGCAACCATGGGCTCCCTGTTCAGAGACAGACATGGAATAGAGGAGAAACGACTAGGTGATCCACAGGAGCCTGCATACAGATTCACACCTCTACCACCTGACTTACAAACGAAGGGGATATTGGGACATTTCACAAAGAAACAAGGCAGAAATATTTTTTAGGAGGGAAGGGAATCAGGTACCAAGAAACTTCACAAGAAAAGAGCCGAGCAGCCTTCTCAGGATAAACAGAGAGAACGCGTGCTTGGCTGCTGCACCAGGAGAGAGGCGTCTCAGAAAGAGAGGCCGCGTGAGCGAAGGCGTCAGAGGAAAGCGGCCCCGTGCCCGATTCCTCTTCTCTGTTCTCCCTCAACAGCCCGGTGGCCTTCTCCTTGCCGGGCACATTTTCTTCCATCCATTCCCCACCAGCAACAGCCTGGCAAGCGGCCTCCACCAGGCAAGGACCCAGAGTCCAGCGGCTGCGCTGCCACTCGCCCCATTGCAGGGGATGGCCGGGGATGGCCGGCGAAGGCCGTGCCCAGCAGACAAAGCAGAGCACGTACCACACCAAGGGCCCCTGGCTCGGGAGGGGCCTGCAGATCTCCTGAATGTGGACCACTCTGCAGTGGGCTCGGGCACTGAAGTTTATCATAATGATGCACAATCTCACAAGCACAGGTATACTCACACACCAAAGGAATTATGTGGAAAGGTCTCTAAATGGTCAGAGAAGGCTGGATGAGGCCCTTCTCCTCTTGCCTTAAATTTTTAAAAAATCACAACAGGAATTAGAGACTCGCTTGAATGGGCATCACTGTCCACGTCCACTAATAAATAACCCTACAGTGGTAAGGTACCAAGGCTCCTCACTGCAGCAGGCCTCCTGACCAAAGCATAGAGGAGGGAGCACAACCACAGTGCCGGCCTTCTGTGGCCCTGTAACACATGGTTCTCAGTGGAGCTTGGCCTGCGATTGCTTCTTCCCGGGGGGTGGCCGCCCGTGACGGACAATGTGTTTTTCTAAGCTATCCAGGATGGCAATGGCGATCTGCTGGACGTGGGGGTCTGTCTGGTCCTGCTCCTTGATGTTGTACAGATGCTGCAGCCCACCTTCCTCGATGAGCATGCTGCAGTACCGGGCCGCTGCAAGAAAGCAAAAAGACATGCCTTAGCCCGACTGTCTCCCATAGCAGAGCTGCTGCCAAGCCCCACACAATAGCCCTCCAGTGCCCATCGAGGGGGCTCTGGGCACTGGCCTCACCAACGGACCCCACATCACCTCAACGTGCCAGTGACAACTCACGAGGTTCCCCCAGCAACCTTGTGGGCGTGCTGCTATTCTTATCTCCATTTTACAGGCTTAGCAAGATGAAGTGGCTCGCTAGCGTTCGGACATCCTCTGCTCCAGGCCCCCTCAGACGTCGGATCGCGGACTGTATAGACCTGGGAGGGAGGCTCCTTAGCAGAAGGGGGCGGGCAGCCAGGCAAGGACAGCCCCCTTGGCTGGGGGAGAAAATGTGTACCTAACTAGGTACATACAAGCTACATCCTGTTATCTCTGCCTCAAGACATCGTACACTCCCTTCCAGGAAGAGCTCATACACCACCTTCCCCCGTGAGACCTTTCCCTGAACAACTTGTAGCCAGAAAGGATCCTGCCCTTTTCCAATTTAACTCAATTCAACAGGCATTTATCAAGCACCTATCTGCGCCAGCTGAGTGCCAGGGGCTGCGTTAGAAAAACAAGACAGAAAAGTCCTTGCTCTCTCCTCAGAAGACCCAGCATGTGTATGAGTAAAAAACAAGAGAAAAGATTTTAGTGTGCCAGCAGGACACCAAAAGGCTGGAGACGGAATTGTTTATCTTCAAACCCCTTGCAGTATTTAGCACGGCTGTCATGCACACGGTGGGCTCGTACTAAAGTCTGTCCAACAAAGGCGGAAAACAGATGTCCAGAGGGGTTCTGCTTCACACCCAAAGGCACAACCAGGAACAAGAGAGATATCGACTGCAAGTCGGCATATTGACTAATTATAATTTTTAAAAAACACTTCCCAATAATTGAGAGCTTGCCAAGAAGGGCTGGATTGTCTCAGGAGATAGTTTTGTTCACTACACCATGAATGAGACTTCATAAGCTGTACCACGAGGACCAACAAAAGGAAGTGTAGGAATTGGCTGAGAAAAGAGGGAATTTCAGATGGACGAGACAACTATCACGATGTATGCATGTGAAGGGCTGTAATACAGAAGAGGGGTCAAAAGGTGAGCAGCAGGAGTGCTGAGGGAGAGGTCCAAAGGAGCAGAATGGCCCAAAGGAAGGAAAAGCTTCTTGACCATGACAGCTCTTGCACTGTGGGATGGGCTGCCTCTGGAGGAGGCAGGGTCAGCCTCTCTGGAGGTCTGTCAACAAAGGCTGGATGGATCATTCTTTGGTTGGTAATGAAGTGGAGAACATTAATTTGCAGGTAAGAGTCGGACTAGATGGTTATTGAGGACGCTTCTCATTCTGCAAGTCTATGATGTAAAATGCATCCAGGGTTCCTCCTCTAGAAATGACCCAGTTGAGAGCAACAAAACCATGGTTACACTGTAAAGCGAAAGCAGCCTTGTGCCAGCGTTCTCCTTTAACCCTTCCCAATAAGCCAGGTAGCCACAAAAGAGGGAGAAGCTTACAGGTCCACATACGAGATTCCTTAGGGCACCTCAAACGCATTCAGCAAGGCAATCACACATCGAGTAAGAACTGGTTGGTCTTTTTCAGGCATAAGTTAGCAAACAGAGACGGACTCTGCCATGCCCCCCCCATCTCCTCCTCCCCAGTACATACGGTTCTTGCTGCAGACGTGCTGCATGGCCCACACCGCCCACAGCTGCACACCAGGGGTCGCAAAACAGCCGAGCAATGGGAAAAATGGATTGAAAGACCTGAAAGTTAACGAGAAGAGAGGTCACCATTTTCTAGAACGGGCCTTCTAAATGTTGTCATCCTATTTTAAACTGGGGGGGAGATCAGAGGGAGAGGTCAGAAACAGAACAACAGGGGAAAAAAAGGATAAAACCAAGGGAAAAGACCAATGTAAGTGAAGGGGAAGTCATGCTCAAGTGAGAGGAAGAGAAGGCATAAGTTTCACACTTTTAGAGCACTTCAAGGTTTACAAAAGGCTTTCTTTTCGATACACCTGGCTTCTGAGATAAAGATCACCAAGTGCACCAAAAATGTGAAATAATGAACACCCATTATGGACAAGGATGATAATTATAATTTTTTAATCCTCAAACAAAAATAATTTCTTCCTTTGAGTTCTGACTTGTTTTTGGTTGTCTTTATCCTTATTTAGATACTTTTGCAACTCAGACTCCTCTGAGAACCACTCCCAGCCTTGGATTCCAAGTCACCTGGGACCTCACTGGGTAAGCTTGTCCTTTCAAGGGCTATGACCCCAAAAGAGCATTATTTCTTCAGAAAAAAAGCATGGCAGAGGCTGTGTCCCACTGACATCTATTGATGCTAACAGGCTAGCGTGGAGTAACACGTCAGCAAGCTATCCCCTTTGAAATGTCCAAAACCTTTGACCCAGTGATCCCAAAAACAAAGTCCTTATACATACTACAATATTTATAGCAGCACTGTTTTGTCGTAGGAAAAAAACCATTTCTACATTATGTGGAACCAAAGGAGATGTCCATTGAGTGGGAAATGGCTAAATAAACAGTAGTATAAGAATAGAGAAGGAAGTAGAATAAAAAAAAATGTAAATAATGAATACAAGAATGGAAATGCAAAGAACAGCAACCACAAAATGTATGCTGCAAAATGACACAGAATGCTTGACTCTAAAGAAGAAACGAAAAAAAAAATTACAATAGAAGAAGAAATGAGAATATTTCCTCCCATTCCTTTGCATAGATGTGTGTGTGGGTGGGGGGGGGAACACTGCATACACTGTCAGACTGGTTTCTACTGATTTTTAAGATCTTTCCTTCCTCGCTCTTTTTTAAAAGTCTTTGTCATAGAGAAGACAAAGGGGGAAATTTAGGTGACATTAAAACAAAAGATATCAATAAAAATTTATTCTAAAAACCCCCAACAAGCTAGCCTTTCTTATGCCCGATAAAGTTGGTCAGTTAAAGCCAGAGGACCAGGGCAGATGGGGACAGAGACAGCTACACTAAGACCCTGGCTAGGTTACCCTCTTAAGCAACTGGAGAATTTCCGTGGGATGTCTCCAAGTTCTTAGGCTTTTTTTATACCCACAAAGGGTCTATAAAATACTTTTATTTGCCACAATTCTGTGAAGTAACTAGTACTGTTAACCCCACTTTACAGATTAGAAAACTAAGGCTCCTAGAAGGTGCCCTGCCTCTGACCCCACCTTCCTCCTTGGGCAGGCCACCCCCAGCTATCTGGTTTGCTTCTTCCATTTCCCAGAGTCCAGTCTGGACTGGAAACTAAGAGGGTGGGGTGGGTAGACCAACAATGGACTCCTAGGGAACACTCTCATGCCATTGTTCTCCTCTAGGAAGCACCTTCGGGATCTGGGGGCAGGACTTCAAGGGACAGCAAATGCCAGCGTAAGATGTTTTGCAATTTGAGTAACTTTGGATACAACTTAAGAGAACCAGGCCAGGTGGCTGTCACCTTGCAAAACAGCACTGACAGGGTTTGGAAGCCTCCAAGTGTGGCTCATGGGGCCATGGCTTAAGGGCAGGTGAAACCAGAATGTGAGAGCCAAAGAGGTAAATGACTTAGTGCTTATGAAGACAATCACAAAAATGAACTACAACTTGAATAACTATGACTACCTCATTATCCAGCTAATTATGCATCATCCTATATTCAAAGTGGTGCCTTCCCCTATGCTCCCGACTCCTCTAGCTGAAGGGATGGTGATGGGAAGGCAGAGAGCAGAACACATTTAGACTGGGTTATTATTATTTCAAAGTAGGAACACGGTCCAGGTGGTGAAAAATCACCCGCTTTTGGTAAAAACATCCATGCCCCATCTAGGTAAGCAACAGCCTTCTGCTCCATGAGGCTGCTTAATTAAATTTACAGATTTAATTAAAAATTATTTCATTTTTATTTTCAGATACAAGTTTTCTCCCTCCTTCCACTCCTCCCCCCCCAATGAAAAGGCAAGAGATACAATACCCATTATACATATGAAGTCATACAAAACATATTTTCCCATTAGCTATGTTCCAGGAAAAAAACAAAAGGAAAATAAAGAAAGAAGAAGAAATATGCTTCAATCTGCATTCTGAGACAATTGGTTCTCTATCCGCAGGTGGATGCCATTTTACATCATGAGTCCTTTGGAACTGTGGTGGATAAGAATTACTAAGCCTTTCACTGTTGATTTTCTTTTCAACATCCCTGTTACTCTATTGTTCTCCTGGTTCTGCTCACTTCACTTTACGTTAGTTCATACAAGTCTTCCCAGGTTTTTCTGAAACTGTCCCCTTCGTCATTTCTTACAGCACAATAGTATCCATCACATTCATAACTAGTTCAGCCATTCCCCAATTGATGGGAATCCCCTCAGTTTCCAACTCATTGCCATCACAAAAAAGTTCCTATAAATATTTTTGTACATATGGGTCCTTTTCTTTTGATTTCCCTGGCATACAGACCTAGCAGTGGCATTGTTGAGTCAAAGGGTATGCGCAATTTTATAGACTTTTGGGCACAGCTCCAAACTGTTCTCCAGAGTAGTTGGACCAGTTCACAGGAGGCCATCTCCAGTTGTCCTGATCTATATCTGCCCCTGGACCCAGATAGCACCAGAGGAGAAAATGAGGCTCGTGACCTTGCACAGCCCTCCCTCACTTAACTCCAATTCACTCATATGCCATGGCATCACCTCTCTGATGTCACGGTCCTCTTCGAAAATGAAGGACAAACAACAAGTTCACAACTCCACCAACAGTACTTAGTGTCTCTATTTTTCCACATCCCCTCTAGCATTTGTCATTTTTCTTTTCTCTCATTTTAGCCAATCTGATAGGTGAGAGGTGGTACCTCAGAATTGTTTTAATTTGCATTTCTCTATTAATTAGTGATTAAGAGCATTTTTGCATGACTGATGGCTTTGATACCCTGCTATTGTTAATACTCATCTCTTCAAGCTCCTCCAGAATCTGGCCTCTCCAGCTATCCTATTATTACTTTCCTCCAAGGACTCTACACTCTAGCTAGACTGGAAAAGTCTCTGTTCCCTTGAACAGTCCTGGAAGTGAACTCAGGGAGACCTGGGTGTGATTTCTGACCCTGAAACCCACTTAGCACAGTGCTTGACAAAAAGTAGGTCCTTAATAAATACTCTATTTGATCGTGGGCATTAATTCACCTCTCTGAGCCTTAGTTTCCCCACCTGTAAAATGGGGTTACCACCATCTGCAGCAATGCCTACCCACCCAGGGGTTGTGAAGGTCAAAGGCCACAATCTAAGTGAAGGACAGAAATGCCAGCTCCCACTGCCTCAACCCTTTCCCTTCTTTGTCTTTGTTTACAACATTCTCTGTATCAGAAATGTCTCCCTTCTCCCTTCTGGAAAACTTCCTTGACCCCTTTTCCCTTCAGACTTTACATGGTCCTTTGATCAGCCCTCCTGGGGCACTTATGTCACCTCGAGTTTCCGTTTTCTGTGCCACTGTCTCATTCCAATAGGAGATAGTGAGATTCCCAACTGCAGATCTATGCCTTACATAAATCTCCTAAGTCCTCTGGGGCTTACCCTGCACTCAACACTTAACAGGCATTTGTTGAAGGAACAAATGGATATGGTAATTACCTGTATGCCACCATCTCACAGTCCGGTGTTGGCCATTTCAAAATGGCTGAATGCTGTAAGACACAAAGACACAACACAACTGAGCATCACGGTGACTGCCATGGTGCACAGACTCCAATCTCTGACGTTGTGACCACAGACCAACATGGCATCAATCCACAAGAGAACACACAGGCTGGGCTAGGACCGTACCAGATCATCAAGGAGGGCGTTTCTTTGGGTGCGGCTCAACGTCCAGGCCTGTTCACCTCTGGATATCAAATGGGCAATAATTCCAGCTGCAAAGTAGCTGACTTCAACCTCAACACTGTGCAGGAGTTTACTGATATGGTCGATAAAGTCCTTCCACATCAGCTCAGAATGTAATTCTTTGACTTCAGCAATATTGTTCTGAAAAGAAGCAAAGCACATTAAAACTTCCAATTAGGGCAATCTCTTAATGATATACTGTTTTAATTATGTACTTAGAGGACTTTATACCTGGGACTAATTCAATTCAAACATTAAGCATCTGCTATTCTTGACCCCTCTTCAACCTTTGAAACATCAGCGGCACGCCTCTTCTCCTTAGGGGATCTCTGTTGTTGTTCAGTCCTGTCCGACTCTTCACGACCACATGGACGTGAAAGCTGTCCATGAGGTTTTCTCGGCAAAGACACCGGAGTAGTTTGCCTTTTCCTCCTCCAGTGGATAAGGCAAATAGAGGTCAAGTGACTTGCCCAGAATCACCCATCTAGTAAGTGTGTCTGAGGCTGGATCTGAACTCAGGTCTTCCTGATTCCAGGCCCAGTACACTAACCACTGAACCACTGAGCTGCCTCGCAGGGGAGCTCTGGTTTGGGACACTGCTCTTTGCAGGCCTCCTGCTTCTCTGATCACGACTTCCTCAGTCTCCTTTACTGGATTCTGAACCAAGTCATGCCCGCTAGGCTCTTTCCTGAGCTCTCCGTTCTTCTCACCTGGTGATCTTACTAGCTCCCATGGGTTCAAGGTCATGCACACAGTTCCCACAGCTACGGATCCAGCCCTAGTCTCCTAAGCTGTTGTCTCAGGGCACAAACTGTCCATTTCAAACTGGATGTCCCCTTGGGGTCTCAAATTCAGCACATCCAAAACAAAACGCATTATCTTCCACCACAAACTAAGCCCTGTTCCAAACTTCCCTCTTTGTCACTATCCTTCTGGGCTCTCAGGTTTTATAACCTCAGTATTTTTCTCAATACCTCACTCTACACATCCGAGCAGACATCTCTCTCTGCACACAGCTACCACACTAATTCAAAGCCCATCACCTCTCAGCTGTATTACTGCAAAGAGTCAACCTCCTAGTCTCTCTCCTCTACAATCCATTCTCCGTAACGATGCCGAATTTCCTAAGGCACTAGTTTGACTATATCAACTTAACTCAATCTCTGCCTCTCGCCTCCTAAAAAACCTCCAGAGGCTCCCCATTCTCTCTGGGACCAGATAAAACTCCTGTTGCTCTTCCCAATCTGACCCTGACCTTCCTTTCCAGCCCCACTGGACATTCATTACTCCACCTGCCTATCTTCACACACAAGGCTCCACCTCTACTCCTTCACGAGCTGCCTCCTCACCCAGAATGCCCTTCCTGCTCACCTCTGCCTCTTAAGACTCCCTAGTTTGAGACTCAGGTTAAGCATCATCTTGTGCAGGAAGTCACCCCCGCCCCAGGTGTACCCTCTCCAAAGTTATCTTCCTCTCATTCTAGAGGTACCTTCTATGCACCCACTCATATGCAGGCTGTCTCCCTCAGTGGAATATAAGCTCCTAAAGTGCAGGGGCTGTGTTTGCTTTGTCTTTGTATCTCCAGGCTTAGTACAAGGCGCGGCACATAGTAAACGCTTGTTGATTATGTGGTAGGCAATCTGTTTGGCTGAGGATGTGAGGCTGAAAAAGATAATACATGGCCTCAAAGAACTGACAGTATGGCGGTGGTGGTGGGGGAAGAGGCAAATGACAGTTTTTTTAAAGTTTAATTTTTTTCAATGAACAAAAATCTATTTTCTCTCTGTTTTCCCCTCCCCCCATTAGAGAACAAAGTAACACCCAAGTAAAAGTCTGTACAGTCAACTAAAACAGATTTCCACACTAGCAATGTTCAAAACATCTTAGTCCTGTCTGTACAGAGTTTATCACCTCTCAGTCAGAAGGTGAATCACATGGAAGCATTTTCATCATGGGTTCTCTGAAGTGCATTTGTCTTTATAACATTGTCTTTTCAGGTTTCTCTGAAACAGTCCCCTTCACTGTTTCATATGGCCCAATAGCATTCCACTACATTCATATGCCATAATCTGTGCAGCCATTATCCAACTGATGGGCTCCCCCTAAGTTCACAGTTCTATGCCATGACAAAGAGCTGCTATAAATTTTTTCTGTTCAAATGAGTACTTTTATTCTTTGATCTTTTTGGGGTAAATGTACTACTGGGTCAGAAGGTGTGCACAGGTAACTTTTTGGACACGGTACCAAATGGCTGGACCGGTTCCCAGCTCTACTGACAGGGTATCAATGTGCCCGTTTTCCCACAGCCCCTCCTGCATGTCATCTTTTTTTGTCAATTTTGCCAAGCTGATGGGTGTAAGGTAGTTATCTCAGAGCGGCCTTAATTTACATTTCTCTAATTAGTAGTGATACAGGAGCACTTTTTCATATAGTGGGGCAAATGAGGTGACACGTACAGAGGTGAGAAAAATAAGAGGAGAATAAAGTAAAGGAGAGATTCAAATGAGGCGCTCTCAGACAGATTGAAGGACATCAGTGCCTTCTATCACTAACTACCTTCTATTAACTCTCTTGTGTTTATTCTGCATATACTTACATATATGGACATGGTTTCCCTGATAAATAAGAGCAGAGGCTGACATTTTTGTCTTTGTTTGCTAGTACCTTGCACAGAGCAGACAATGAAGAAATGTTTGTTGACTGACTGATTGATGGAGAGATCATATTGAGCTTAAGTAATGAGGAAAGGCTTCCTTAGGAGGCAGCACCTGAACACAGCCTTGAAGGAAGAAAAGGATCATTTCCTCGTCCAGGGTCAATGAGCCTTGTTCCCTGTTTCTAGCCAAAACAGTCCTTCCAAACGTTCACCTTACTGCCCAAATGCCTCCATCTTCTTAGATGCTTAAATAATGGAAGTAGCTTATGTTTGTAAAGCAAAATCATTCAGGGGCGCTCCTGTGATGGAGGCAGTTAGTCCATTATTATTAGGATCATTTTACAGCTCAGTATCTGGCCTTGACCAGATACACCATATTGGGCTGGTCTCCCTGATTGTTAGAGATAGTAAGGCAGTAAGGCAAAAAGTTGTGTGAAAGCTCAAAGGGAAGTCAAAACTAGAATGCCCCACACTGACAAACTATTGCTGTAAAAGAACTTAATTAATTTTTGGAAAACAAGCAAAGCTCCTCAGAGGGCCTTGGAAGCTGGAGGGGATAGTTACTGACCCCTCTACAATGTGCCACTGACTCCTTGAAGTTGGAAGAGCAATGAGAAGCCCAGTATCCAGGCAGCTGCTAACCACTGCTAGGAGGAAAAACCCTCTTGTCATGAGCGAGACAAGATGGCACTGAAGCCTGCAAAGATGTTTTTACTGAGGAAACTCGCTTTTCCGTTTCAAGGCTCTACTATACCCAAAGCACTGCCAAACAAGTGTCAACCACCCAGCCTCAAAGTAGTTTGGAGAATTTTTTCTCCCAAAGGTCACAGAAGTACTACTACCCTCATTGATGGAAAAATATACTGCTACACTGAGAAAAAGACTGGTACTAGAACTACAAATATTACCAAATGGAGAGAGAATACTGTGAAATGATCTTGTAACCAAGTCTCACATCACAAAAGATTAAGAACTTTATCCAAGAGATGGAGGAAAACAGGCTTCAATGGCCTAGGAACACACCTAATTTAAACTCCATTAAAAATATATGGGTTATAACCAAGGTTAGATGTGGAAAAAAATATTCAATGTGATAAAATGTGGTTTTATGAAGAAAATTAAAGAATATGTGTCAAGTTCTTACAAATTCAATGCTAAAACAAATGACTGACTGCACCCAAAGGACATAGTTAAATTTTAATGAAGATGTAAAAGGTTAAGGCCTCCTAGTCACTGTCACTATACTCATCCTCATCCCCACCTGCATCATGCATTAGCGTCGGTACCTTCTCTTTACTGGTTCAGATCATACTCCTCCATCCCCGGGTCCACCTGTCCACCCACCCATCCACACTTCCCTATTCTGTGAGATTTTTATTCCCTCCCCATGCAGGAGGAGTCAGCCCGTACCCTCTGTGCACTCCCACTTGACTTGGACCTTCTGACAACTTGAAGTTTAACTGCATGATCATTAAGTGCCCACTATCTACATGGCTGGCATTGGGGAGGGTGTGAGGCTCATTTAAGACATAAATGTCTTAGATCTAAGAAGTCCTTAACTTCAGGGAGCTCATAGTCTAGCAAGGATATCAGGCACCAACAACGGCAACCAAAACACACACCAGGACATAAGCAGATTAGAAGGGAACAGAGTGATATGTAAAGTTCATTGTGATTTAAGCCCTGAGTCTGTGGAGGAGAGAAAGGGTCCAAAATGGAGGGCCCTAAATGCCAATGAAAGGGTGCAAACTCTGCTTGGTGACAAGGAAGCTACCTCTAATTTTGGGGTAGGCGGAGATCTCTGACTAGATCTGACACAAGGAAGGTGGAGAAAAGAACTGGGGGTGAAGAGTGGGGGTGATGGCCCACCAAGCAGATCATGAACAGCTCAGGAAGCTGCTGCATGTCTCTAAGGCCAGTTGAGCGAGGCCTGAAGCTGGATGTGGGCACCAAGAAGGATCCAGAAGGAAGACTGTGAGGGGATAGTGCAAAGGGTCTAACACTGAGTGAAGCAGGAGAGGGAAAGAAAAGGAAGGATCAGAGATATCACCAAGGTTTCAAATGTGGGAGCCTGAGCAAGCACAGAATAATCATGATGAGTAGCAAACAAACCTGGAGCCTGGAGAGATATTTTTAAATAATATTCTTTTCTATACAGGCAATGGGGTATAGAAATCTATCACGCCCTACAAGAAAACAGAAAAGGAAGGGACTAAGAGAAGTGGGGGGAGACAAAAGGGAGGGCAGATTAGGGGAAAGGGTATTCAGAATGCATGCTGTCTTGGGGTTGGGGAAGGGACAAGACGGGGAGAAAATCTGGAACTCAAAATCTTGTGGAAGTGAATGTTGAAAACTAAAAATAAATAAATTAATGAATCTTTAAAAAATATAAAAAAAAATTTTCTTTTCACACAGAAACATTTCTCTTTCTTGATGTCTGTCAAGTCTGTAACCAAAAGAAAAAAAAGAAAAAAAGGACCAAGTCCCATCCTCAATGGCCTTCCTATCTGGTCAGCACTGAATCAATGGGGCACATACAACACTTACTGGAGAGAAGTTCTGGGGTCACCCACAATGCTCCAATTGCACCTTTCCTCACACGTTAAAGGATTACATTTAACTTGGTTGGCTCTCCTTACATCACTAATCCATATTCAGGCTTGTGGGCAACCTGCATGCCTGGGCAACAGTGACTGCCCTCCACTTACTACAAATGGAAAGGGTCCCTCCCTCCCCCCATGCAAACCCAAAGCTGCAGGATGAAATGATCAAGGTTGCCTCAAAGAAGAATATAAGAAGGCTTTTCCCTACTCCTTCGTAGAGGTGGGGGATTACAGGTAGTGTTTTCGACTCAGGGTTAGAATTTTAAGAGGGATGGCTCTCTGAGAGGGGGAAGGAGATGATCCTATTGGGAAATGTAGGTGCTAAAAAGACAAAGGATCAGTAAAATGCCATTTAAAAAAACAATGAGGTGGATAATTGGGGACATTGCTTTGAGTGTACTAGGTGACACAAAGGGGGAGAGGAACATGCATCACACCTTACCAAAAGGCCAAGGACTTTCTGCTGAATGGAGGACTCTGTTGGGAAGGACTGTTGAGAGAGAAAGAGAGAGAGCAGGCTCAGTCACTACTTCTCTGCCAGCAGGATAGGACAGAGCCTCAACTGCCCAGCTGTCCTCACCTCCAGCACCCTCATGAAGAGCTCGAGACCTTGGTTCTCTATGAAGTGCTTACAGGTCGTCGGGGACTCGTCCGTGAGGTTCCAAAGGGCACTCAGGGTGAACTTGAGGGTCGTGTCCACGGAGTTCTGGCTGGTTTTCTGCTTCACTATCTGGAGAAGTTGCTGGAAGGAAAGAAAGGGGGGATTTAAACTCAATGACACGTGGAAATCCACAAGCCCTCCCAAACTTAAAGCAGTAGCTACCAAGTACTTCCCCAGCAGCCAGTCAGCCTGGTAAAGAGTGCCTTACGTTTAGAGCCAGGAAGACTTGAACCTCAGTCATCAGCCAGGCCCTGTGTTTCTACACCTCATGGCTCAAGAGCTCATGGCTCCAACGTTTAGTTTCCTCTAGGGAGAGGGCTTCAAGTTTATTTCCCAGCTATCTGTGCTCACCTCTCCACTTTAGGAAGGACACTAAGAAGCCTGAAAGCATCAAGAAGCAGGTAGCAAGTGTCCAGGATAGCAAAGGCCCCTAGATTGTGCTCTCTGAGGGGCTAGCCTGCAAAAAGAAGACTTGGGGGGACATGCTGACTTTCCTGATGATTCTGAAGGGCCGTCACGTGGCAGATGAGACTTGTGACGCTTGGCCTCAGAAGGCAGAATGCGCAACAACGGGTTAACGTGCAGGATGGCAGATTTAGGGCTGGTAGAGAAAAACTCCCTAATCTAGAGCTACCCAAGTGAAACAGGCAGTGGCCTTGGCAGACTGGAAGAAAACCTTAATACCCTGCACTTCTGGCAGAAGCAGAAGCCCGTCAGAAATAAAACGACTAATTAAATTCTAGGCACTTCTGCTTACAGAGAGAAATCCAAAGGGACAGCAACTGACTGCTTTTGAAAATCTTTCTGATTCAGGTCATTTTCTACTTAAAAATTTAGAGAGTTCAAGAACCAAGACAAAATTCCACAGTCAAAATTAAAGTCTGTGTAACAGTTATTGATACATCATCCAGAACAACAGCAACTTACCTGGAGAATCCTTTCCCTAAAGCTATTCAACTGAATTAATTCTGACAGGGGTGGAATTTCCAGCCCCTCTCATACAGGGGACCGCCGAAGCACAGAGGAATTGTACTAGGTGGCCCAGATCCATAGATTCAGAGGATTTTAAAGCCAGAAGGTCCCTTAAAGATCACTAGGCCAAACTCCTCATTTCACAAATGGGGATCCTGCGGCACAGAGAGAAAGGGACGTGTCTAAGGTCACTCAGTGGCAGGTTCAGCTCCAGCACCTAGGGAGCAGTAGTAACCCTTCCTTGGACCACCCTACTTCTCTATGAAAGAATGAAGAAGCTTCTCTCCTAGTATCCACAAGGAACATCCTTCAATGGATTTGCTGCAATTCAACCAACACTGATCTGGGGAGGACTTATCATGTGTAAGGGGCAGAGGGGATATGAAGATGAAACATGGTGGTCCCTAACCTCAAGGAGATTATAAAACAATACCAGGGAAATCAGATGTGAACAGAAATTAGTGTTCCAGGATGCAGACAGTGATATGGGAAAGGAGAGATCAAGAGATGATGTGCCAGGAAAAACTGAGGGGAGATCACGGGCAAGGAGTGAAAAGGGGCAGTGGAGTGAACTGAGATGCAAAGATGGAGGGCAGCCCTACTATAGCCAGTTGGCCTTCCATGGCTTCTGAGACAGACCTGGTCAGACCTGCATGGGGTATGGGCTAGTCTTCTAGCAACGGTGTGAAGGACACACCAGAGGGGAACACAGTAGGGAGGACACTCCGGTAGTCTAAGGGAGAGGGTCCTAAGGGCTGAGCAAAAGTGAATACATCACTGTCTGAAAAATGTCTGGAAAAGGGAACCCTCTGATGCCACGGAGAAACCACTCACTTACCCTGACGATGAAGAGCTCAGCTCCCAGCTGGGCAGTCTGTTCTGTAGAAAGCTGCAAATAAACAATCCCAGGTAAATTTCAAGAAATTCCCATCGGGAGTCAAATACCGTAAGCCCACTGAGCCACCATCCAAATTCCCTGACTGTAACGAAATGTTGCTGTAGTCGAATGACATGCGTCATTCTGAGAACTGCTCCAACTAGGAGGCCATCCCACCCGTCTGGTTTGTTGGGATCACACTCTGGGTGGAGAGCTTGAGCCCAGCTGGCAGAGGACAGCCAGCTTGGGAGGCACCTTTGCAGCGAGGATGGAGATGATTGCCACAGCCATCCTCTGCATGTTCTGGTCTTCGTGGTTACAGAGCCACTGCATGACGAGCTTGGCAGCTTCAAACCTGCAAGGAGACAGGGGTTTCCACAGATGACTCCTGAAGGCATGAAATCTGCAGCTAGCAAGATGGGTAGAAATAGCTCCAGGCACTATGACCAATCCAGCAATACCAGTACTAGGGCTGTATTCCAAAGAGATTATAAAAAAGGGAAAAGGACCCACATATTCATAGCAGCTCTTTCTGTGGTGGCAAAGAATTGGAAGTTGAGGAGATGCCCATCAATGGAGGAATGGCTGAACAAGTTGCGGTATATGAATGTAATGGAATACTATTGTTATAAGAAATGATGAGCAGGCAGACTTCAGGAAAACCTGGAAAGACTTGTACGGTCTGATGCTGAGTGAAGTGAGCAGAACCAGGAGAACACTGTACACAGTAACAGCCACGTTGTGCGATGACTAATATTGATAGACTTAGTCCTTCTCAGCAATGCGAGGATCTAAGACATCTCCAAAGGTCTCATGATGGAAAATGCTATCCATATCCAAAGAAAGAACCCTGGATTTTTAATGCAGATCAAAGCATACTATTATCACTTTTTTTGTTTTTTTTTCTTTTTTGTGGTTTTTCCCTTTTTGTTCTGATTCTTCTTTCACAACACAACTAATGTGGAAATATGATTAATATGATTGTACGTGTATAACCTATATCAGATTGCTTGCTGTCTTAGAGAGGGGGAGGGGAGGGAAATTTGAAACTCAAAATCTTATAAAAATGAATGTTGAAAACTATCTTTATAATACTATTAAATGGGAAAAAATAAAATAATAAAAACAAAAACAGAAAACAAAAAACAAAAAAAGAAATAGCTCCAGGTTATTTCCTGGGAATCAGAGAGCCTGGATTCAAGTCTTGCCTCTACCACCTAGTATATATGGGATTGTGGGTAAGTCATTTCACTTCCCAGGGCCTCAATTTTCTTATCTGCAAAATGGGGCTAGTATACCAGCCCTGCCTGCCTTTCCACACTGGCTCTAATGAGATCACGGATAGGAGAGTCCTTGGAAAGCTGTGACAGGTGATACCAGCACATGGAATTATTATGTCAACTCTGGTTATGAAAACCGAAGGAGTAACTTAGGGACAGGTGAGAAAAGGGAATTTATGCACCATCCATAGCACAGGAGGGAAGGTAGTACAGAATGCTGAGGAAAGAGCTCTGGTTGATACACTGATTCTCTGGGTGACTCTGGACCCATTGCTCTGAGTCTCAGTTTACTCCTCTATAAAACGAGGATATTCCCTGTGCCACGTGCCTGACAGGATTGTTGTAGACCTTAAACTGCTTTAAAAAAGAATCAGAGCTAAATATCTAGTACTTTCTACTCCTATTAAACATTGAATTTGCTCTGATCTGTAGCCATTTATGCTCACACTTTCTAATAGCCTGTGACATCTGACCTATGACATACCTGAGGGCAGAGCTATGGCTCTGGGGTAAGAATGGCCCCAAAGGGTGTCTGTATCTCTAAGATGAGGAGGCACGATGAGTCAGTATCAATCGAGGATGCTCTCTACCTCCCTATCTCCCCACGGAGCTCACAGTGTGGTGCATTCATTCTACACAAGAGGAGCCAAGTAAAGGCTGAACCAATGAATGAGTTTGAGCACAACAGTCTCAAAATGAGGCTGATCCGACAGAGAGGACAATCAGGTGACGCCCCGGGGCCCAGGGACTAACTGCTAGGACCTCACTTGCCTGTTAAATGGAACATCCTGAAGGATCCGGTCACTGCACAGTGAAAGAAGGCAATTTTTCTGTAGCTGTCAAGCCAAAGGGGAAAAAAAAACCTGGATAAAATAACCTTTAAAAATGACTTAGAACAAACAAATCCCAGACAGGTCCCCTCTCTTCAGGAAGAGGCCAAGTCTTTCCAACACATTTTCATACCACTCCCCAAACCTTCTTTCTTCCCACCTGTTTAGTATAACAGCCCTAGCCCTGCCCTGTGGAGTCTGACCTAAGGAATCAACACCCTGATTACTGATCTCACAGAGAAGCTAATTAATGTACATCCAACAACCAGCATTAATTAAGTTCACACTAGGTGACAAACCCAGTGCTAGGTGCTGAGGATACAAAGACAAAAGGCACACAGTCCTTGGCCTCAAGGAACTTACAGTCCATCTGGAGAAACGATACACAACATACGTGAGTATAGACGGAATATAGACAAAATAAATGAAGGGCAGTTTGATGCAGGAGGCACAAATCTGGGAAGGCTTCCTGGAGGAGGGCTGAGTCTTGAAAAAAATCAAGCATTTTTAGAGGAAGAGGGAAGGAGGAAATGAATTCCAGGAATAGATCAGAGCTGTGTTTGTTCTTCCAAAGTCCATGCCCTGGCATTCAAGGCCCTGCCCTTTCTTTCCAGCCTTGTCTCGTATTGTCCCCGGGTACTCTTTGCCACAAACTGGCTCAGTACCTGCTACGCTCCTGCCACATGCCAGGCATTGACTGCTCCCCTGGTGCAAGAAACCCGGATATTGATAGTGAGGAGTTAAGGGGGACCCAAGGTTGCAAGCCTAGAGGACTGGGAGGATGGCAGTGCCCTCAGCAGTAATAAGGAGGTCTGGAAGGTTTTAGGGGGAAAGATGAGTTCAGTTTGGGATCTGCCAAGTTTTAGATTTTTCCTTGCTGGACCGGTAGATTTGAGAGGCTTAGCAGAGATATGGCAATTAAATTCTTGGGAGCTGATGAGGTCACCAAGTGGTACAGAGGGAGAAAAGAAAAAGGCTCAGGGCACAAAGGCCATGGCACCGATCATGTCTGCTTGGGGAAAGAGAGCAAGTTGAAAAGACTCTGGGGATACAGAACGTGCCTGCCCCCTGGGGTAAGGGAGCTTGCGGGTCACGGCAACCGTGGCAAGGCACCAATGAAGCACCATAGCTGGCCCCACAGCCATGTCATTCTACCTGCTTCTGGAAGGCAATCTAACCCCAACCAAGGGTGCCTGAGAGAGTACTCTCAGAGACAGCCCCCGAATGACGTGGCCCCCAGAGCAGTTCTGGGCATCACCTTCAAACTCCCACCCTGCTTCACCTGAGAGTTCATACAGGGAGGGTTAGCAGAAGGAAGGGAAGGTGAATAATGCCTGGACAAAGCAAGAGGCCCCCTTACAACAGAGCAGTGAATGACTCTGCTGTGCCTCTGTGACCCAAACATGGCCATGTATAGAGTGGGCGGGCTGCAAAATGTCATCTTCAAGGACAACAATGCTCAGCAAGATGAAAAGGCTGTTAGTGGTTTCAGCAATTTCCTGGAGGGAAGAGAGATAAAAAAGAAACAAGCCAGAAAACGGGCCACCTAGTCCCCAGGAACATCCACAAGAAAGGGAGCGTGGATACCAGGTAAGGAGCAGCTAAGAAAGCCAAGGTCCTGTCAGAAAAATCACGAGGACGTGTTGGAGCCCCAGCTCTGCTACTCTTGATCTGAATGGCTTTGCTTGGCAAATGCCTGGAGCCCAGCAGGTACTTAATCAATGCTAGTCGGCTGACTAAGGTTGGAGAAGTCACTTATCCTGCTTGGGCCTCAGTTTTCTTCGCTGGGAATGGGGGGGGTGGCTTGAAGAGATGACCCAAAATGCCCTATCTGTGATCCTAGGACCCTCAGGAGGAAGCAATCCTCTACAGAATACCTCCTCCTCTGGGGAACACAATTCCTTGAAGTTCCTACATTTGTATTAAGTTAGGAGTGGCCAAATCAGGAAGTTGGGGCATATAGACTGTCAGGTCACTCACTCTGGTGATGCATGAAGAGATGGCTGTTAACAGCAGAAAGCAACCTTGAAGTCCTGGGAGGAGGCTGAAGACCAAGGTCTGGAAAGCCATGCAGCCACAGTGACATCTGACTCCCTACGCTGAGTGAAGGTGACGGGGAGCTGGAGGAGAAAGGCAGGTCTGGGGAAATGAAGGGCCAGCTGAGAGGACTGTGCCTGAGCTGACTGTGTACACCCTAGCTAAGATACAGGAATGGCAGACAGGGTCTTCATAAGGGGGAACTAATATCACCTAACAAAAGCTAGTGAAAACATACTGGCTTTGAATCCTGCAAACCTAATTCAGAACACTTTCAACAGAAATTACAGGGAGAGGGGAAAGCTGCTGGAAGAGGAAGGCCACATAGTATAATGAGAAAACCCTGGACTTGAATTCAGGAGAAATCTAGGGTCCAATCTCATCTCTGATATTTCTGAGCTGTGTGATCAAAGGCAGGGAAATTAACCTTTCTGAACCCATTTCCTCATTTATTTATTTATTTTTTTTGGTGAGGTAATGGGGTCACACAGCTAGTATCAAGTGTTTGGTCTGAGGCTGGATTTGAACTCAGGTCCTCCTGACCCCAGGGCCGGTGCTCTATCCACTGCGCCACCTAGCTGCCCCCTCATCTCCTCATTTAAAAAATAACTGATACTATCTGATAATGTAGATACCTCAATGTGGGTACTTCAAAATAATGTAGGCACCTCAAATGATATCCACGTGTCAGCACTGATGCACAGAGTAGCAAGTACGACAGAAGAGGAAGAAGAGGAGAGGCCCAGTGACTCACAAGATACAACACAATCCATGCCCACACCTCTACACAAAAGCCCAAAGGGTGGGAAGGGGACAAACACTGGAGATCCTAATGGAAGGATGGGACCGTTGGCTGGCATTTGTCTCCAGAGGGTATGACTCATTCAGAAGAGATACAGAGAGATAAAAAGTATAAGAAAATGGAACAGAGAGAAGAGCAAAGTCCTGCACTTGGCCTCAAACAACCCACTTGAATTTGACAAGGATTCAATGCCCATTACATGTCAGACTTGTGGCTTCACCGGCCCAGAAAACTCCCTGGTGAATGTTCTCCTCTCAATGCAGGCTGGCACCATCCCTGCCACTTTTCATCTTGGAGAGCTGTCAAGGGCACTGGGAGGCTAAGTGACTCGCCCAGAGTCACACAGCCAATGGCTACCAGAGGAAGGCCTCAAATCCTCATCTCTCTGGCTCTCCAGCCATTATATCACATGACTGCTCTAGGTCATTTGGGCTCCAGGCATCTACAACTGCCATCAGCTGCCCACCCCAAAGGCCAGTCTGTGTGTGAGGCTGATGCCAGTTACCTGCTGGTGATTAGGAAAGTGTTCCATGGCTTTGAGCAGCAGGTGGGTCACGTCAGCCAGGAGCCGCACAGGCATTCCCACAGCTAAGTCCTGCTTGGTCAAGTTAAACACACACGCACTCGCTGCCAGCTGGACCGGCAAGTTCATGGGGTGGTTCCTCATTCCAATGACCACCAGCTGAAATGAAAGAAGCCCACCCTGGAATTCAGGCAAGTTGGGAGCAGCGGCCCCAGAACATCAGGGAAGGCACCAGCTGTGACCACCTCGACCCATCCCACTGGGGCTGACATTGGTGCTGAATGGGCTATGAGTCTGACCCCAGAGGCCCTTTCAACACTTCCACTGATGCTGCTGCTGCTAAAAAGGTCAGAGTCTTAAGGTGTAAGGTTAAGGGGTTTTAATCCAGCAGCTCATTCCAGTTGGATCCCTTTCCCATCATCATTAGGCAAGAACATTCCTTGAGATCATTCTCCCACTGGTTTCCAGAATCTGTCTCAAGCAATACAGTAGAGCGGAAGAACTGGAGCTGGAAGCAGAAAGCCAAGGTTAAGTCCTGGCCTTGGCTTTCTCATCTGTAAAATGGTCATGAGAGGAAGCCATTCCCCCTCAGCCCTCCAACCTTACCTTCAGTATCTCAGGCTTTGTTTTTTCCATGACATGGGTCAGGCTGAAGAGGTGAAAGAGGGCTTCCCGGACAAAGAAGGCCCTCTCGCTGTATCGCTTCAAAGCTTCCGAAATCTGAGTCTCATTAGCTTCCCCAGATACCTTTAAAACAAGATCATTTTTGTTTAAAAACCAAACACACACCAGGTTAGAACAGCATGTTCTCTCAGCTCCAGAACTGGTCTTCCAAACTTTCAAATGTGCTATTTCCACATCTGACCAACCCCATTATAGGTACTCCCCAACCCAAACTCATTTGACACCCGGTCTCCCATCAGGCGTGTGACCCTCTGTGTCTGGCAGCTGCTCCACAATCTCCAAGACCACGAGGTTTTCTAATTTTCATAACAACTGCCCGGTTAGGCACATCAAAGAACATGAATGAACCGAAACAGAGCAAAGTAAGCAGAAACAGAAGAACGGTTTACACAACGACCATTACGATGGAAAGGAAAACAATCCTGTAAGACTTCAGAACTGTAGGGAAGGCAGTGTGCCATGGTGACTTCAGAAGGCCAGTGTTAAAGCCCACGTCCATTCTCTTGGAAGGGAGAGGGCAGACTACTGACATAAAATGAAGTACACGTTGTCAGACGCTAACATGGTTTTTTTGATTACTTATATTTTTCTTATAAGGGAAGAAATGGAGCATTATGAGAAGTGTTAACACTGTTAAAAAGAGCAACAATAAAATGTTATAATTTGTCTAGGGACATAAAGATAAAAGATCTTAATCAGATTATGTTATCAGATAATTAGATGGTGTAAGCAAGGGGGTGTTTAGTGGGGTGGTGAATGTAGCAAATTGTAGGAGTTAGATATTATGGAGCCCTCCCCCCCATATATATGTATGTGTATGTGTGTGGGGGTGGTACAGGTCATTAGATATTTCAGGAGAAAGCATATTGTGGTAGAAAGAGTCCTGGACTTAAGACTCAGACAATGAGGGTTTGAATTTTTTTTTTTTTTTAAGGCAGTTGGGGTTAAGTGACTTGCCCAGGGTCACACAGCTAGTAAGTGTCAAGTGTTTGGTCTGTGGCCGGTTTTGAACTCAGATACTCCTCACTTCAGGGCCGGTGCTCTATCCACTGCGTCACCTAGCTGCCCCTGAGGGTTTGAATTTTCAACTCTGTGGGGAGACTAGTCATGGAAGTCTGGGCTCGGCTCACTGCACTTGCTCATCTGTAAGAAGAAAGGGTGAGAAAAGGTGACCTCTGCAGTCCTAGGTATGACCTCCTGGAGGAGCTGGGATCCTCACAGCTGCTCAAAAGCCAGAAGGAAGCGAACTGGGCCAGATGAAGCAAGGAAAGGCATCATGCCTCCTGAAAAATGGGAACTTGTATGAAATAATGCAGAGTGAAACAAGGGGAGCCAAGAGAACATTGGACAGTAACAGCAATATTGTCTGAAGAGTAACTGTGAGTGCCCAAGCTATTCTGAGCAATGTGATCATTCAAATCAACTACAAAGGATCTGTGAAGGAAGACGCTATCCACCTTCAGAGGAAAAACCGACCTATGGAAGAGGCGGGATTTGGTTCCACACATATATTCATACCAAATGCTGGCCTCCTGTAACGCAGATTTGGGAGGGAGCGAGGGAGACAACTCGGAGCTCCAAATGTAAC
Source organism: Vombatus ursinus (assembly GCF_900497805.2). Lineage (NCBI taxonomy): Eukaryota > Metazoa > Chordata > Mammalia > Diprotodontia > Vombatidae > Vombatus > Vombatus ursinus. The sequence continues at coordinate 6,314,218 of NW_020954603.1, read as the reverse complement.
AAACAAACCAATACATGAAAAACAGGGACTGAGTCAACTCATCCGGAAGGACGAGGGAGTAGAAAAAGAATACACGGAAAAGCTGAAGAGGCAGATGAAAGATAAGAAGCAGCAGAAATGAGTCCCTGTACATTGTGCCATGGAATCTTCCAACTGTGTGCCAGGCACTAGAGATCCAACTACAAAGAGTGATCATATGCAAAGCAGTTAAAGAGAGGTTAGTTTGGGAGGGAGGGAGATAGAATCTGGGAGGATAAGGAAAGGCTTCATGTAGAAGATGATGCCAGATCTTTCATTTTCACATCACCTACATTTCCCCCTGTATCCTTCCTCTTCTCCTGCCCCAGAGAGTCATCCCATGTTATAAGGAATATTTTTTTAAGAAAAAGAGGAATAGAAAAACAATAAGCAAAACTGTTAAATACTCTGAAAAAGTCTGAAAATCTATGCCCTGTCCCATAGCTGTGCCACTGGGGGACTCCCACTCCAAAGAGACATGTATGTGTGTGGGGGGGTGTATGTCAGGGGGAGGGGGACCAGGCCTCCTCACGTCTCTTCTTTGGGGACCAGCTTGTTCTTTGTTGACTTGCAACGTTCACCGACCTTGTTCTGTGCCTGTTTCGTTTTCCCTTCCCTCTGTGTTCTCCTCACTGTTCCTGCTAATTTCTTGGGTCGGCTGACTTCACATTGTACCAGTCCATATAAGCCTTTCCATGATTCTTTGCACTTACATTCCTTGATTCCTGCAGCTAAGTGACTCTCCATTATACTCAGTCAACATACCCTGTTCATCCATTCCTCAACTGATGGCCATCCACTTTCGTTCCTAGTTCTTTACCACCACCAAAATGCTGCCATAAATAGTTGGTGTATATGGTGCCTTTCTGCTTAACTGACCTTATCAGACCTCCTTGGGGCATACTGCCTAGCAGGGGGATCTCTGGATGAAAGGCTATAGACATCTTAATCCCTTTATTTACATAGTTCCATATTATTTCCCAAAATGGTCATACTAATACACAGCTCCACCACCAAGGAGCTAGGAGACCGATCTTCCCACAACTACTCCAACGCTTACTATTTGCATCTTTTGTCAACATTGCCAATCTGCTAGTGTGCTGGGTAGAACATCTGTTGTTTCAAAACTGTTTTGACCTTGCATTTCTGTTATTATCAGTGATTTGGAACACTCTTTCATATATACTCGTTAGTAGTTTACAATTCTTTTGAGAACCATTCATTCCTATCTTTTGACCACTTACCTGTTATTGCAGGATGGCTTTTGGTCTTGTCTGTTGTGTGTGTGTGTGTGTGTGAGCGTGAGCACGCATGCATGCACACATGCTAAGAATGAGTTTCATCTTAAAGGCAGAGGTAAGGAGGAAGTGCATTCCAGGCACAAGGGACAATTGAGAAAGCACCTGATCTGGGGAAGATGAGAGGGCACATGTAGGGAATGGCCACTCCGGTCAGACACTGGGACATGAAGTCACAGGGCTTTGGGATGAAGAGAAAGCCCAGTTTTCTGAGTGAAGTCAAAGGCCAGGTCCACAGCTGAGAGAGGAGGGGTGTGGGGAACTTTGGGGGAGAAGAGGTTGGGGAAAGCATCTGTGGAAAGGGAGAAAGGGAGTCCATCAGGGAGAATAAAAGAATGGCCTGGCTGTGGGAGAGCTCAGTTGCGGGGGGGTAACACAAACTGGCAATGTACCCGCTCAGAGGGGGTACAGGATTGAAAAGCAGAGGAGGGAGTGCAGAGCTGAAATCGCCAATTACTTGCGGTTGAGGTTGGGGAGGGAGGAAATGTGAGGTCAGAGCAGGGGTAAGGGTCAAGAAAGTGCTGAAGGGTGGAGGAAAGAGATGGGTCTGGATGAGGGCAAAGAAGAGGTGCAGGAGGGGTGAAGCACAGGGAGAGGGATGAGAGGAAGTCACGGTCTGACGGGGGAACATCAGAGGTGCCAATGAAGGAAGAACTCTTGTGCCACCCCTTGTGTGGCTGAGGCAGAGTGAAGGGACCAATGGAGGCTGACCAAATGGGAAGTGAGGGGGTTAGAGGGGGAACCTGTGTGAACCTCAACGTTTGGAAGACAAGTCACAGTCCTGTGGAGGGGAGGATCATGGTGAAATGATGAAGCTGCCGACTGAGGGGGCACCAGAGAGAATTTACTTGGGGGTAGACAGATTACTCTACAGTTGAGTAGTAAGAATAGATGCTACCCTGGTGAAGGAGGCCTGGATTTGGGTAATAACTGCAGAATGTGAGGCGAAGAGATGAACCAAGAGAAAATGCCATGACAACAGTAAGCTCCTCTGACGTCAGCCAGGGCATCAGCAGCCGAGGCAACAAGGAGTCAACAATGCCCACGAGAAGGGTATGGTGATGGTCCACCATCAGAGGGGGCCTTGTAGGCACAGTGCAAGATGGGAACACCACGCCATCCTGGGGACAAGTTCAAGGGCGAGCGGCAGGTGTGTGAGTCCAGTACTGACGTGTCTGATGCACAGGAGGGGGTGACACAACCCACAGCCAGACAAGAGGAGGAAAGGTGAAAAAACGTGAAAGATCTGTCGCTCTTTCCTCACATCGCCTCCATCCTTTTAATGTGTGGCACCACATGGCAAAAGCACTCTGAAGTCAGTAGAGATGTGCTCAAATCCTGGCTCTGATACTTACTAATTGTATGACCTTAGACATGTCACTTCACTTCTCTGGGTCTCAGTTTTCTCTCTGTAAAATGGGTGTCTGGACTAGCTACATGACAGGAAAATGCTTTGTTAAGGTCATAGATTCAGAGCACCAAGGGACATGAAAGATTATCTAATTAACTCTCTTGTTACAGAAGAGGAAGTTTCATTAAGGCTTTGTAAACTTCTAAGTGTAATAGAAAGTTAGGTTTGTGTTACTCTTGTTATCAGTATTGGCAATATGAGTTCTGATAATGCTCGCAGTGTGATAGTCATACAGGAAAGTGATGCTGACAGCGAGTTCTAAAAGAACCACAAGATCTCAGACCTCAAAGGGATTCCAGCAGCACCTAGTCCAACCTAAACCTGAAAAGCCAACCACACAACAACAACCCGGGCAAGTCACTGACTCCAGTGAAGGGACAGCTCGGATGATAAGTTATGCCGGGGGAGGTGGGAGGGCTTAAAATGTACCACTGACACTCTTGCAGTATTCTGTTAGCTGGGGAACATGATGATGTGATAGCTTTCCTTTTAAAAAGGCTGTTTTCTTCAGTCCCCCTCCTTTGACAGATTGAAGAAAGCTGTCCACTCCATCCAACGTGCCCCCTCCCCCCATGCCTCCCCATGGCATAGAAGGGAGCCGAGGTTTGGCAGGCTGCGCCCACGGAGGAGATCCCTGCTCATCTCTGCCAGGGTGGCAAGGTTCCAAGCACAGGACCAGTGACTGGTGACTGTTCCAGGGTTCACAAAGTTTGGAGAGACTGAGCACCAGCAGAGAAGGAACTTTTTTGGCCAGGACAACTCATAAAATTATCTCCTAAGGGGTGGGGAGGCTGTGATCTATTCTGGCAGAAGGAAAACCCATACTGAGGAAATCCCTGTTCCTTTCAAAGACTCCAGAAAGAACTCCCCTTTCCTTGTTTTGTTCGACAAGCAGAGGCAGCGGGAAGAACGCTGGGCTTGGATTTGGGTGCCCAGTGCTGACTCTGGCTGCCCCTCCTGGGTGTGGCCACGGGAAGTCACTAGATCTGCTTGACCCTGAGCGTCTTTGTCTGAAACAGTGAATGAATGAAAAAGCATTCATTATTGGGTGACTGCTATCAGTAAACACGTATCAGAGCTGGCACCGTGTACCCCGGATTTTAAAAAGTAACAGGTCTTACCTCCAAAGAGCTCAACACATACAGGCGAGTGGTAACCAGGGAGGGGAGTTTGTTCTGGGGAGGTAAAGAAGACAGGCCTGCCTACGTAGGAGGCAGACAGGAAGGCAGTCTGAGGTCTCGGCCAGCCAGCAGATAGTGGGATAAGTGGGCTGCTCTATGTATACTCAGTCGCCACTTACGTGGGTTTGGCCCTACAGAAGGAGCTCAAAATGAGGGGAAATTTTCCCCAGGGTCTGGGGCCTGGATTCTGAAAACCCCAGTGTGGAAGTCTAGGTCTCAGGTCCGGGTGGGGAAGGCAGGTGAGCAGGCTTGGTTCAGGGTTCCATCCTGTCATCTCTCCCAGCTGGTCTCTAAACGTTAATTTTGCTATGCTTTTAGTTCTCAACTGCTCCCTTTCGCTTTGCTCCCCAAATAAGAAACAGAAGCAGTTCATCATTCCAAAGTCTCCAATTACTCTATCTGAAGACCCAGGGTTCCACTTCCTATTCATCTGTGACAGGCAGTCTCTCCTCCATCATACCAAGAAGTCAAAGGCCTTAAGTCAGAGGTATAAACACATAAAGCCTATGTGTAGGAAAACACAGAGCACAAAGAGCAAGGCAAGACATTGTCTATATTCTGTTGATTCTGGAAGGTTTATGAATTTCCTCTACAAAATACAGGCTCAAACTACCCTCATATGCAAAAATGAAGGAACTCTCCATTATTGCCACGTCAAATATTCATAGCCAATTAAATTGCCTACGTGTTTTACAGACTGAAAAAATGCTTTTCTGGTGATTCATCAATCTGGTACCTCAAACTGCCCCAAGGTTCCATGATTTCCTTAGTAATTCCCTTCCACCGACACAGATCACAGTCCCTTTTCCCCTATGGTGGGCTGTCATAAGTTACTGCATCTCTTTTCCTGATCCCACGGCCAATCTTCTGGTAATGAAGACCCTGACAATTAACTAAAATGGCCTCTGGATGACAATCCCTTGCTGGCCTCCTTATACCCACCACCCCAGACTAGCCAACACCTGTTTCTGCTTGGTAGGGCTCTGAAGGCACAACCTTATGGATCTTGGCGTCACCTCTACACCAAATCAGGGAGACATCAGAACTGAACTTAAGGGGAGGTCTTTGAACTATATATAACAAAATCCAATCGATTATCAGTTTTAATCATTACCATGCTAAATTACAAGTTTGAATGCATTTAATTTTGCAGATAATTTAAGAGACATGTTGTCTGTGTATCCAGGGAGTTTATAATCTAAGAAAAACATTTTGTACATAAATATTGTTTCTTTCCTTGATCTCTTTTTCAGTGGCAAAATCACTGAGATCCTTCTTTTGTCTGGCTCACAGGACCACTGGTTATTGGAATGGTTACTAAACAGAGAGTTTGGGTAGGGAAAGCCCGTTCCAGAAGCATCAGAAACACTAAGAGTGGGAAAGGACCTTTGATATCATCCAGGTTCAACTTCTGTCTGGAGTCTGAACCCCCTCTATGAACTCCCCGAGGAGTCATGCAGCCTCTGGCCTGAAGACCACAAGAACGCCGGGATGGGAAGCCTCCCACTCCTTCCCCACTTCCCCGAGGTAGCCCATTTTATTTTGGGGAAGGTTTATTATGAGGAAATAACTCCTTATCCTCAGATGAGATCTGCCTCTCTGTAACTCTCCACTCTGTTTCTACTCCCTCGAATCCAATCCAGGGTCAAACGGAATACCTCTGATCTCTCCTTAACTTGAAGTTCGTTGTTGTTCAGGTGTTTCAGATTCTGGGACCCCATTTGGAGTTTTCTTGGCAAAGATACTGGACTGGTTTGCCATTTCCTTCTCCCACTCATTTTATAGATGAGGAAACTGAGGCAAAGAGGGCGAAGTGACTCACCCAAGGTCACACAGCTAGTAAGCGTCTAAGGCTACATTTGAACTCAGGTCTTCCTGACTCTAGGCCCAGTGCTCTGTGCACTATAATGCCACCTAGCTGCTTAACATGGAGACTCTTTAGCTATCTGAAGAGAACTTGCATGACCTAACTCTTTGGCAGGTTCAACATTCCAAGTTCGTTCAATCAAGTCTCATATGCCTTGGTTTTAAATCACTTCACCACTATCTTGGTTGCTAGCGTAGGGAATCAGTGAGGACTGAGAAAGTGGTGGAAACTGGATCAGGTGAACACTGGGGAGTTGGGCTTGACAAGACGGAAACCTGGGATGGGTGAAGCCTGCGGTGACATGAGTAGGGATTCCATGGAGTTCCCCAGTCGTGTTAGGAAAAGAAACTAGTGAGAGAAATGGGGAATGTAAAAGCACCAATTCTAGCACAAAGTACTCTATAAACCAAAATGTAACAAAAACCAAGAAGTAAAAACATTTTAAACTACCTCTTTTTCTGTGTTAAAATTGTTCAAATAGTTTTTTGTATGCCCCAAGAAATGGACAGTCAGAAAAAGAGATTTGAACTAATAACACCCTTAAATCCACAAGAATTCAAAGCATAGGACATAGATTACTTTCTCCTTGAAGTCAAAGATCTTGTCTTGTTTACTTCTATACCAGCTTCACTACATATTATATAGAGCAGATGCTTACTTAATGTCTGATGAAAAAAATGAGGTGGAATGTTGTAAAATTACAATGACCCAGCTTGGGCCAAAAATGGAGCTATGAGACCACCCCTTCCTCTCTTTTTTTGCAAAAGTGAGGCACTATAGGTATAGATGGGATGCACTAAAAATCACTTTTTTTCAGAGGCATGAAATGTCTGTTAATATTAGACATTGCACCTTTCTTGATATGGGATCAAGATTTTCAAATAGAAACAGTTTTAAAAGCAATGCCTTTCACAAAGGAATGATAGAAAATGTGCTTAAAACCCTTTACGAGGTCACTTTTAAATCCTTCTGAGTTTTGTGGGTTGAAACAGGAATCAATCAAGACCTAATATCAGGAATCCAATACTTCATGGAATCTTTGCCCTGAGAAGGTATCACATGGCCTGGTGATCCACCCACTTAGGCAATTACAGAATCAGTGCCTGGCTCACACTCTTTCTTCATGACCTTCTGCAGTGATACTCCTCAACTATCCTAAATCCCTAGTTCCTTCTGTTATCCCATTTCCATTACCTACATCTGACACAGTTGATCACCTCCTCCCAAATAATCTTTCTTCTTCTGGCATCGTGACCCAGCTCCCTTGGTGCCCCTCTTAGCTATATGACCACTCTTTCTTAGTAGCTTCTGCTGAATCTTCAGCTAGGTCACACCTTTTGACCGTGGGTGTCTCCCACGAGTCTGTCTATTCTCCCTCTACATTACCTCACTTGGTAATCAATTTTCATCTCTATGCCGATGATTTCCATATATCTACAACAAACTCTGGAGTGTCTCCTGAGCTACAGTACCGAATCCCAATGGATGTCCAGTAAGCACCTCAAACATATGTCTAAAACAGAACTCATTTCCCTCCAATCCCTCTGCCCTCTTCAGCTTCTCATTAACTTTGAGGGCATCACCAGCTTTCCTAGTCACTCAAGCTCACAATCTCCGTGTCATCCCTGACTCCTCATTCGTATACATCCCATATTTCCAATTCGGTACCAAATCTTGTCATGTCCACCTTCCCAAACAACACCGCGTATACGCCCTCTTCCCTCCATGCACTCACAACCACCTAGCTCAGGTCCTCCAAGACTTGCAATTTTATTTGACGAATCACTGACTCACCTCTCACTTCACTTCAATCCATCCTCCACTCAGTTATCAAACTGGGTCTTCCTAAATTGCAGGTCTCCCCATATCATGTCAGCCCCCCCTTCCCAAATTTACCTCCAGGACCGACTATAAACTCTTCTGTTTGGCATTTAAAGCCCTCTATCGTCTGGTTCCTTCATACCTGTCCAGTCTTCTTGGGCTTTCCTCCCCTCCACGTACTCTCCATCTTCTCTACTTTATGGGATTACTTACCGTTCTTCCTCCATGGAAGGATCCATGTCCCTCCCCTCCCACCTCCACCTTGGCTTGTCCCTCAGGCCAGGAATGCTCTCCTTTTTCACCTCTGTCTCCTGACTTCCCCAGCCTCCTTTAGGATGGCATTAAATTCTACCTTCTTTCTGCAGGAAGCTTTTCCTGGTGCCCATGCTGATAGGGCCTTCCCTCTGAAATCACTTTCTATCTATTCTGTATATTACATCTTGAATGTACCCAGTTATTTTAATGTTTGTTTCCCCCTTAAGAATATCAACTCCTTGAAGAGTAGAGACTATGTTTTTGCCTTTCTTTTGTACAAATTTAATAAATGGTTTTTGTTATAATCTTGGAAAGGCCCCTGGTGTGATAGCCCTCCACCCTCTCCTCTCTAAATTCCCTCCTTCAACGTCTTTCACCCTCTCTAAACCAACTCAAGTCCCACTTCCTCCCTGACCCCCTCCAACCACAGCAGCCAGGACCACCCTCTAAATCGAATAGGCTCCACAATACCTAAAACTAGAAAGGATGTGAGAGGTATGTCCAACATCCTCATTCTATAGGTGAGGTCCAGATCGATGACGTGATTTGCCGACATCACCACAAGTAGCCAAACTGACTGCTCATCATCAACATGCCTAGAGCCCTGGTTCTATTGAATTTATTTAGCACTGATGTGTACTGATGTGTACCATTCATTTTTCAATATTTACTAGATTACATAAGGCAGTATGCTAAGCACCAGGGAGTAATATCTTATTTATGATCATCATAAAATCATCAGCTCTTTGGAGGCATGAACTTAATCTCACAGGGAAGTATCCCAAAATAATTACAAAGAGCTCTGAACTTGGAGCCAGGAGGGAACTGGATTCGAATCTGGCCTCCAATGCTTACCAGGTCTGTGATCATAAGCAACTTTTTTTGTTGTTTGTTTGTTTGTTTTTGGGGTTTTTTGGTGAGGCAATTGGGGTTATGTGACTTGCCCAGGGTCACACTGCTAGTAAGTGTCAAGTGTCTAAGGCCACATTTGAACTCGGGTCCTCCTGACTCCAAGGCCAGAGCTTTATCCACTGCGCCACCTAGCTGTCTCTATAAGCAACTTATTTGATCCCTCTACACATACCTCACTTTGTCTAAAAAATGGGTATGCTGCCTATATTACTTATATCAGTGAGTTGTTGTGAAGATCAAATGAGAATCTAAGAAGTGCTTTACAAACTTTAAAACTCTATATAAAAGCCAAATACTATTTTACTTCTCTTGTATCCTCACAGGTGGTCAATAAATGAAAACACATTTTCCTGGCTCCGTCAGGAAAAATGGGATTTATAAATGGTTTGTGGCAGAGAGGCTGCCAAGTCTTGTGGGACAGAGTCAAAGGAACACTGGATTCAAAGTCGTAAAAGCCGCGCAAGGCCGGCTCTGTCGCTTACCAGGATCACAGCAGTCAGACCCAGAAGGGCTTTACAGACCAGGTAGGCCAACCCCCAGAAAGTGAAATTCAAAGTGCTAAAGCAGCTCCTGAGGTCAGAAGTCAGGAGGAGCAGCCAGGCACTCAACACAGGGTCTCCTCCCAGAATCTAGAGCTCTTTCTGCTACATCAGGAAGCTTACGTCCCCTATCACATGGAATGAGAGGAAATATTCTGACCAAAGGGAACTCCTAAGCCTCTCTCTGCGGGCATGGGGAGGCTCTGCTATACATCAGCGGCAAACAGGTATAGCTGGAAAACCATGAATCACTTCTCCTTTTGTGTTGGTATCCCCAGCACTTAGCAGAGGACCTGACACACAGCAGGTGTTCCTCAGAGCCTCAGTTTCCAAACGGAGACAATAATTTCTGTAACATCTTCCTCATAGGGTTTAAAAGAAAATAGACTAAAAATGATAATAACATATGACCCTGACTGTTACTCCCAAGGCTAACTCCTCTTCTCCGAGCCAGCACGTCTACTACTACTGTATCGGTGCCCCCAAGTTGAAATCGTTTTGTAAAATGTGCTGACCTTCAAATGGCCTTCGCCAGTGAGGAATTCTGAGTAGCCAGCATCAGTGGCCAACAAGCCTACAAACTGCATGGTAGGCCTCTGCTGGATAAAGGCTTCCACAGCTTTGTCAGTCACGTGCTTCCTCCCGGAAATGTCCAGAGACACAAGATTGGGCAGAATATCCTTCTGCTCCAGGAGGCGAAGAGCTATGTCGGAGGTGAACTGCTTATCATCAGAGATGTCCAGGTGGTTCAGGTGCTTGAGCTCTCTGATCACGTCCAAGATCTGGGTGGTAGTCATCTTCAAGCACTTCAGGTGGTGCATGGTCAGGGACTTGAGCCGGTCTTTACAGGCGAGCAGTGCCGTGATGTCTGTCACTGACGTGTTGGAGACGTCCAGGCTCTCCAGCCTGGGCAGCGAGGCCACATCAGCCAAATCCTCATTGTAGAAGAGGACGTTGGTAATGCTCAAAGCCCGCAGACCAGACAGCTGGCTGAAGCACCTTTCGTAAGGATCTTCCAGGGAAAGGGTGAGCGAGTTCAACACCAGGCACTGCAAATTCTGCTGAATCCATTTGTTACTGCCAAGCCCACTGATGATGTCCGTGATGGTAATGTCGGCATTCACACCGGTGGCATCAAGTTCTACCAGCTTATGATGGCAAAAGGCTTTCCGAAAAGCTACAGCAGAGATCTTTGCTTTGCGGATACAAGCTCGCTTCAAGCGCATTTGGTTGCCTCGGAAAATTCCCACAGTTCCGTCATTTAGTAGGCCTAGGAGAAAAGAACAGCATTCAGAACATTTTTTCCTACCTTAGGAGGAAAACCCTCCTGGTACATTATTAAGTCACTGACCAGAAGAACTAATAACACGTTTAAATGAACCACAGGTTAAACATAGGGACAGGGAGGCAGATGTGTAGAGATGGAAATTACTCAGGAATCACGCAAAAGATTACTCTTGAAGTTGCTTAGAAACTGACAGATTAATATTTTCAGAATTAAATTGTATGAGGCCAAATGTACAACAATCTGATATATTTATGTATAAGAGGAAATACCAGGAAAAGGGAAAATCATCAGACATTATTAGTACTAGGAGACACCAAGGGTATTCCATGTAAATATCCACTATTCCCTCTCTTGCCTTCCAAACTTCACCTGTTGAAATTGTACTTATGCTTCAAGGCCCAGCTCAAAGAAGCTTGAATTCCACTTCTTTCATTTATTAGCAGCATGACCTTGGGCAATAAGTTTCTCTTGCTGAAACTCAATTTCCTCATCTATAAAATGGGCACAATAATATTTGCATTACCTATCTCACTGGGTTACTGCAAGTTCAATGCTTTGTAAACGATTTCTGTTGTTGTTCAGTCATTTTTCAGTCATGTCTGACTCTTTGTGACCCCATTTGGGGTTTTCTTGGCAGAGATACTGGAGTGGTTTGCCATTTCCTTCTCCAACTCATTTTACAGATGAGAAAACTGAGGCAAACAGGATGAAGTGACTTGCCCAAAGTCACATAGCTAGTAAATATCTGAGGCCAGATTTGAACTCAGGAAGATGAGTCTTCTTGACTCCAGGTCTGGCACTCTATCCACTGTGCCAACTAGCTGCCCCTTGCAAACTGTAATGCACCATAAAAATGTGACCTACCATAGCACATATAAATAATAGTAAAAGCTAACATTTATATAGCACCTACTATGCGCCAGGCACTGTGCTAAGCTCTTTAAAAACATTATCTTATTTTTATGCTTACAACAACTCTAAGAGGTAGGCGTTATTATCATCATCCCCAATTTATAACTGAGCAGTTAAGTGACTTGTGCAGGTTCACACAACTAGTAAGTATCTGAGGCCACATCTGAACTCAGGTCTTTTGATTCCAGGCCCAGCGCTCTATTCCCTGTAGCTCCACCTAGCTTCCTTAAGCCTGCATATGTGTGTATATATTGTACACATACATATTCATACATGGAGACTCTAAAGCTATTAGTTAATGCTCTGAGCTCACGTAAGCCCTCTGTGTCAGACATGGAAACAACCCACATTCATGGGTATATTCAACAAAAAGAGATTTATGCACCTTAGAAAACCAAGTTGGCACACATGGAGGCTCCTGGTGCCCCAACAAGGATGACTGCTTGTCAAGGTCACAGGATACTCTGTTTAGAGCTGGAAGGGCTCTCTCGGAGGTCACCGAGTGCAAGTTCCTTGGTCATTTCACCTGTCCGTGGTCAGATGCTTAGTTGGGAGCTGAACCAGGATCTGAACCCAAGTTTTCCTGACTCTAGTCACTCTCTTTACAGTGAGAACATGCCCTGTATAAGGCCAGGATCCTTCTGCAGTCACACACTGAAGTTGACCCTCCATGGAGCCCACTGCTGCAGCATGTCGGTTCACCTTCCGCAACCTGGCCCACACACCTGGCATACACCACCACCACTACCACTTCCACCTCCTCCTCCTCCCCCCTCGACTTCTTTGAGGCCAAAGCTGCCTTCCTTTCCTTTCTCCCTCCCTCTCAAATTAGCTTGTCCTTTCTTATCTCCAACAGAATGTAAGCTCCTCGAAAGAAGGGCCTGTTTTTTGTGTTTGTCTTTCCTTCCCCAAGACAGCCCTGTGCTCATAGTAGATGCCAAATGCTCAATAAGAGATTGCCGAATGAAATTTCTGAATCTTGTTTAACATGTTCGCTGTCCCTCCTAGCTTTATGTCATCAATAGAAACCAAAATCACACTACCACTACCTTAACAATATTGAACAGAAGATTGAGGCTCAATGAGGCTTACAGTATTTAAATAAAGATCCCCCTTCCAAGATGACATCAATCCATGAATAATTACTCTAAGGGTACAATCATTCAATGAGCTCTGAATTCACTTCTCATTCTTCTAACTTTGCCAGAAGACTTTGTCAGACACTTGGCTAAAATCTAAGATAACGTCTACTACGTTTCCATGATCTACCAATCTAGTTACACTGTCCAAAGAAGGAATGAGATTTGTCCGACACGACCCATTCTTTTTTTTTTTTTTTTTAGTGAGGCAATCGGGGTTAAGAGACTTGCCCAAGGTCACACAGCTAGTATGTGTCAAGTGTTTGGTCTGAGGCCGGATTTGAACTGTGCGCTATCCACTGCACCACCTAGCTGCCCCGACATGACCCATTCTTGATGAAGCCATAATGGCCTTTACTAATCACTGCAGCCTTGTCTTAGGGCTCACAAACAATCCCTTTAATACTGCATTCGGGAATTTTACCCATCTGCACAAACTCTCCTTAGTGCCTCAAGTCTGGTGTGGAGGTAACTGTGGAATGGAATGTCAAGGGCAGGTCCAGCAAAGTGTCGCCTCCGGCAGGATCCATCAGGCTTATGAAGCTTTGAGTGCCCAGAGGAAGGTCTCAGTCTACAGGGAAGATACCTGGAACGGGAGTTACAGGAGAACAAAAGGCCAAGAGCTGCCCAAGGCCAGGAGGCCCAGCTGAGGCCCTCCCCATCACTGGGCTCACCAATCCAGGCTCTCTCTGGTCTGGAGTTGAAGATTTTTCCTTTCCCTTTCATTGCAAATCAGAGCATTTGGCTTTTGCTGGGGCAGCAACTACACTCCCAGTTGCCAAAATTTCTCCAAGATCGCTGACTGCGGCTCAGCAATGCCACCCACCAGTTCTTTCAAACTGTCAGCACATGTGGTGTCTCAGCCTGGGGACCAGCTCACTGGGAGCAGTTAGACACCAGATTACTACCCTCACTTACCCTGGAGTATTGCTATTCCCCGATGACCATTTCTGTTCTCTCACTCCTGGCACAAAGAGCATTCAAAGTTCATGAAATACCATGAGCCAGCAGAGTCAACATATACACTAGGACAAATCCACTGAATCACAGAATCGTTTTCTTGCAAAAACTGGAAAGGACCTCAGACACCATCTACTGTAACCCTCTCAGTTTAGAGAAGAGGAAATGAAGGTCAGAGAGAAGTGGCCTGCATATGGACACACTGTACAATGGAGTCACAGCTGGTATCATAGCTGGGTCTACTGACTCCCAGGGGTTTGTTTCTATCTCCCTAGACTGAGCATTTAGGATTTCCCCTTCCCACTTAGAAGTGATTTGGGGGAATAAATTTAAAAGATTTGCCTTCATAGTTTTAAAGATCAAAAGCAGCTGTCTTCTCAGAATAGGGTTCATTCTCTTCCTCCTCTCCACTGAAAACATGGTATTTTGCACCAGACTTCTAAATGTATATTTCAAACCACGTGCAATGAAGGGAAGTTATTCTTGTCAAGAGGTGGGTAACTCAAACTAAAATAGCCAAGAGCCCTGGCCAATTTATGAGGCCCTCAAATCACCAAATCTGAGCTGGAAAGGGGACTTGGGTCCTTAAAGGTTATCTAGTACATCTCAGACCTGAATAGGAATTCTTCTAGAACATTTCTGATAAGTGAGCACTCAGACTCCCTCTTGAAGACCTCTAAAAAAGATGCCTATCACCTCTAAGGCAGCCCATTCCACTTGGTGGCAGCTCTCATTGTAAACAAGTTTTTCCTCAGACATCAAGCAGAAATTGGCTTGCTAATTAATCCCAATTCTCGCCGCTAAAGTCATAAAGACTAAGTCAAATCCTTCCTCCATGAGCCAGCCCTTCAGATCACACGTCCACCCTGTTTTCTCTCCCCTAGACTGAACATCTCCATGCCTCCAACCAGCCTTCTCTCCTTCCCCAATGCATGCTCCAATCTGTCAGCACCCTTCCGACAGCTGAACTGAACACAGTATTACGGGTCATGCAGGCCCAGCTGAGGCCAGATAACATCTCAAACTACCCAGAAAGGGCCAGAACAGGCTAGAAGCTGGTGAATCCTTTTTTCCCTCTGGAATCACAGGATCACAGGTTTAAAGATAGAAGGGACCTCAGAAATCATCTGGTCCAACCAGATTTACCAAGGCTGTCTTGCCCAGAGCCACAGTTAGTAATGGTCAGAAAAAGGAGTCAAGTGGAGTCTCCTGACCCAAAATCTTGAGCTCCTTCTACCGCATCATGTTTGCTATTTCAATGAAACCCACCACATTAGCTTCCACTGATGCTAAACCAAGGAGCTGCATGTGTAGCAACACTAACTAGAAAGTAACTAGGTGCATTTCACTGTTTGGTCTTACCGTGAAAGGCCATCGTCTGGAGGAGCCTATCGGCCACTTCCTGGGGGAACATGCCTGGTTCCTGCAGGCACAGAGTTCCATCTTGTCTTTCTGAACAGAATTTCTCCAGGTGAGTGGTCAGGAAATTCAAGCAAATATCCAATAAGGAAAAGGGGGATGCTTCCTCCTGTATATTCCATGGGAAACAAAAAAGAATACAAACAAAATCCCACAAATCAGTGTCTGCATGCATGTACATCCCCACCTACACACATACTGGGCAGCTAAAGGATAAAGGAATCCAAGTAAAATAATCAAGACTGAACACCAACTGACAGTAGCCCATTCATAACACAAGAGGGAGTAGTTTGAAATTTTAGTTCAAGAGAATCTTAACTCAGAAGAGTTGGAAGGGTGCCTTACAAATCACAGCTAGAATGCAAAGTGAGAAGGAACCTTGTAGATGACC
This sequence comes from Vombatus ursinus, assembly GCF_900497805.2. Classification (NCBI taxonomy): domain Eukaryota; kingdom Metazoa; phylum Chordata; class Mammalia; order Diprotodontia; family Vombatidae; genus Vombatus; species Vombatus ursinus. The sequence goes on along the minus strand of NW_020954603.1, from coordinate 6,298,807 downwards.
TAGCCTCTGATCAAAAACTGTTTTCAGCAAACCCTGATGCTCACTGACAGCAAAATTTTCCTCCGAAAATATTCAGCATGAAATGATGGTAATATCAAACATTCCTTGATAGGAAAATAGGTTTACATTTTTTCTCTCCTGCCCTACAATTTCCCTGACCCATCTTATGTTTGGTGGGTATTCTATGCTTCCCAACCTTCTGCACCAAGTTTTATGGGTTCCAGCCCTAAATGTTTCACATCCAAATTCAACTAAAGGATGGTGGGCTAGTCCAAGCCCCCCTTAGTCCCCGAGGACTACACTGGGAGGTCCAACCCTCTGCCTACGGCCAAAGAGCCCATCAGGGCAGGGCTAGGAGGAGCATCTTGGTCTTCTGCTCTTCCAATGGTATCTATCCCAGCTGTCATCAATGGCTGCTGACCCAACTTCAGGCATGCACTGCCTTCTGACTCCTTGCCCCACAGTTCAGTTTCACTTGAGATGCTAATGGCTTCCATTGCCATAGCACCTTCAGGCTACACAGAATGTTTTCCTGTGAAGAGAGGTAGTGCCAGCATTGTTACTCGCTTTCTGTAGTGAAGGAAAGGTCATTAGAGACATGCTATGATGCCTCTTCCTGGAATGGAAGGGACCCTGGACTCTTCTAGGCCAAGCCAGAAGCACACCAGCTCTGGCCGTTCCCACTCAAGCAGGAAAGGCTTAGTAATGGGATGCTTCAACCTGGGGTCCCCAAGGACTGAGCTGCCAACACTCCTCACCAAGTGAGCCATAGAATGCAAGGGAATTTCTCAGCCACCTCAACTCCAGAAGGCTATCTGTTAAGGTATAGCACAGTAGCAATCTGAAGTCACTGACCCTTGAGGTACTGGAAAGCAAAATATTCTTTTGCTGAGGAAACTGAGACTCAGGAAAAGGAAGTGACATCAAGGAAGTGGCAGATTTGGAACTGGAAACCAGGACTCCTGACCCCCCAATCCAATGTTCTTTCTGCTAGATCACAAGGACATGCGCTTGTCAGATGGTAAGCCTAGGGGCTAGGGGCACATACTAAAATCATGGAAAATAACTAGCATACTGCCAACCTTGGTATCATTCATTAGCTGCTGACTCTGATTTAAATGATCCTACATATGAAAACAGAATTCTCCCCAGGACTTTGAACCCAGGAGATCTCATTCCCTGACAAGCTTCAAACAATTGTCACTGCTCTTTCTCCCTCCTCAAATGATCATTTATAGACTTACCCATGTCCATGTCCAGCTCCTAATAAAATGCACAGAGAAATGCTCTGAAAACTTAAAAGCATTCAATAAACACGGCCTATTATAACAAATACCTTCCTAAGCCATGCATTGCCTCCCACCCACCTGATTAGTGGGCAGACATTTATTAGTTGTCTCTTTTCTTTCTCCCTAACTAGGCAGTAAGTCCAGGTTTTATATTTATAAATATAAACTTTAGGCTTGCAACTGTCTTTGTATTCTCCCACAGTGTCTAAAATAGCACCTTGCAGGTGTAGGCATTCAATAAGTATTGATTATATTTGACTTTAAAACTTCAAAAATCTCCTAAAATGCAGATTATCTGATTCCCAGTCAGGGCTTTTCCCTCTTAAAATCACATTGTGGAACTCTGCACACACTTTGCATTTATTTCTCTGTGTTCATCCATGGTGTATTCCCCAAGTAGAACAACAAATCTCTGAGAGAAGAGAAGGCTCTGTCTTTTTATTTCCAGCCCCTGGCACACAGTTAGCACTTAATAAATGTTTGTGGAACTGAATTTTCCCTACCTGGCATTGCCTGGCCAGTCTTGGTCCTAGAAGCCAGATGCCAAAACACACTTGTTCATCTGGGTAAAGAGATGGAGGATTCTGGGTACAGAATGCCTTACACACTGCCAAAAGATGTTTGGGTTCTGCGGAATCGTTTTCCTTTCTCACAAATGACAGTTCTGGCGGGGGAAGGGCTGGTATATGGGGAAATGACTTTGGTGTTAAAAAAAAAACAACAACCCTGTATCAATAAAACTTTTAAAAGCTAAATAAGTCATATTGTCCCTCATGTTTTCAAGAGCCTTCAATAAATAAAGAAGCCCCTATAGAACAGAATCTGGCCTTTTCTGTTTAGGGTATAAGATCTGACCTCCAAGGAGAGGTATTCAAATGGTTCTGTTTGGCCCCAGGACAGAACAAGGAGCAATGTGGGTGGGAGAAGGGCTGGTTCCTAACATTCAAAACTGTCCAAAAGAGAGAGAGAGAGTGAGTGAGTGAGTAAGTGTGTATGTGTGTGCGTGTGTGCGTGTGTGTGCGCATGTCCCTTCTTCAAACAAAGGCTGGATGATATATTTTCTTCACTCCCATATTTCAATTATTTTTGATTACATTACACCCTGCTTTGGACCTGGCTGTTCTCTATCCTTGTACTTTGTACACTCCCTAGTTCTTTGTTTCTTCCCTCATTTCATTCAACAAATACTTGCTGAGGGTATCCCAGGAAGAGGGTCACATTCATAGGAAATATCTCCCCTGGCTAAGGATCTCCCTGAAAGGGTACCTTAATATATTTATAAAGAAAGGCAGAGGGGAAGATTTAAAATTTGTATAGCGCTACTCATTGTGAATTGAATGCTTATTGCCAGACAAAAACAAAGCACTTATTCAAGAATAAAACTGAGAAGGCTTCTCTTGTCTTGTCCTTTCACTGTAGGATTACTACAAAGTTCAAAGGCTAAACCACTTCTAGGATAAGCAAACAGGGAAGAGTTTTCTTTAATTACTACACTTCAACCAGCCTAAAATGTGGATGTGATTTTTTTCTCTCAGACTGAAAGTCATTAAATACCTTTTTCTGGAGGGCTGCTTCTTGAAATGCCATTTGTTTTACACATTAACTCAGGATTGCTGGAAACTGACCATGAATATGGAAGAGGCCTGAACAGAGGCTATTCCCAACTTACACTGCTGTCCCATCATGACCATTAATTTATCTACACATACACTAGAAAGTCATTATACCCAAGTACCATGTTTCAAAAATATTTACTATAAAAAGGTACCTTCCTTTTCTGTGAGTTCATAGAAGTCTTGCTATGCTCCCCTGAATTGTTTACATTCATTATTTCTTTGTGGTACCATCTTACCATTCCATTCACATACTATACTTGTTTAGACATTTCCCAATGGATGGGCATCTACACTGTTTTCAGTTCCAGGTGACTACAAAAAAAGGTTGCTATGAATCTTTTGCCATTTATGGGGCTTTCTTTTTCATCACTGACCATCTTCACAGGTGGATGGCCTACACCAACAGCCAAGGCAGAAGACAGCAGGATAAGATTCAATTCCATAAACATGTATTATAGTATGAGTGCCTACTTTTTTGCTCAAGGCAAGATGTGTGCCAAGACAAAAATGAAGGTCTGTCTTTATGGGCTACAATTCTAAGGGGGAGGGGGTAGAGAGAAAGAAACAATAGAACAGGTAGACAAAGAAGGGATGTAAACAGTATCCTTGGAATGCTAGCACAAGGAGGAAAAGAAAATCAAGGAAGGCTTCAAGGAGAAGTAACAGTTCAATTTGGCTAACCTTAGTTAGGAGTGAGAGAAGGTGAGAAATGGGAGATAAAGAAGGAAAGAGAGGCTGGAATCCAATTACAGATGGCCGTGAATGTCAGGCGAAGGTGTTTGTGCTGTTAACCAGAAATCATAATGACAAGTCCAGTGACCCCCTAACAGTGTTTTAGTATAAGAAATAAAGAACTCTGTAGTTTTCTGAACAGGGGAGTAACATGTACATTAGGAAGATTATTTCTGCAGCAGAAGATAGACTACACAGAAGCAGGGAGACCAGTTAGAGCCACCTCAGACCACTGGACATGAAGTCAGAATCCCTGCCACTCACTACCCATGGGAATAAGTCCCTAAGCCTCTTGAGATCTCAGGGAGAGTGGAATAGACTAGATGATCTTACGATTTGAAACTTCCAGTCAGAGATCCTGTAAAACCAGCAGATGAGCACAACTGGCCAGCACCTAAAATAGAAAAGTAGTTGTGCAAGTGGCAAGAACTGGGGTGGGTCAATCAACAAGACCTGGCAACTGCCTGAAACGGAGAGAGGGACTACGAGTGAGAAAGTAGGACCAATCCACGGTGACTCTGAGACCTGAATCCTGCCTAACTGGGAGAATGCTAGCACCATCAACAGGAATAAGGAAGCTGGGGGAAGGGGGAAGTTGAGACTAGCAGGTCAAATTCCATTTTGGACATACTGAGTTAGAGGGATTAGGGGGACGCTAAGGAGACGTTCAGCAGATGGTTAAGATGTAGGACTGAGGCTCTGGGGGAGCTGGAGGCTAGACATAGATCTGGGAGTCAGAAGCATAGAGATAATCACTGACCCCATGGAAACACATAAAACAACCAGAGAAAGGGCCAAGAACAGAGCCTTGGGGAACCAAAGCTCAGCAGAAAAGAACAAAATGATGAGAACCAGCAGAGAAGAGCCCACAACCAGCCAGCCGCCAAGATTTGTCAATCCCAGCTCTCCACAAACACCCTAGTGAAGGCCCTCATCACCTCTTTCCAGACTATTCCAAGAACCTCCTAATGGGTGTCTTTGCCTCAAATCTCCTCTCAATCCAGTGCATCTTCTACACTGATGTCAAAATTATTTTTCTTTCGGGGGCTACTAGGTGGTGCAGTGGATACAGCACTGGCCCTGAGTTCAAATCCGGCTTCAGACATTTGACACTTACTAGCTGTGTGACCCTGGGCAAGTCACTTAACCCCACTGCCTAGCAAAAATTTAAAAAAAAAAAAAAGAAAAGAAAATGAAAATGAACAAAATTATTTTCCTTTCCTGTAGGTCTGATAATATCACTCCCTTAGTTAAGAAGCTTCAGTGGCTCCCCATGGCCCTTAGGGTAAAATAGCAACTCTATATTTGGCATCTAACTTCTCAATCAGGCTCCAGCCTACCTCTGCAGACTGAGTTCAGATGGATCCTAGAATCAGGAAGACTTGACTTCAAATCTGACCTCAGACATTTACTAGCTGTGTGACCATGGGCAGATCATGTAACAATATTTGCCTCAGTTTCTTCAACTGTAAAATGGGCATAACAATAGAACACCTCCAGGGTTGTGAGAATCAAATGTGATAATTATTTGTAAAGCACTTAGTACAATGCCTAGTACCTAGTAGGTGCTATATAAATGCTATTTCCTCTACACCCTTTCCTTCTTGTATTTTTAGTCCAAACTCGCCTATTTACTGTTCTACATAAACCTTCTACTTCGTACATCTGAGCTTTTGCACAGGCTTTCTTTCACACCATGTCTGGAAGGCTCTAACTCTCCTCACTCTACCTGTACCTTCAAGCCACCGTCCTTTCACAGGCAGTCCTGTACCTGACAGCTCTTCCTCAGCTGTCTTTGCTAGATCTTCCACCCTGTCATTCCCATTAATGGCAGAAATCCATCCCACAAGGCTTTACTCCAAGCCCTCTTCTCTTTACGAGAGTATGTTCAAATACTATCTCTATGCAGGTGATGACCACACACGCATAAAACACACATGCATGTGTCCATCCAGCCTTAGCCTCTGCCATGAGCTTCAGCCTCAATCACAAACTGCCTATTGGACAAAGATGTTCTGGAGGCATTTCAAACTCAAACTCATTCTTCTGCCCCTCAAATCCATCTTCCTCCTGTGATCTTCCTTATTTGCAACCCAAGTCTGTGACCAGTTGCCAAATCATCAAGTCTGTCTCTACAAATTTTCTCATAGCCATCTCAAAGCCATCCCAAAGCCATCCCTTTCTCTACTCACGTGAGAACTACCAATGCTCAAGAATAATCATGGCCAAGTACTCCTCTCTCTTTATTTTCTTCTCTCATACTCTCCAGCTTCCTTCAAAGCTCAGCTCATACATCTCCTATATAAGGTCCTTACTGAACTCCCTACCTGTAGTGCCTTCTCTCAGGTGAACTTACTGTGTATATACTTATGTATGTACATAGGATCATAAGATTAAAGAATCAGAACCAGAAGGGGTCTCTGGCCCAACTCTTTCATTTTCCAACTGAGGACAAAATGTTAAGTTCACTGCCCTCAAGGACTCTTTCCTATTTGTCTCTGTAGCTCTGGGGCCTGGCATAGTTTGAGGCCTGAAAAAAAGCCACTGGATTCGGCAGTTAAGATGTCATTGGTGACTTTTTGAAACTGAATTATATAAATTATTAAAAACCACCTGGGAACTGTTCAAATTCTCTAACAAAGAAATGCAAATTAAAGTGGCAGATACCACCTCATATCCATTATATTAACAAGCTGCATCTCCCTAGTAGCAGGGGCTATCTTGCCCCTAATGATTAAATGAAGAAACAAAGAACCAAACAGGAGGAAAACTAGAGAAATTGGCATCCCAAAAGTGAAAGGAATAAAAATAAAGTTTAAAAAATAAAATTGAATGTTCGAAAGGTTGTGGAGAAACAGGCACACTACTGGTGATGCTATGAATTGGTGTAAACTTTTTGAAGACTAATATGGCAATATAAGAGGAAGGAAATAAGCATTTACATAGCACCTACTCTGTGCCAGACGCTGTGTTAAGCAATTTACAAATATTATTTCATTTGATATACACTGAATTATAAAGTTGCTCATATCCTTTGACCTAGTGATCCTAATATAAGGGTGTTACCGAAAGGGAAAAAAAAAAAGATCTCACTGTATAAAAATCACGATGCTCTTAACGACACTAGAAACAACTTTAGTTGGTCTCAGTAAAGTGAGCTGAAAGTAAAGGAATAAAATGAATGGCAGACAGTGTAGACTAATTTTTGAGAGGCTATGTGCCTTAATGGATAGAATCTGACATGGAGAGAGCTGGGTAACAACCTGGCCAAAAACATAAGCTAGCTTTGGGACCCTGGGGCAAGTCCCTTAAACTCTAGGAGCCCCAAATTCCTATTGATACAAAATAGGTAGAATGGCAACACCTACCTCTCAGGGAGGACGTGAGGATAGAATGAGAGAACGTGTAAAATACTGAATGAGTGTGCTCTCCCTTCTTTTCTAATTTCACCTGAATAAGGAGAGATATAGGTCAACAGCTTGGCAGAATGGTGAAACAATTATTAAGAAGGTGGAAGAAGGATAGTGATAAGAACAGGATGGAGGAACCTAAGCATATTTATAGACAGAGGAGAAAGAGACAATACATAGTAAAAAAAACCCGAAAAACTGAAGAGAGGGTGGGGAAAGAATACTGATGGAACAAACTTTCAAAGGAATAGGAAAGGCCTATGGGAATGTCAGAAGTAGATAATCTAGTCTTGGCAAGGAAGAGGACAACCCTTTCCCCCACACTCCTTTATCTTCTGAGACTGCATCACTATCACCATCCATCATCACCATCATCACCACAGGCAGAACTGATACAGTCAATATCTACTACGTGCTAAGCACTGAAGCAAGGTAAAAGACAGGTTTACAAAGGATGTTCCACATGTGCTAGCATTTGACCCTCACAGTAATCCTTTGAGATAGAAAAGAAAGGATGGGGCAGCTAGGTGGTGAAGTGGATAGAGCACTGGCCCTGGAGTCAGGAGGACCTGAGTTCAAATCCAGCCTCAGACACTTAACACATACAAGCTGTGTGACCTTAGGCAAGTCACTTAACCCCAATCACCCAAGTCAAAAAAAATAAATCTTGTCTCAAATTAAAGGGGCAGCTAGGTAGTGCAGTGGCCCTGAAGTCAGGAGGACCTGAGTTCAAATCCGGCCTCAGACCAAACACTTGACATTACTAGCTGTGTGACCTTGGGCAAGTCACTTAACCCCAATTGCCTCACAAAAAAAAACAAACAAAAAAAAAAGAAAAGAAAAGAAAAGAAAGGATGGAAAAGGGTTTGAGGAAGAAGATCAAACAGCAGAGTAAAGTGGGAGGTGATATCAACTGCTGACAGAGACCCAGAGGGTAAGTCCTGAGCCTGGAGATGAGAAGCTTTGAAACAACACTCAAGGAGAAAGAAGGGGAATCAACTAGAGACTAATAAAGGATATGGAAAAATGAATACATAGGATCATCTATCCAGTCAGTAGAAAGAACAATTCAAGTCACCACTATCACAAAAGATACCACGTGGCAGACAGACTCCTGGGTAATTTCTACAAATAATCCCTGCTTTAAATAAACACCATCTTATGGTTAGCTGACTTTTTTGACCACCAAGTTTCTTTCTGAAGTAGAACATAATCCTTTCAATTAATCAGTCTATCATTTAAAAAAAGGAAAGGAAAGGAAAGTGGAGAAGAGTAAGCTGTAGGAGAGTGGTTAGAGCCCTGGCCTAGCAGTGAGGAGCCCCTAGGCCCCAGCAGCACTCACAGCCTGCCTGCCTGCCCAGTTGGGCACAACCTGAGACCTCCTGAGGGGCCTCAGTAGAGTTCTCTGTCTCTAAGGGGTCTTCTGGCTCTGACAATCTGTAAATCTTGCCCTTTAAAGGGTCCCATAAAAAGGGGCAAGGGACAGAAAGTATTTCTAAGTGCACCTTGAAAGTGGCTGCCATCATGTCACTCATCTTTGCCCAGCACAGGTCCTTTTATAGGGGAGGTATTCCAAAGATGTCTAAGTGATGTTGGGTGTCCCTCTGAATTAAAGACAAAGGCCACAGAGGGGAATCTTTCAGGCCACCTGGGGTTCTTCCAATGGCTTTTCCTTTCTTCCAGAATCAATCTTAAACTCTCTCCCCTGAACCAACTTGTGTTTAATTTTCTGTTATTTACTTCTGGCCCTCCCCTAGGTTTTCTTCCTCTCTCTTTAACTGTCTCTTAAGGGCTGACTCACTGTCCTGAGTCTGGGTCACCTCTCCAGGGAAACAGGCTGGGCACAGAACCTGACAGGGATGTGGCAGAGGCAATTTACACTTCAGGTAAGGGATGGACCAAATGAGCTTAATTACATAAGCATTTTGTAAAATGTTAAGGATTACTATATGCGAGCTATTATTGCAAAAGGGAACCTGGGAGATGAAGATGCCAACTGGAGATGTTTCTGAGTCATGATGACCTTTCCCTACTAAAAGTCTACTTAACAGTTTTCACTGGGAGTGATTAACTATTTCAAACTTCTCATATTTTATAAGGAAACTGAGACCTAGAGAAGACAGGGGTTCACAGAAAGTTGGGGGGAGAGGTGCAGCAGCAGTCACTTACTTAAGAGTTCATCAAGTTCAGCCCCTTCATTTTACAGATGAGAGAACTGAGGAGAATAGACTTGAACAATGTTACACAGCTTCACTTGAACTATTGCACCTCTCTCCCCTACCATGACTCATAAGATGTTAGAGTGTATCTTAGGTAAGCAACTGCTACGTGCACACCAATGTATGTTTAGACCCATTAGACTGGGAGCTCCTTGAAAGCAGGAGCTGTCTTTTATCTTTCTTTGATTCCCCAGTGTCTGGCACATAGTAGGCACTTTAAAAAAATGCTTGTTGACAATTACTTTTTTCATATGAGCACCAAGCCTCAGAGGTCATTTCAATGCTTCACGCCAAAAATATTGCTATTTCTGGCTCTGAGGGGAAGACACCTTGCCACAGAGCACTGGGGACACTATGTGATTCCAGTTTTCTGTACAGTACAAGCCAGATCACTGCCAATATCCAGGTGCCCTCTTGTCTCCAGCACGATCCAGGGGAAAAGGCCGTTTCCAGGGGCAGCTCAGAGACAACTCTGACACCTGAACTCTCAAACTATGCTGCAGGAAGTCTCCCTGTGAAAAGCTCCAGAAGGCAGATGTGCCCCCACATCTGAGGGGAAGGTGACCTGCCCTGTGTGGGGGAGCACATGAGTGCTGGAGTGAGGAATCTCCATGCCCATCCTTGCTAGGATACTTCACAGCTGTATGTCTCAGGGCCTCGGAATCTTCATCTGCAAAATATGGACAATGAGTCACACTAACTCACAGGGTTGTTGTGAAGAAAATGATCTGGAAACCTTCAGATGCTACTGAACAGAAAGCTAACACCAGACCACTACGGTATTAAGACAGGCAGCTTGGAGTCAGGAATACTTGGGATTCAAGTCTCACCTGACACATTTTGGCCATGTGATTTTGGGTAAATCTTTTAACCCCTTGGTGACCCAGGTAACTTTCTGAAGTTGCCCAAATGGTGTTTTACTATGATTTGATGGAAGGGTTTTCTCCTCCAGAGCTCCCCACCCCAACAGAAGCACAGATATGGTTTGTTTTTTTTTAAGACTGGGCCAGATGGGATAACAATCCCCAATTTCACCATGAGTAATTGAGATAGAGGCTGACAGTGTTCAAGGAGATGCCACTGGGGAAAGTGACACTTCAGCTAGGAAAAAAAGCTTTCTTAGGGACAAGGAGCTTCCATACACATGAAAAAAGGGCTTTGGTTTCCCCTGGTAGAAAGTAAGAGCACTGTGAAGAGTTCTAAGACATTGACCCCGCAGTTCTAAAGCCATAGATCCTAATGGACATTATACCTTTTAAAACCTGCCAAAGAGCAAGTTTATTCTCTCTCTGGAAGCTGCTTTCTGACCTTTGTATATTTATAGTGCCTGAACTCTCAAAGACAAGTAGGCTCTCAGATGCTGGAATCTACCAGGGTCAGAAAATCTGGGCTACTTGTTTTAATTAATTAATCAGAAAAAAGCTGGTTTGTGAATAAGCCAATATTTTTATTATCTATAAAAAATAAGGTGCTTATGAACAATATTCTGACACATCAGGCCCAAAGATTAACCGAGTTCACCTCTTCTGCTGCCCTAATTTCTCTCTCCCTACAAAGGGAGAAGGTAGCTTAATGTTTGTCAAGTGCTTGCTCTATTTACAAGCTCTGAAGCCTAGACCTTTGAACTCTTCATTTAATATTTCAAAGGTCAAGTAGGAAAAAGCCACCTTCTCTCTTAATCTGACCATTGTGAGGCAGTTTGGTGGAGTGAAAAGAAGGACTGGGTGTTACCTTCTCCTCCCTTACTGAGTGACCTCGAGCAAGTCACTCTCAGAGCTCTGGTTCCCCCCTCTGAAAAATGAGGGCCTCTAGTAGTGCCCTCAGGAGAAGCCCTCCGGGATCGGCCAGTCTCATCTATTACCAGCATTACAAAGAGCACTGGCAGGAACACTGGCCAAACTCGGTGACTCAGAAGAGCCCCAAGAACCTCTGCTCTCCTTTCTGGAAATCCATGTATGTACTGAAAAAGTTCACTGGCTCAAATAAGTCACATCTGCAAACAAGAATAAGGGCAAGAGATCAGTTTTTAAGTTCCTTGGTTGAGAAATCTTCCTGGATCTCCAATAGGGATAAATATTTCTTTAAAGATGTAAGGGTGGGTCCTATCCAAACCCCAATTAATCACAGAAGACCTAAACTCCTCAAATTGGATCAACTGAAATAACTGCTAGCATTTATTTAGCCACTTAAGGTTTGTAAAAGCACTTTTCATTATTTCTTCGGACCCTGACAACAACTCCTTGTTGGAGGTATTACTATAGCCAGTTCACAGACAGGAAACTGTGGCTGACGGAGTTAAGTGACTTGCCCAGGGTCTCAGAGCAAATGTCGGAGGCAGAATTTGAACTCTGTTCTTTCTGATTCCAGGTCCAGCTCCCTATCCCCTAAGCTACCTGGCTACCTCTCCCTATCAATCAACCAATAGTGTAACTAGGTATTAAGCAATTGGTGAATGTCTTTTATCAATTCCAACGAGTGGGATCTTTGTTAGACATCTGACTCGCTACAGTTAAAAAGTCTCTATACCAAGAGTTCTTAAAACCTGTTCTGTGTCACGGACACCCTGATGAAGTCCAGGGGGAATCACTTCTCAGAATCCCGTTTTTAAATGCATAAAATAAAATTACTAAGAAAACCAGTAATACTGAAAGATAGTTATCAAAGAATTTTTAAAAACAAGTTCATGGTCCCAGTTAAGAACTCCTGCTTTACAGGTAGCTACCAAAAATTATTGGTGACTAGAGTTCAGTAATCTAGCTAGCAATGGGCGGCTTGAATCTCCCTGTCAAAGGGACCCTGGCCAGGGGTGCTGGATCTTTGAGATCACCCAGCTTATGCCCCACTAGCTTTTAAAGGGATCATGACTTAGTGACCCCAGAGAGAAGCCAACCCCAGAACAGGAATTACAGTATTGAGGCTGCAGAATAACAGAATGTTAGGCCTAAAAAGACCTTAGAAATCATTGAGGCCTTTTTTGTTACTGACCCCTTTACAGGTGAAAACACTTAAGTCCAGGGAGGGAAACTGATTTACCTGAGGTCACACAATTAGTGTGTCACATGGACAATCTATGCTTTTTCAATTTATGCTTTTAACTAGACACATCTGTCACGAGCACATATCTGATATATAACAAAATTAGTTAAAATACTTGAGATACTTTACTGCATATTAAAACTTGCTTCCAGGTCTCTCCTGGAGGTGATCCCAGCTTTCAGAGTCATTAGGACATTTTAAGATTATGCCAATTAGTCAAGGTGTTTTTTTGTTTTGTTTTGTTTTGTTTTAAATGCAGTCAAGTCAGAAGTAATGATAAAGCATCTTTTGATTGCTGGTCAAACTAACATTCACATTAGAGATGGAAGAAATGAGCACTTCTAATTTTGCTGATGCCTTTATTGGGAATTTAAATATACTAGGTCAGGGACACAGATAACGCATGGGCGTTTTGCTGTTTGTTTCTAAAAGACTGCCACCTCCCCCACTGTGACCGATAAAGTTTGCGGGTTGTGCATGCTCCCCGGAGTGACTAGCACACAAAATGCTGAGCAGCAAGCCCCAATCTAACACTGAAAGGCTAAACAAGAAGCAGGACGGGGCAATCTGGGCAGAGTGTTCCCAGACCCATCTGGAGGAAACAACGGAGCCTCACACAGAATGTTTCCACTTTCAGCCCTTGGCTTTTGCTTAGTGTGCTTTTCTTGTTCAAATGGCCAAAGCACCATCCACAAATCAGCTTGGGGGAGGAGTGGGAAAGAGGAGGAGGAAGAGATCAGATTTAGAGCTCACAGCTCTTGGGTCCAACCAAGTCTTTGCTTGGAAGCTAACTAGATTCTGCAACAAAGGGCCAGCCACATCACCTCCACCTCCCCGGGTAGGTCAACTGCATCATTTATAAAAAGGAGGGACTACCTGTCCTCCCCACCTTAAAGTGATGCCAGAGGGCCAAATGAGATTATGTAAAACACTAGTGAAATGTAAATTGATATTATTACTCAACTTCCACTCAGCAGCCGAAGTTAACTCTAGAGTACGAAGCCTTTTCAAAAGGGACAAATATTTGCCCTAAACCATCTTCACCCAAGCTCAGCTTCCTTCAGCTTCAAGTCACTGCACCTCTCCCAGATCCCAAAGGGTTCAATTAGATGATCTCCAAAGTCTCTTCCTGCTCTAAAAAAGCCTACGATTCTACAACTGGTCATATTTCATTATGTCTAGCATCTGGGTATGGATCTTAGCAGATTGTAAGACTTTTTGAGGGCAGGTCACAGTAACTAACTAGCATAAGTACCTACCCCAAGCAAACCATTAACAAATAATTTTTAAACGTGCTGTTGAATTATTAGAAAATCAAGACAAGTTGGTCCCCATGAGGGAGATGGGGATGGGAGATTTTGCTATTTAAACATAAACATATCAATGAAGGATATAGTTACTTATAAGTGTCAGGTCAGATCAAATCCAAGTTATTCGAGTGATACAATCAATTGATCAACTGAACTGGTAAATGTCACTCACACTTCAAAGACCTGAGAAGGAATGGTGGCCACACAAATGTCTGTCTGCTGGGGGGGAGGGCACAAAAATCAAGCTGTCATCATCACTTGGTGGAAAGAAGCACAATTAGCTGGGATTTTTTGTGAGGCTAAGAGTTGAACTGGTCTAGACTTTGGAGTCTCTTGTTTCAGCAACAACAACCATTTATTGAGAAACTCTGGGCCCTGCCACAGAAGCTAAGGCATTGGGATAAAGGTGGTGTCTTGCTACTGCCAAATTTCAGTAATCCATGAGCTAACACAATAAATGACAGTTTTGAAAAGTGCTGCCAAATGTTAAAGGACAATAAATTATTTATTAATTCCATAAGCACATAGAAGGAATGTTAATACTACCTGACATTTTGGTGGCACCCAGTTCTAAAGCTCTTTCACATGCATTCTCTCCTTGAGCCCTACAGGAATCCTGGGCAATAGATAGACTCCAAGATTTTAGAGCAGGAAGGGACCTTGGTGCTTATCTCATCTAAACTTATTTTAGTGATGAGAAAACTGAGGCCCCCGGGGGCAAAGTGACCTGGCCAAGGACAAACGGCTGATCGGTGGCAAAGATTCACTCTCAGGCCTTCTGGCTCTCTGTCCAGTGCTTTCAAGTACCTTCTATGTATGAGGTTCTGAGATAATATGAGATGTAAAATCTACAAATAAAGTAATAAAACTATTCATTTCAAGCTAATAGCTTCAACTTTGTCCCTGACTGGACCTTAACTAAATCAACAGATGAAGGACCTAGTATTCTGTCTGTGTGGAAGCTCCTTCCTTCACTGCAGTTTGAGTGCAACCCATCTTTAACACTAAGGCTTAGAGAGCACATTACCCGAGGTTCAAAGATCCAAACATCACAAATGGGACTTGGATCTGGGTCTTTCTGGCTTAAGTCCAACATGAAATCTGCTCCATCAAGCTAAATGTTGAATCTTCAAAAGGAAATTAATAATAGCTGACATTTCTAGATAGCACTTTAAGGTTTACAAAGTAAAATACAACATTATTATTCAATTTTAAGAAAAACCCAATCAATAAATCAATTGCATTTCATCTTCCCTGCCCACTCCACACTAAATAGCAGCTCAATGGCCAAACACAGAAGGAGCGGCTTTTAGTCCTGGCTTTTCCACAATCTAGACACCACAATCAGTCCCCTGAAAGATCAGAAACTGATAATGTCTGCTATATCTCCGGGTCAGCACTGAATGATTTGCAATGGGCTTTAAAGTAGCAGCTCTGCTGTAAGACCTTCATAAGACTTCTCAGAATACAGCCCTCCACCACCACTGACAGCAGTCTATCAGCTACGGAGGGCAGCTAGGTGGTACAGTGGCTACAGAGCTGGGTCTGGCGTCAGGGAGACGCCAAGTTTAAATTTGGCCTCAGACACTTACTAGCTGGGTCACCCGGGGCAAGGCATTTAACACTGTTTGCCTCAGTTTCCTCATCTGTAAAATGGGCTGGAGAAGGAAATGGCAAATCACTCCAACATCTTTGCCAAGAAAACCCCAAATGGAGTTACAAAGAGTCAGACAAGGCTGAAACAACTGAACAACAACAACAAAATCAGCTATGGAGCTGAAAAGATGAAAGTGGGGTTCTTTTCAATTACACGACTTCAATTCCCTGAAGACTAGATTTTAAAAGTTAAGAAGCAAATAGGTTAGAATTTGGGTGAGATTGTCAGAGGCTCTCTCACAAATTAGGTAGCAATTAATCAAAAGCTGCTCCTGCTGGGCCTGGCAGTGACAGCTCTGCTATCTCCGGGTCATGAATCTGCTATTTGGCAATCCTACAACCTGCCAATTCTGGCCTGAAGTAAAATAGCTAATAAAAAGGTAGGTTTCATGGACCCAAATAATCCATTTTAAGGTAATGAATGGGGCCAGTGGGAAGCTAACCATAAGAATATCGGCTCTTTAGGGTGGAAGAGAACTTAAGTCATGTGACATGCCCTCATTTTTACAGCTGGGGGCAGTCCACAGAAATTAGGTGACTTGACCAGGGCCACACATACAGGCAAGGCCTGAGCCAGGAGCAGTTCTGTCTCCTGAATGCAAGATTCCATGTTCCTTCCACTAGACTTCGATGCCTCTATGGGGAGGTGCTATCTCACCTAGGTCAGCGGTTGCTCACTAAGCACCTCCAAGGTGTTAGGCAAGATCCAAGACTCAGAAAAACCTGCCTCTGTTCACTTCTTTTGAATATTTCATACCTTCTGTTTCTGTTAACATAAACACTAAGCACTGGTGCTTTATTCTATTTCAAGGGATACAATAGAAGCATCAAAGAATGTCTTTAGTAAAAAATTCAGCAAACACTTAACAATGTAATTCTCTTAAAACGGTTCGTTATTTCTTTGACAAGAAGCTGACGTGCCATCATCTCCAATTTCCATTCTATTTAAGGACGTATTAAGAAACTTCTCTAATGTACACATTTTATACCTGCCTCACATATGAAGACTTTTTACAGAAATGCCAACTCCTTGAGAGCTGGGTATGGTCCATTTTTCCTCTTCATAGGCTTAGCACATAGTAGGTACTTAATAAATACTTGCTGATCAACTGATTGATTACAAAGGCCTTTCAACTTAAGGGCTTATAAAGGAAAGATTCCATAAATCACATAAATCCAAAAACAGCTGTTAACTATGACCCCCCCCAAGTCGGAGCACTGAGAGGGAAGGGGCCTTAGGGAGCCTCAAGTCCAACCTTTCCACTCCCTCTTACATTGAAGGAGCCCAACCTCAGTCACACAGTTAAGTTAGTGGTAAGCTCAGAGCCATCTTGCTCTTTCTACACCATCAGACTGGGGACCAGACTGGAATTCAAGATGAACCTCCCAGGAGAACATGATTAACAAGTCAGTTTAGCTTAAGATTTTTCTGTCCAAATGGCGTAGGGATTTTGGCCCACTCTAGACTATGATTTAGGGGTTTCAAAGAGCCTATGGGTGATAGTCCAACTATGCAAAGAACCATTTAGGGCTATTCCCAAGCTAAAGTGTCAATGCATTCTGAAACAGGACTGGGCACAATCCAAATGTCAAGTAACCTCTAACTTAAGCTAAACTGAATAAGTAAAATAATTAACCTATGAACAGGTTTCTAGGATAAGCAGGTTTTGGAGAACTTCACAAATAGACCTGCAAGAGAAACAGATTCTTTCCTCCCAAATTTCCTCAAGATTCCCAGTCTGGACTCTAGTCTAACCATCTTTGTTCTCTCTTAATGAACTTGACCAGTATTATTTTGAACAAGAGTCACCAGTGGACTTGTTCCCCCCACTGCCTCCCACACTCCAAATCTAGACTTCCAGACCAGATCTTTCCAATTTTTGTGCTGCCTTCGCCCTCCCCAGAGCTCCCACACAGTTCCAAGTTGTCCAGCCCAATGCTCTGGACACTAGAGATGCCCAAGTGATTCCTGAACTAAACAAGCAAAAACTATGCCCTAAAAGCAAACAGTTGGTTCTAATGGAATAAAGATAAAGTTGAAATTGACCTCCTCCTGTAAACAGACTTTTTAAGGTTCCAAAGTGGACCATCTCCACACCAAACAATGCTTCCAAGGAAACCATTTTCTTGTCTTGAGAACAGCTTCTTGAAGGTGACTGAGGGCAGCCAAGATAAATTTATGTGAACAGGGCTTAAACGGTGGGACATGAACCCAGGTCTTTCTGGCTCAAGTCCAGCTCCATGCTCAGTGCAGTCTCCCTCACGGGCTATACCATTCCTTGCAATGATACAGGCAAAGGCTGCCCTCTGCCCCTGGGCATTCCATCATGTCAAAAGGAAAGGTATTTTCTACTGCCAAGATTGCAACTACTCTAAAGCTTGGAGCCCCCCTTGGTGGGTCTACCTCAGACAACTCCCGCCAGTGTAAAGCTATGTCCCTTATTACCTGGGTGACCACTATCTCTGTGACCCCTCTTAGTTTCCTTGTTTATAAAGCGGGACCAGGGAGTTTGGTCTAAGATGGCCTCTGAGATCCAGGGAAATTGAGGTGGAGGAGGGGGTTAGGGTAGAGCCCAGAAGAAAAGAAGGAAACGGAGAAGTGGGGGAGGGGGCGTTCGAGTGGCCTTCTGTCGGCAGCCCCTCCTCACCTTCACTTCTTAGGATCCCCCCTCTTCCGGATTGTCCCCAGGATTACGTCGTGTCTTCCCCTCCACCAAAACTGCCATGCCTTCGGCACACACTTACAGATCGCAGCCCCTGCATCTTACAGACGAGGGAACTGAGGCCCAGGCGGGCGCCTGCTCTTAAGAGCCCAAGGTCACCGAGGAGTGCTGGAAGGGCCAGAGTCGGGACTGGAACCCAGGTCCTCCCGCTCCAGAGGCAGCCCCCTTTCCTGCCTCCGCCCGGGTCTCCCCCATACACCTGCCACCCCCCCCCCGGGTGTCCAGCTCCTGCCCGTCCCCTAGAAGATGCTCCAGAAATGCTGGACAGTCTGGA
The DNA here is from genome assembly GCF_900497805.2 of Vombatus ursinus. Classification (NCBI taxonomy): domain Eukaryota; kingdom Metazoa; phylum Chordata; class Mammalia; order Diprotodontia; family Vombatidae; genus Vombatus; species Vombatus ursinus. The sequence goes on along the minus strand of NW_020954603.1, from coordinate 6,280,542 downwards.
GGGAGGGGCGCCACGGGGGGAGGGGAGCACCGAGGGGGGAGGGGAGCACCGAGGGGGGAGGAGGCAGCAGGAGGGAGGGAGACGGAGGGAGCATGGAGAAGAGAGGGGCAAAGCAAAGAGAGGGGGCTGGAGGAGGGACATCTAAGGGGGAGGGGGCAGAAAGGGCGATGGGGGGGCAGGGGTCACGGTCGGCCCCGCGGGGGCCTTGGGCTAGGTCGGGCCGGCCCGCCCGCCGAGTCCCCGCCGCTCCGCCCCCGCCGCCCCCCGCCTCGGCCGGGCTCCTCACCATGGCTGCGCCGGCCTCGCCTCGTTCGCCTCGTCCACGTCCTCGCCCTCAGGGCCCACGCTGGTCGCGGTCCCGCGGGAGGCTCCGGGCGGCGGCGGCTCCGCGGGGAGGCGACCCCGGCCCCGGCCCGGCCTCCTCAGCCCCCTCAGCTTCTTCAGCCTCGGCGGAACCTGGAAGTGAACCCGCCGCCGCCGCCGCCGCCGCCGCCGCCGCCACTGCGCAGACTCCGGCAGGACGCCCCGCCCCCAGTACCGCCCTTAAAGGAGCCGCGCCCCCAGCCCGAGCTGTCAATCAGCCGGCCGCCCTGGGCTGGGGTCTGCACTCACTGCCCGGGTCACAGGCCCGCGGGAAGTCAGACTAGAAAGGAACAACAACCTTCTAGGCGCTTACAATCTGCCGGGGTCTGCGCCTGCTGCATACCCTCGAGGATCCCCCACCCCCCCATCCAGAGCATTCACAAAGTCCTCCTAGTCCCGTCAACCACAACCCCCCACTACCATTCTGGTGCCAGGACCCCCAAGCCTGCAGGAACCCCAAATCTGTCCACATCCAGCCTAAATTCCAGCTGTTTAACCGTCAAGACCTGCTGTTTTGCCCTTAGCGGATCTCCCACTGTTCCTATCTCTCTAACCAATCTGACCTCCTCACCCTGCTTTTCCGCCTCATATCTGCAATGGCCTACAGTTTTGCCCTATAATGTCATGCCCATTTATAAATGTGTGCCTTGACTTCCTGTTCAGGAAGGGCTGAGTCAGTCAGAAACCTCTTTCTGACTTAGAGTTAGAGATTCCTTGTCATTCCCTGCTTGGTTTCTTTAAGGGGATCCTGGGTCCCAAAACCTATTTCAGAGAAGATTGGCCAAAGAAATCTCACCAAGTTGTTTGTTTGTGGGGCTTTTTTCCCTTAAGAGCCTCCAAAATGCTTTGGGTCTGTCATGCAAATAAATCCGAGCGAGCCAAAAGCTAAGAGGCCCAGAGGCCAAGTTCTTCCCCTTGCCTAGCTACATTCCAGCCTTTGACTCTAACCATTACACCATCTACCCACAGGAGGGACAAAACACTTGCAGCTAGGGGGAAGAAGGCTCAGAACTTTCCAGCTCTGTTGAACTGAAGCTCAAAAGAAATCCCACATAATAAGCACTTAACACATGCTTTCTGACCTTAGCACGACAAAATTGATAAGTGGTCATTGATCTCCGTCTTGAAGACCTTCAGTGGGGAACGCCCATGGTGGCCCCATGATACCCAGAAGTAAGATGGGCGTAGTTCCCTGATACTCTGCCCTGGTTATACCAATTCTGGAATATTACGTTCAATTCTGGGATTCCATTCACTAGAAGGAAAGGGAGAGCTTCAGCCAGGCTCCTATTCCTTCTCTTTACGCTCAATTCCCTTCTTGTCTCATAACATTGGGTGGCCCCCAAATGGAAAATATCAGCCTTCCCAATTTGCTCTTTAATGTAACCTTTAGCCTAATTAAGGACACGGGAAACGCCTGTATTACACTTCTCCAAGTCCATGCCACTGAACCAGAAAGCCAGAAGAACAGAATTTTAGATTTGAAAAGGGACTATCTAGTCCCCGCTGACTACCTAGTCCACGGGAATTTTCACGAGAACACACCCAGCAGATGATGAGAACAACAACAATAATAGCAGCTGACATCGATATAGCACCTACTGTGTCCTATGTGCTACTGCTGTGCTAAGTACTTTTCAATTACTATCTCATTTGATTCTCCAAAAATCCCCATTTTACAGATGAGAAAACTGAGGCAAACAGAGGTTAAGTGATTTGCCCAAAGTCACACAGCTGAGTGAGTATCTGAAGCTGAATTTGAACTCAGGTCTTCCTGACTCCAGATCTAGTACTCTATCCACTGTGGAACATCACCCCAGTCCCTGTTTGAAGATCTCTAGGAAGCAGGAACCTACCACCTGTCGAGGCAGAGCCTGTTCTACTTTGGGACAATTCTAATTGTTAGGAATTTTTTCCCCAACCTCAACCCTAAATTTGACCTTTTTTGCAGCTTCCATCCAGAGCTCCTGGCCCTCTGGGACAAAGCTGAAAAGACTCATAGTAGAAAGTGGTACCTGAGGTGACCTTTGAAAAAAGCTAAGGATTCTAAGAGATAGAGATGAGGAGAGGGGACGTTGCAGGCATGGGGGACTGCCTTTACAAAGTCACAGAGGGAGAAAAATCAAGGGGTAGGTCAGTCTCACTGGAATATAAAATGCACGGAGGGCAGTACTGTAATTTGAAACAAGCCTGGAAAAGAAGACTGGATCCAGAAAGGGAAGGGATATAAATGCCACAGAGGAGTGTGTATTTTATCCTTGAATTGAAAAGTGATTTCTTTTAAAGAAAGAAATGAAAGCTTGCTCCCTTCTGTTGGACAGCTGTTTGTCAGAAATAGAGCTGAGGGTATGAGTGGACTTTGAGCTTGACATAAATCAACATTAGGTTCTGGCAACCAAGTGAGCCAACTCAATCGTAGGGAAAGGGAGGGTGGAGGAAGGGAACAGGCATTTACCTGGTATGTGCCAAGTACTGTGCTAAGCATTTTACAAACATTATCTCATTTGAGCATGGACACAGAGTACCCAGAACCAAAGCAGGGATAGTTCTGTGGTACCAGGCCTGCCCTTGTTAGGTTGCACCTAGAACATTATGCTCAGCTTTGCTACATTTTTTTAAAAAATTTTTTTAGGCAATTGGGGTTAAGTGACTTGCCCAGGGTCACGTAACTAGTAAGTGTCAAGTGTTTGGTCTGAGACCGAATTTGAACTCAGATCCTCCTGATTTCAGGGCTGGTGCTCTATGCACTTCACCACCTGGCTGTCTCTGCTTTGCTACATTTTGGGAAGAACACTGACAGCTTAGGGACAGCTAGGTGGTTTGGTATCTAGAGTAATGGCCTTGTAGTCAGGAACCCCTGAGTTCAAATCCTACCTCAGACATTTACTAAGCTGTGTGGCCCTGGGCGGGTCACTTAACCTCTGTCTGCCCCAATTTCCTCATCTGTAAAATGGGGATGATAATAGCACTTACCTCCCAGAGTTGTTGTGAGGATCAAAAGAGATAATAGAATTAAAAGTACTTTGCAATACTTAAATTGCTATCTGAATGTTAGCTGTTACTATAAGTTGGAGGGAGTCCAGAAGAGGGTAGCTGGGACGGTTATTCTCATATAAGAACTGGGTGAAGGAACCAGGAGTTTAGCCTGGAAAAGACTCGGGGACATGCTAGCTGTTTTTAAGTGTCTGAGGACTAGGAAAGAAGGATTCACCTCAGTTCTGCTCAGCCCCAGAGAACAGAACCAGGCATGATAGCGGGAAGCTAGAAAGAGGCCAATTTGAGACTTAGTGTCAGAAGAAACTTCCTAACGGTTAGAACTGTCCCAGAATGGCCTGTGCTACCTCCAGAGATGGTGGGCTCTCCCCAGGCACACACTTTGGAAGTCTTTGCCGTTGCTGTTTTATCCTTCGTTCTCAAAGAGGACAATGACAACAGGGAGGTGATGCCACGACATGAAAGTGAGTTGGATTCAAGGGAGGGAGGGAGGGTTTCAGTCACCAGCCTCCCTCTCTCCTCCGGAGCCATCTGGGTCCAGCGGCCAGAAATGGATCAGGACAACTGGAGGCGGCCCAGCATTGGTGAGTGGGCCTCAAGTTCCATTTGATTAAGCAGTGTGATGTGGCAGGCAAAAAAAAATCATATATGATCTCAGGCCTAATTATGAGAAGTTAGGAGGTAAAGAAGGAGATTCTAGGGAGGCCTGCTGTACCCTACCCTGGTTAGACCTCAGCTGGGACATCGTGTTCAGTTCTGGATAATCAATTCTGGGGAAACTATTAACAAAATTGGAGCACACCTAGAAGAAGATGGAGAGGGACTCTGAAAGGTTTCATATGAAATGGAGTTTAACGGATTTAACTGATGGAGATTGAACTGAACCTCAGTAACTCCCATCTTGGTTTTAAGCAATTACAGGACTGCTGAAGTGGGCTGGAAAAGAAAAACAAATTAACAAACCCTAACACGTTCATGTTGTTGCTCAGTCTTGTCAGACTCTCCGTGACCTCGTGGACCTCTGTGCATGGGGTTTTCTTGGCAAAAATACTGGAGTGGTTTGCCATTCCCTTCTCCAGTGGCAAATGGAGGTTAAGTGACTTGCCCGAGATCACACAGCTAGAGAGGGCCTCATTTCTAAAATATATAGAGAACTAAGTCAAATTTATAAGAATACAAGTCATTCCCCAATTGATAAGTGGTCAAAGGATATGAACAGGCAGTTTTCAGATGAAGAAATTAAAGCCATCTATAGTCATAAGAAAAAATGCTCTAAATCACTATCGATTAGAGAAATGCAAATCAAAACAACTCTGAGGTACCACGCCTATCAGAACGGCCAACGTGACAAAACAGGTAAATGATAAATGTTGGAGAAGATGTGGGAAAATTGGAACACTAATGCATTGTTGGTGGAATTGTGAAATGATCCAACCATTATGGAGAGCAATTTGGAACTATGCCCAAAGGGCTATAAAAATGTGCATACCCTTTGACCCAGGAATAGCACTTCTAGGGCTGTATCCCAAAGAGATCATACAAATAGGAAAAGGACCCACATGTACAAAAATATTTATAGCAGCTCTTTCCATGGTGGCAAAGAATTGGAAATTGAGGGGATGCCCATCCATTGGGGAATGGCTGAACAAATTGTGGCATATTAATTTAATGGAATACTATTGTGCTATAAGAAATGATGAGCAGGCAGACTTCAGAAAAACCTGAAAAGACTTGTATGGACTGATGCTGAGTGAAGTGAGCAGAACCAGGAGAACGTTGTACACAGTAACAGTCACGTTGTGTGATGAATAACTTTGATAGACTTAGTCCTTCTCAGCAATGCAAGGATCTAAGACATCTCCAAAAGTCTCATGATGGAAAATGCTATCCACATCCAGAGAAAGAACTATGGAGTTTGAATGCAGATCAAAGCATACTATTTGCTCTTTTTTTTCCTTCTGTTTTGTTTTGTTTCCTCTTTCTTGTGGTTCTTCCTATTGGTTCTAATTCTTCCTTACAGTATGACTAATGTGAAAATATATTTAATAGGAATGTATATGTAGAGCCTCTATCAGATTGCAAGCCATATTGGGGAAAGAGGGGGAGAAAAATAAAACTCAAAAGTGTATGGAAGTGAATGTTAAAAACTAAAAATAAATTAATTAAAAAAAAAAAAAGATCACACAGCTAGGAAGTTTCTGAGGCTGGATTTGTACTCAGGACTTCCTGATTCCAAACCTTCTGCTCTATTCTCTTCACCACCTAGCTGCCTCCAACCCTAACATCTGTGAAAAGCTCTTTAGGTCCTGTATCCTGTTGGAACAAATGTTTCTTTCTATAGTTAACTGCCTGTACCATATATCACCTATACCTTGTCAAAGCAGATGCTTATTAATTGTGGGTTTGCTTTTCTACACTGCCATGAATTCTTATACCTTGTGAATGTAGCTAGTTAGCATATAAAAAGCATTTCCTTTGATTTTGTTGTTTTTCTGCATAAAAGGACCCTTATAGACAGCAAAGTTGCACAGCTGATAGAGTGCTGAGCCTGGAGTCAGGAAGACCTGAGTTCAAATTCAGCCTCAGACGCTTACTAGCTGTGTGACCCTGGGCAAGTTACTTTATGCTGTTTGTTTCAGTTTCCTCATTTGTAAAATGAGCTGGAGAAGGAAACGGCAAACCACTCCAGTGTCTTTGCCAAGAAAACCCCAAATAGGGTCACAAAGAATTGGACGTGACTGAAGTGAGTAAATAACAATAGTAAAATCTGAGTTTGTACCTAGATCTCTCTCTCTCTCTCTCTCTCTCTCTCTCTCTCTCTCTATCTATCTATCTATCTATCTCTCTGTCTCTCCATCTCCTTTACATTTCATGTAAAAAAAAAAAATCTGTTGACTAGCAACCATTTCTGAGTTTTTCTTTCAGGTGCCGTAACACATATGAGGATCACCTGAATAAACAGGAGGGCCACTATACTCCCATTTTGTTTTCCCCGGAAAAGATGGGACTTTGGGAAGACCTGATTACACTGTTGAAATCTTTGAAAGGACTTTTGGTGGATGAAATAAAATTTGTTCTGTTTGGGGCAAAAAGTTGGTTTTTCTCAGAACTAGAATAAAAGGTAAAAGTTACAGAGTATTGATTTATTTTATCTACATTTTGTATGTAATTATATCCATTTTTCTCCCTTAATAGAGTGTAACTTCCTTGAAAGCAAAGATTATTTCAGGTTTGTCTTTATATCCCCCAATGCTTTGACCAGTGCCTGTCAAAAAGTCAGAGTTTAATAAAAGCTTGTTGAATGAATGAGTAAATGAATGGGTGGGGGCATAAAACATGAATAAAACAAGGTAATTTGAGGAGGGAGAAAGAGCACTAACAATTTGGAGCATCTGGGAAAAGATCAGAGAGGAGCTGAGCCTCAAAAGAAGATAAAGATTCTGAAAGGTGGAGATGAGGAGAGAATGTATTCCAGACATGGAAGATAGCTCATACAAATGTATGGAGGAGGGGTAGTTAGGTGGTGCAGTGGTTAGAGCACCGGCCCTAGAGTCAGGAGGACCTGAGTTCAAATCTGACCTCAGATACCTGCCACTTACTAGCTATGTGACCCTGGGCAAATCACTCAACCCCATTGCCTAGCCAAAAAACCAACAACAATAAATGTATGAAGGCAGGAGATGGCATTTTGAGTCCAAGGAATGACAAATAGTCTAGTTTGGCATGAAGAAGAAGAATATAAAATAAGATGAGGATGCAGGCAGGAGTCAGATTGTGGAGGGCCATGAATGCTAGGCTAATGAATTTGTATTTGAACCTGGAGGTAATTGAGAATCACCAAAGCTTTTGAGCAGAGGAGTGACATGGCTAGACCTGTGCCTTAGGAAAATGATTTTGGCAGCCATGTGGAAGATCAGTTGGAGAGGAGAGAAATTGGAAGCAGGAAGACCAATTAGGAATTTATGGAAATGGTCCAGACAACAGGAGAAGAGTGCGCGGATTAGAACGGGAGTAAAGGGAGCAGATAGGAGGAGCGTCATGGAAGTAGAACCACCAATCCTTGGCAATTGAATGGATGTGGCAGTAAGGGAGAGAAAGAATCAGGAATAACCTCGGGGTTGGGTAATAAATTTGGGTGGCGGCTCCCTTGACAGAAAAAAAAGAGGAAGTGGGAAGAGTGATGGTTTTAGAGGAGAAATTATAAGTTTCGATTCGGATACATTGAGTTTGAGCTGCTCATGGTACGTCCAGATGGAAACGCGCAGAGAAGCGATTCGAATTCAGAAGAGAGATTTGAGTTGGATTTGTAAATTTGGGAGTCGTTTGTATAAAGATGCTCCTTGAACCCTTCAGAGCAATGAGATAGACAAGGAAGACAGTCCAGAAAGGGATGCAAGGGAGGAATACTCAAGACAGAGGTGCAAGGGTACAGTGGGTAGAAGACTGGACTTGGAGTCAGGAAGGCCTGACTTCAAATCCTGCCTCAGATACTCACTAGTTGTTTGACCTTGGGCAAAGCACATAACCTTCTTCAGCCTCAGTTTCCTCATCTGGAAAATGGGGGTGATAACAGCACCTACCTCAAATGAGAAAACATAGGTAAAGTGTTTTACAAATATTAAAAGCTACATAAATGCAATAATGATCACTATTATTATTATTATTATTATTAGATCTAGGAAAAGAACCTGAAAAGGTATGCAGGAAAATCAGGATAGCAATCCCTAAGGGCCAAAGGGAGGAGACTCTTAAAGCTGGTGGGAGCTGGGGAGAAGGTCCAAAAGCTGCCCAAGTCCAAGCAGGGTGAGGACCTGAGAACCAAGAAAAAGTCGATGAAACTTAGCTGTTGGGAGACTATGTGGAAAGTCCTGTGCCAGGGGCTGCTGGGAACACAAGCATGGATGATTGCTAAATTTTCAGAGTGGGCATTTACATCTCTTGTTGTTGGTTAGTTGTGTTCAACTCTACATGACCCTGTGTGCCATCGCACAGCAATGTTGTCCGTGAGGTTTTCATGGCAAAGATACTGGAGTGGTTTGCCATTTCCTTCTCCAGTGGATCAAGGCAAACAGAGGTTAAGTGACTTGCCCAGGGTCACACAGCTAGTACGTATCTGACGCCAAATTTGAACCCAGGTCTTCCTGACTCCGGGCCCAGGGCTTTAGCCACTGAGCTACCTAACTCAGAAACTGGCAAATGGTACAAATCAGGGCTTGATTTATCATTTTGTTGATTGCCTAGAGTCTAGATTTTAAAAAGTGATAGAGAAAATGTTAATAATACCAATTAATTAAACTTAAAATTGTGTTATGTATGATGTCCCTCCACCCCAGAGCTGGTTGTTGGTTTACCAGCACACCCCTGCAAAGGTGAATCAGCAATAAATCTTGGCTCACAGGGGCCTTCCAGAAGGACAAAGATAACAGGCAGTTAGACTTTGATGAGTCCATCAAAGCTGGCCCTCCTTTCACTAGTACAATCACCTCTCTCACACTCTCTCTCTCTGTAGATTAGATATAGATAGTTTAGAAAGGGAAGAGAGGAGACATATATGTAGATAGATATGTAGATATATATCTCCTCTCTCCCCTTTCTAAACTCATCATCACCACAAATATGACAGGCATGCACAGGGTGCATTTGCCCAGAGGTTGTGGATTGTGGTGACGATAAATTTAGGAAGGGAAGAGAATGGTGCCAACCCACCCTGTGAGGGTAAGGCACTATGTTTGTGCCTTTCTTGGTCTTCCCAGCACATAACACAATGCCTGGTATACCATAAGTGCTTAATCAATGCTTGTTGACTGACTACCGGGGTTAAATTTATGACAATCAAATTTTGTGTGGAGAGTTGTAGTATAGGGGATATTGATCAGTACCCTATTTCAGTTCTGGTGGGTCCAGGATCTAGTGATGATAGGTCAGATACACTTATTAAGCCCTACTTTGTTCCAGGCACTGTTGGGGATTGGGGCATAGTTCTACAAGAACAAGAGTGAAAGGGGGTGGGGGAAAAGCCACTGAGAAGCCTGGAAGGCAGAACTGAGGTCTCTGTTGTCCTTAGAGAGACGACCAAGAGGTCTAACATCCAATCAGTGCTTTGTGTGAGTGAGAATACTTTCTCTTTCTTCGCTATGGCAGACACCTGAGATGTGTCTTTGCTCAGCTCCAGGAAGAGATCTCGCCTTTGGGAGGGGTTGGGCCCAGATGTGCACTGAACCTACAGCCTAGATCTATATTACATGTACTGTTTCCACTTTTATTATCTTTAATCTGATTAAGATCTTTATATATTAATTACCTGGGCAGACATAAATCAATGAAGCTGGGATCCAGGGATTTAATGAGTGGGAGTGGCCAAGGGAGTGGAGGGAGAATTGCTGGATTGATTTGTGTGTATACAAATCCACTCCTTATATGGACAGATATCAGGTGCCAGAAGGCAAGGGAGGCCCATCCCCCTTCTCTCCATCTCAGGCAGCCCAAAGCAGAGATAGAAAGAAAGGAGTAATGCCCAAGCAACTTGAACTTGAAAAGGAAATGTGCAGAACTGGGAGCAAGGCCCAGTAGGAGAGGAGTGGAAGAGTGCGGTCCAGTCCTGTAAAAATGGCAAGAGAGAATCCAAAGTTCAGTTTGAGCTGAGGCTGGCAAGGAAGCTAAGAACAATAAAAATGAGTGTGTGTGTGAGTGTGAGTGTGAGTGTGTATATGTATGCGAGTGTGTGTGTGTGTGTGTGTGTGTATTATTGTGGAACAAAAAGAGGGTCAAAGAAGGGATGGGGTCCTTGTCCTTGGGAAATAATAACAGAATAGAGAGAGAGAGGGGAGAGCCGCTGATTGTTTGTTTCTCTGTAAGGAAGAAGGATCTTTATCCTGGAGGTGACAGAACAGGAATGATCAGGAGGGAATTGATCCCCAAGACAGTCAGGGGAGAAGGATCAGATGAAATCACATTTGTGAAGCACTTTGCAAATCTAAAAACAACATATACATCTCTATACACACACTCGATATTATTATGATCATTATACTATATCTACTACTTCTAGGTTAGACTCAATAGATGCCGAAGTCTCCCTACGCACGAATTCTGTGACTCTATAATTAGTAACCAGGACCCGAGAAACAAGAGAGGCAAGATGGCCGTGACCCAACCCACACTAGGGGTGGTGGTGGATGTTCAGCCAGGAGCTGAGACAAGATAAATCTCCCTCTCCCCCATCGCTCCAAGGAAAGGGAAAGCATTAGTCACTCCTACCCAGCACCATCTGGAAGCTTGTCAGTATAAGGACTTCAGGAAGTGGGATTCTCCATCATGGCACCTCCTTAGCCTGGCTCCTCCCTTTTTCATTCTCCCCAAGGTCATGCAGGTAGGGTAAAAGCCTGCTCACGTATTAAAAGCCATTGATCTCCCACCCCCGCCCCCACCCTCTGACTCCTGTGGAGTTCTTGCTGACGTCTGTCCCTCAGAAAAGCCTTCTTCGAGGTCCTCCCCAGTGCTCTTGGGGCCTGCCTCTGGCTCTAAATTCAGCTCACATTTATTAAGCTTCGATACTGTGCTGGACTTTGGTACTTACTTGAACGAATGAAACATTTATTAAACATTTACTGTGTTCAGAGCACTGGGCTAAGGGCTGGGGAGACAAATAGAAAAGTCAGACAGTCCCTGTGTCCAAGAGCTCACATTCTGATGGGGGAGACAACACACAGAGAAGATTTCAGGTGCAAGACAGATGGGAAGGTCCCCCGGTCCCTAGGGGGAAAGGGTCACCTAGTTGTTAATGCTCCTTCTTGGATGTCGTTTCCACCCATAAAATGATAGCGGTTTCTGATGTTGAACCAATTGACTTTGCCAAGGATTTGGTGGCCAGAGCTCTCCTCCCCCGGTCTATAGTAGCTGTGGTTGTAGCCCCTGCAGGAGCGGCCCCTCCTTCCCAGGAGGATGGCAGAGGGCACTGGGTGGGAAGCAGTGCTCTTCCCAAGCCCCTTGGGTTCAGAGTCCTTGGTCTTCTCTGTCAGGATCTTGGGGGAGATCATGATCAAGGGGTGGTTTGAATTGCCTGTACGTGCTGCCTCTTATCTCTCCTTCAGGGTGCTGGGCTACTTCAAGTAAGCCCCACGTGTGGTAGTTGGTAGAGATGGCTGGTTCCTTCTCTATAGAAGCAGCCTCCATGGATGATGGCTGTACTGAAAGCAGGACCAGTGGTCTGGGGAGCGCCACACTCCCAGGGCCCCTGTACCTATCTGCCTGTTGGTGAAGGTATATGGGGTGTCCAAGGAGAACTAGCATCTCTGCTGTGAGGGCTTGCTGAGCCCTTTTCTAGGGCTGCATTCCACCTTTGGGGTCCACCTGATTCACCCAAGACGCTGTGGTTCCAAGACGCTGTAGCATGTGCGTCGGCAACACTCCAGTAAAACCATCTTGGCAGATGGGTTAAATGGGTTAAAGGCAACCTCAAACCTATTGGTGAGTTAGGGGGATGTCTAACCCAAGCATATGAAGACTTCTCCTGGTGGGATGGGTAGATGAGAACAATTTGTTCCAGTGGGCCATAAAGGCATCTGAAGCTGGTGGTGTGGAGCGCTTCGAGCTTGGTCAGACATGAAAGATGCCAGGGTCATCCACTGCATCCCAGGCCACTGCCAGTCATCTTGACTTTTATCTTAACTTCAGTGACTGGGGAAGAGAGAGTGAGGCTGATGACTTTGTGCAACTCTACCTCACTTAAATCCAATTCATGACCAAATCAAGACACAATGTCATTGGTCCTCTTTGAAAACAAAGGACGAATCACAAGAAGAACAACAGCCCATTGGCAGTTAGGCAGCGGCGGCTGTTAGGGATGAAGGGAGTGGGCCCCCTCTCCACATCATTATCTATCTGATCCCACCTTGTATTCACCACCCCACCCCCCCAGGTGAATGTAAGCTTCTGGGGAGAAGGGAATGCTTTGTTTGTCCTCTCCCCATCACTGAGCACAGTGCGTGGACCGCAGTTGGCACTTAATAAATGCAGAGTTAAATTAAGTGAGACAATCTTTGTCCTTGAGAAGTTTATAGATTGACCATGATGAGGAGAGGAGGAAATATGTTGTGTGGACACAGAAAGGCAGGATATTCCCTCCTTCTGGGTCCACTTGGATTTGGTGACCGAGCTGGTCCTGGCTTCTTCCACCCGGCTGCTCCTCCTCAGCCCATCTCACCAACCACTTCCCATTCCCCGTGTGTGGCTGCATGCCATGATTCCGCTTCTGTTTCATGCTGTTTCTCTTGAGGATCTCATTATTTCCCAAGAGTTCAATTATCCTCTCTATGCAGATGATTCTCAGGTTCTAAAACCAATACCTTTTCCTCCAAAACCTAACTTCCCCATTTTTGCCAAAGGTATTCCGCCATTCTTCCAGTCAACCAGGTTTTCGATTTGGGAGTCATCGCCAACTCTTCACTCTCATTATTCAATCAATCAACGTTTATTAAGTACCTACTACGTGCCAGGTACTGTACTAAGTGCTAGGGATACAAAAAGGGGCAATGGATAGTTCCTACCCTCAAGGAGCTTACAATCTAATGGAGGAGATGATACGCAAATAAATATGTACAAAGCAAAGCTATATACAGGATAAATAGTAAATAATTAATACAGAGAAGGCACTGGAATTAAGAGGGAAGGCTTCTTGAAGAAGATGAAGCCAGGGAAGTCCTTAGTTAGAGGGAAGAGAACATTCCATGAATTGGGGACCCAGAGAAAATGCCCAGAGCAGAGAGAAGGAGTATCTTATTTGTGGAACAGCCAGGTGGCTGTCACTGGAATGAAGAGAACATTTTGAAGGGTAAGATGTAAGAAGGTTGTAAAGGCAGAAGAGGGCTAGGATATGAAGGGCTTTCAATGCCAAACAAAGTATTTTATATTTATTCCTGGAGGCAAAAGGAGCCACTGAAGTTTATTGGATAGAGAGAGGTGACATGGTCAGAACTGAGCTTTGGGGAAATGATTGATGCCTAAGTTGAGGATGTGCTGGGGCAAGGAAAGACTTGAGGCAGGCATACCCACCAGCAGACTCTTGCGACGGCCTAGCTGAGAGGTGATGAGGACCCACACTAGATGGGTGATACTATTAGAGGAGAGAAGGGGTGTATCCTGGACATGTTTCAAAACTGAAATAGACAGGCCTTGGCAACAGCTTGAATGTGGGAGTGAGAGTGAGGAAGGAGTCCAGGATGACTCTTAGGTTGTGAGCCTTAGGGATCGGGAGGATGGTGTTGCCTCTATAGGAAAAAGGAAGGGGGCAGCTAGGTGGTGCAGTGGATAGAGCACTGAAGTCAGGAGGACCTGAGTTCAAATGTGACCTCAGACCAAACACTTGACACTAGCTGTCTGGGTAAGTCACTTAACCCCAATTGCAAAAAAAAAAAAAAAAAAAAGGACCAAGGAAGGTAGGAGTGGGTCATGGTTTAGGGAGAAACATAATGAGTTCTGCTTTGAATATACTGAGTTTAAGATTTCTACTGGACATCTGGTATATCTAGAGATATCTGGAAGGTAGTTGGAGGTTGGAGATTTGAAGTCAGCAAGAGAGACTGGGGCAGGAGGGGTCAATGTGAGAATCATCAGTGTAGAGATGATAGTGAAATACCTGGGAGCTGCTGAGATCACCAAGTGAAGGAGTATAGAAGGAGAAGAGAAGAGGGCCCAGGACAGAACCCTATGGAACAGCTGTGGTTGGAGGGTGTGATCTGGAAAAGCAAACAGCAAAGGAGCCCGAGGAGAAGTCAGATAAGGAGGAAAACTAGGAAAGCTTTCCAGCTTCTTTTTGTCTGTCAGATTGCAAAGCTTCTTGAAGGAAAGTACTGTGTTTTTCCCATTTGTATTCTCAGTGCTTAGCACAGAGCCTGGAAAGTAGTAGGTACTTAATAAATATTTAGGGCAGCTAGGTGGTACAGTGGACAGTGTGGCAGGCCTGGGGTAAGGAAGATTCATTTTCCTGAATTCAAATTTGACCTCAGACACTTACTAGTTGTTTGACCCTGGGCAAGTCACTTAACCCCATTCGCCTCATTTTCCTCATCTGTAAAATGAGCTGGAGAAGGAAATGGCAAACCACTCCATATCTTTGCCATGAAAATCCCAAATGGGTAACAGAGAGTCAGACGGGACTAAACAACAACAATGACAAATAAATGTTTATTTATGAGTAGCCCTAATTAGCTCTTTTAAAAAATTTTCATTTTTCCCCAATTACATTCATTTTTAAAAATGTTGAGTTCCGAATTCTTTCCCTCCCTCCACTTCCCCCTCTCTGAGACAGTAGGCAGTTTGATATATATATAGGTTATACATGTGCAATGATGCAAAACATAGTTCCGTATTAGTCATGAAGTGAAAGAAGACACAGGCCAAGGAAAAACCCACAAAAAAAGAAAGAAAGTGAAAAAGAGTCTGCTTCAATCTGCATTCAGACGCCATTACTTCTTTCTCTGGAGGTGGACAGCATTTTTCATCTGAGTCCTTTGGAATTGACTTGGATCAGTATTGCTGAGAATAACTAAGTCGTTCATAGCTGATCCTTGTACGATATTGCTGTTACTGTGGACAATGTTCTCCTGATTCTGCTCATTTTACTTTGTATCATTTTGTGTCTCTCCAAGTTATTCTGAAACCATCCCACTCAGCATTTCTGGTAACACAACAGTATTCCATCACAATTATCTACCACGTGTTCAGGAATTGCCCGATTGATGGGAACCCCCTTGATTTCTGCTAATTAGCTCTTAGTAAAGGTATTTACTCCAATGGCATAGCAGGAACAATGTTTATAAAAACATCCCACCCCTAATCTGGGGTGCACTCTCCCATAAATCCACTTCACGTCCATGGGGAGAGTACAAATGAAAGCCACAATGGTAATGATGCACATTTTCAATAAGTACTCCCACCTCTGGGTACTGCACGACCTCAGAGTCCTTTCTACCTTCTGAGAATCCCCCCCATAGATTCCAAGGCATTGCAATCATCACCACTACCTCCACCTTCCACTTCAGGAACAGCTGCAATCCTCACCTGGGTTACGGCCATGCTCTTTCAGAAGGAGAATGGACTCCTTCTAGAATTGGTAGAAAGCTTGCCTCAACTTTGAGATTTTTTTACCTTCTAGTCAGGAGGGAGAAGAAGAAGGCTTCCCTTTTAATAGCCCTTCCTGATTGATTCAAGGGCTATATAACAACAATAATAACCAGCATTTATTTAACATGTTAAGGTTTACAAAAAGCTTTGCCAAACATTATTTCATTTGATCCTCACAACAACTCTGGGAAGTAGGTACTATTATTATCCCCATTTTACAGATAAGGAAATTGAGTCAGACAGAAGTTGAGTGACTTGCCCAGGGTCACATAGCTAGTCAAGATCTGAGTTGTTGTGTTCAGTCATTTTTCAGTTATGTCCCATTCTTTGGGACATAAAACCCCATTTGGAGTTTTCTTGGCAAAGAGATTGGAGTGGTTTGCCATTTCCTTCTCCAACTTGTTTTGCCAATGAGGAAATTGAGGTAAACAGGGTTAAATGACTTGCCCAGGGTCACACAGCTAGTAAGTGTCTGAGGCTGGATTTGAACTCAGGAAGATGAGTTTTTCTGACCTCAGACCTGGCATTCTATCTTCTGCACCACCTAGCTGCCCGAGGACTGAGGCTAGATTTGAACTCAGGCCTTCTTGACTGTGGTTCTAGCACTTCATCCATTTCATCAACCAATTATCTACCTGGCTGAGTCCCTTTGGTGAGAGACGTAACCCTAACTTGTCATGACCATTTGGTACAAAATCCTAAATCATCTTTTCTGCAGGTTAAGGCATACCCAGGCCATGGCCATTTGCCCATTAATCATCAAAAATCTCTGGGGTTCAAGGTTTACCAGTTTTTTGTTTTTGTTTTTGTTTTTGTTTTTGTTTTTTATCTCTGAGTTTTTCCTTTTGGTCCATGCAGATAAACGGCTGCAAAAAGGTGGTGAGACAATCTGTGTCCCAGGGTCAAGTTCATTGTCTCACGTGATCTTTGTGTATGCAAATAAACTGAGGAAATTAGGCCAGCAAGTGGTTAATTATGGGAATTGAGTGAACCACACTGACTCCACCTTGTGACTCGACCCTGGAGCTAGTTCAGTCTCCTTTTCAGTAAGGGATCTATTCAATTTCTGCATTGGGAGAAAACTTTATTCAGTTATGAGAATTTCAAGAAAACTTGATTGCCTTGTTTGAACCTATCCCTGTGTGTCTGCGAAGCTGGATCACCTCTACCTGCTGCTTAGAGATCCTTAAACTAAGGACCTTGGTTAGGCTGAATAGAAACCAGGTCAGATCCGAAGATTGATGCAAGGAGTTTTCTCACACTTATCCATCTCAAGTAACACATAAGTCTTACCTGAAAACTGGCCCCATGCTGATCATTTAGTTATTTCCACATTCCTCTGATTGTATAGACACTTTGGGGGGGGGGGCGGAGAGGATACCTCTTTTTCTGATTTCAGGAAACTGCAACTGTTCACTCTCCCCCTCCCATCTTGGAAAGTCCCTAATCTTTCCTCCAATTAGAAATCAGATCACCTAATTTTGTATCCTGATCAATTGTTTCCTTTTAATTAATTGGATTTATTTAATTGTTTTTAAAGCATGAAAATCTGTCTCTTCCTATATTCAGGGTCCGGTGCCAAGTTGAGCAGGCCTGGTCCTGATTTTTAGGCAATTGGCATGCATTGCTTAATAAATCCATATGCTTGCAAGCTTGAGCGTTTATTTCCTCAGTTATTTCATCTTTCACCCACCACAGAATTACTGAAAGCCTCTAATGCTTTACTGGGGGCGGAATGATTAAATCACACCCAGGAGTACGCTAGAGTGAATTCAGACTCAGAAAACAGGTTGTTAAATTTTCATTATGAGCATTTATACCTTGGGAAAACAGCAAATGCTACAAATCTGGGCATGGCGTGTCGTTTCGCTGATTGTCTAGAAATAAGGAGAGAAAATGTTAATAGCACAGATTAAATCTAAAAGTGTCACATGTATTTTTTTCCTTGGAGAGCTAGTTGCTACACATTCACCAATACCACTCCTATCCATACCCGAGATGGCCTCAACCCAGTTGCTGTTCAGCTATTTTAGTCGTGTCTGACTCTTCGTGACCCTATTTGGGGTTTTCTTGGCAGAGATACTGGAGTGGTTTGCCATTTTCTTCTCCAGCTCATTTTACAGATGAGGAAACTGAGGCAAACAGGGTGAAGTGATCATACAGCTAGTAAGTGTCTGAGGCCAGATTTGAACTCAGGAAGATGAGTCTGTCTACTGTACCACCTAAGTACAAATACAAAATGGCTAGTAGAATGATCCATTCACATCTGAAAAGGGACTAACCCTTATATATCTCCTCTTTTTTATTTCCCCTTTATATTCTGCAAATTTTCTGGAGTCTGAAAGGGGCATACCCTTACTCAAAGTTGAGATATTATCCACTCCCTCCCCCTCATGGAGCTCCCATTTTAAGAGGAGGATGAGACACAAACACAGATAATTATAGTACACAGTATTATATAATATGTCTATTGGAGAGGGCCAAATCAAGTGCTCTGTGAGGGGTACATATGAAGGGGCAAGTAGCTCCAGGCCCAAGGTGATCAGGGAGGCTGCCTGGAGGAGTAAGGACCTGGAAGGACAGGTAAGATTTTGAAAATCCAACACGGAAAGAAGCGCATCCCTTTGCAATTATTCTCATGTTATTATTGCATGTCTTTATAGTAAATTCTCCAACTATTCTGAAACCTCCCCAAGGGTAAGAACGGTGGCCTTTGCCTATTCCCCTATCCCCTAGAGTGCCTCGTTATGGCTAGCTGCACACAGGAGGTCCTGAACTGACTGCATTCTGTCCATTATCATCATCTCCATATGCCCTGACCAGGGGTCATCTCAGCACAAAAAAAGAAGCTGGAGGAGCCAGCCAAGCTCCAAGGTCAGGGACAGACACAGGGCTCAGGTTTCTTGCTAAATGATCTCAGTTCTGGGCAAAGACTTTGTGACTGCTGAAGCACCTAATGGGATCTCAGACTCCATGAGCACAAATCTCAGGTCCTTAGTGAGGTAACTGATAGTCCCACCCCCCTCTGCTGAGGTGGGACTCCGTCCGGACCATTGAGTTCAGTCCTGGAAGCCACATGTTCCTGAGCACAAACTGGGGTACAGCCAGCGGAGAAGAGGCAGGAACCAGCAGCCCTGTCACATGAGGGTCAGCATGGCGGAGTCAAAAAGGGCGCTGGACAACCTGAGCTTGAATCTGGACTTT
Organism: Vombatus ursinus; assembly: GCF_900497805.2. NCBI lineage: Eukaryota > Metazoa > Chordata > Mammalia > Diprotodontia > Vombatidae > Vombatus > Vombatus ursinus. The sequence goes on along the minus strand of NW_020954603.1, from coordinate 6,261,861 downwards.
TATGCTTGTTTACTGGGTGACTCTGAAGAAGTCACTCAACCTTTTCAAAATTTATTTTCCTCCTCTGTAAAATGGATATAAGAGGTCTCCTGACTGCTCCCCTGGGAAATTCCCTGGTTTGAGGTTGCTCTGAGCCCCCACTCACTAAATCTCCTCTTTGGATCAGTCAGAATCTAACATGTGACCTTATATTGAAGTGAGACTAAGAATGACTTACTTTATGATTTGCTAATGGTTTACTTAGCATGGGGCTGACAAGAAAGCATTAATCATGGCAGCTAGTTGGAGCAGTAGTTAGAACAGTCACCCTGGAGTCAAGAGGACCTGAGTTCAAATCTGGCCTCAGACAGTTACTAGCTGTGTGACCCTGGGCAAGTCACTTAACCCCAGTTGCCTTGCCAAAAAAAAAAAAAGGATTAATCAACAAATGACACGTGAGACAAAGCAAATGGAACCCTTGCCTTTAGCTGCCTCCTCCCACAATCCTCTTCCCAACTGTGGTGGAAGACTGGGTAGAATTAGGTTTCTCCTCTCTTGACATGAGGAATGCCATTTTAGAATAATCCTTTATTTTGTGTGCAGTCAGTCACGTCTAATGGTTATGTTTTTGCCTTCTCTTACCCCAGTTCTTGGGTGAGGACAATCCAAAGACAAACGGAGTTCACCTGTCTTGGACCTCTGAGGCCAACAACAGACGAGCAGTCTCTTTTCCCTCCCGTGGAACGCAACAAACTGCCCCAAGGCCGGCAGCTGACCAGTTGTCAACCCAACATGACTATGTGTTTTCCATATTCTATAAATACCAATGGGAAATGGCTCGCAGAAGTCTGCTTGCCCTGGAGAGCCACATTCCCCTAAGCTGCAGCTGACGCTTTTCTCTGACTTGTCAATGTACAGAATGAAGCCTTTTCCTGACTTGAATTCTAAGCTGTAATGAAGCTGATTTTCTTACTGCTCCACAGCTCTGAGATAATGGGCTGCAAGGGCCCAGCTAGGGGGCTAGACTGGAGCTTCTCCCAATCCAGGTGGACAGGGGTAGGGGGATAGGATTTTCCATAGCTAGCCATGAAAAGTCCTGTATCTTGATGTCCCGGCTGGCTGTGGCTTTTGTCACTGGATGAATGAATGAGTCTTCTGGGGTCTTGAATCTCCAGCATTAGAAGGGTAAAGACTCAAATGCTGAATGGATGCAGGAAGTCCTCAGGGCTGGTATGAGTACCAACAGGAGAAGCCTCACTGGGACTGACCCTGAGCTCTCGCATCAGACCTCAACACCATCAGCAGCAGCAGCAGCATGAATAAGAAAGTATAAATGTAATAGAACATCGATACATGAATGAATAAAACCCCACTTATTAAATCCTTCCTTGTACCAGTCACTGTGCTATATATAAATGCAAAAGCAAGCCAGGCCCTGTCCTCAGGGGACCTAAGTTCTACTAAGGAAAGACAAACCTATGGGGAGTAGTGACCAGGGAAGCGGAAAGTCCCAGGAAGTGGAGTCATAGAGCAATCAATTGCCTCACTATTTTTGCCTTTCTTTGTATCCCTAGCTCTTGGAGCAGTGCCTGGCACTTAATAAATGTTTGTTGTTGTAGTAGGGCTGATTTGATTACTTTTCCCAAAGCAAGAGGTGGAAAAGGTAGGTAGGATTGGAACTAGGTGGCAGAGCTGAAAGATGATGTGGTTGGCATGGCTGGGGCCAGCCAGAAGTGGGGAGCTCTCACCAGGGCCTGAGATGGGAGGCTCGGATAGCCAGAGAGGGCAGTTAAGCATTTATTAAGTCCCCACTGTGTGCCGGAGACTGTGTCAGGCACTGAGAATGCAGACAAAATCGGGAACAACCGAAACAATCTGTGTCGTCGATGGGGAATCCTCAGTTGCAACTGTGGGTCTCACCACAGCTATACAGGCTGAAAGAAGGCAGCTTCAGGACTGCAAAAGCCCCGGCACTCAGAGCCCAGCAGAAAGCTACTCCTTGGGGGTGTAGCTTCATGAGGACTCCATGAAGGTGAATAACCAGAAGGGTCTGAGTCACCCTAACGAGCCCTCAACTCTTCTCAAGGGATCCTGTATGTGCTAGGGGATTACCACCTTAGAAAACACTGTTTTCTAAAAGCTAATTGGGTCCTGCTGCTGCTCACCCAATAAGGTCTTGTGAAAGATGAAGCACTAAGGTCTATACAATACACACATCAGTAGAAGAAAGATCACTTGGGAGGGGAAGGCTCAGTTGTCTGGGACGATCAAGGATAGATAACTGTCAAGAAGAGTCAGGAGTGGCACAGTGGATAGAGCACTGGCCTTTAAGTCAGGAGGACCTGAGTTCAAATCCAGCCTCAGACCAAACATTTGACACTTACTAGCTGTGTGACCCTGGGCAAGTCACTTAACCCCAATTACCTAAAAAAAAAAAAAAGAGTCAGGGGATATAGGATAATTGTCTTTGAATGTCTGAAAGCTGCACATGTATAAGAGGGATCAGACCTGTCCTGTTTGGCGCCAGAGGTCAGAAAAAGGGCTAATGAGGAGCAGATTTCAGCTCACTATCAGGCAATCAATCAACAAGCGTTTATTTATTAAGCACCTACTATGTGCCAGGCACTGTGCTGCTGCTGCTGCTACTGGGGATACAAAGGCAAATGTGAGACAATCTGCCAACCAGGAGCTTCCATTTTATTGGAGGAGACAACATGTACAATATGCTCATCAAAATGCAAATCAAAATCATATATAGCTATATGCTCAGTCAATTGATCAATCAATCATTCAACAAGCATCTATTAAGTACCTACTATGTGCAGGGCACTGAAAAAGAAACTTCTTAACAACGGGAGCTGACAATGGAGAGTATGATCTGAGAGGTTTGGGGGTTCTCTGTCAGGGGAGAAATTTAGGAAGAGGCTTCATGACCCCCTGGCAGAGAGGACCTCTAGAGCAGAGGGGTCAAATAAGTGGCCCATAAAACTCCCAGATTAAAATATAATTCAGAAATACTTAATAAAATAAATAAAAACACAATTTTTGTTGTTCAGTCACGTCTGACTCTTTATGATGCCATTTGGGGTTTTCTTGGCAAACATACTAGAGTGGTTTGCCATTTCCTTTTCCAGCTTATTTTACAGATGAGGAAAGTGAGGCAAAAGGGTTAAATGAGTTGCCCAGGGTCATATAGCTAGTAAATGTCTAAGGCTGGATTTGAACTCAGGTCCTATAGACTCCAGGCCTGGCTCTCTATCTACTGTGCCATTAGCTGCCCTCCAAAAACCACAACATAACCTGGATAATATTAATATGTGGTTTTCTAGGTCAATATGCTGCTGCAAGATCTCTAGTGTCTATCAGAATTTGACACCACTGCTCTAGGGTCTCTGGCATTCAGAAAGTCTATTTCTATAAGGCAGAAAGGAGAAGGGGGTGGGGAAGGGAGTAGTAAAGGGAGAGCAGAGCTGGGTATTTCAGCAGAAGTCTTGGATAATGTTTTCCACAAAAAGGGCTCTTGCATCTTTTAAAAGATTATTATTCGGTTCTGGGGAAATGTGGGGAGGGAAGTTAGGCTGTCTATTATTAACTGTATGAGTTAATGAACATAACTTCCTTAAAAAAGAAATTCTACCTCTTCCTCCTCTTTAACAATTTAATAAGGAAAAGCAATTTGCTGAGTGAGCCCAAAGAACAGCTGGCTGCTCCCTGGATAGAGGAGAGTCTGCTTTACTGGACCAGAGATCTCAGGGTGTGGGTTACTAGGGAGGCTGTTGATGCAAGGGATGTTTAGCATATTTATAGAAGTCCCCACAACGAGAGCAAAAGGAGGATGATGGAGCCTATCTTGAAAGTATAGGATTAGTGGCCCAGCAATACCACTCCTAAGGCTATATCCCAAAGACATTATAAAAATGGGAAAAGGACCCACTTGTACAAAAATATTTATAGCAGCTCTTTTCTAGTGGCAAAGAATTGGAAATTGAAGGGATGCCCATCAATTGGGGAATGGCTCATCAAGTTGTGGTATATGAATGTAATGGAGTATTATTGTGCTATAAGAAATGATGGGGAAAAAAAAAAGAAATGAGCAGGCAGACTTCAGAAAAACCTGGAAAGACTTAGATGAACTGAGGCGGAGTGAAGTGAGCAGAACCAAGAGAACATTGTACATAGTAACAGCAACATTGTTTGATAATCAACTTTGATAGACTTAGCTCTTCTCAGCAATACAGGGATCCAAGACAATTCCAAAAGACTCAGAATGGAAAATGCTATCCACCTCCAGAGAAAGAGCTATGGAGTCTGAATGCAGATCGAAGCAGACTATTTTCACTTTGTTTTTGTTTTTTGTGGTTTTCCCCTTTTGTTCTGTTTCTTCTTTCACAACATGACTAATGTGGAAATATGTTTACATGATTGCACAGGTATAAACTATATCAGATTGCTTGTTGTCTTGGAGAAGGCTGAGGGGAAGGAGAAAAATTTGGAACTCAAAATCTTATAAAAAATTAATGTTGAAAACTATTTTTACATGTAATTGGAAAAAAAATAAAATACTATTTACAAACAAAGAAAGAAAGTATAGGATTAGTTCTGCCATCCTCTGTCCTGGTCAGGAGTCCTGTGTTCAGTTCTGGGCGTCACCCCTTAGGGTATTGGTAAGTTGGGGCATGCCCAGAGAGGGATGGCTACCATAAGAAAGGATCTCAAGATGGAACTGGGTATATTTTGCCTGTAGAAGAGACTATGAGACTTGGGGATCACAGGAGAGCTGCCCTCTAGAACCTGAGATAACTGGACAGTAGTGGATAGAGTACTCCGACCTAGAGTCACCAAGACCTGAGTTCAAATCCAGCCTCAGACACTTACTTGCTGTGTGACCCTGGGCAAATCACCACCGCTGCCTGCCTCAGTTGTTTTCAACTGTTAAAAAAAAAAATGGGGAAATTATAGCGCCTACCTCCCTGTTGTGATCAAATGAAATATTTGTAAAGTGCTTTGCTCTAAATGCTATAGAAATATAATTATCATTATCCTCCTCCTCATCATCATCATCACTACTGCTGCTTGAAGACTGTCATGGGGATTGCACATATATAACCTATATCAAATTGCTTACTGTTTCGGGAAGGGAGGAGGGAAGGGAGAGAAAGAATTTAGAACTCAAAATTTTAAAAAACAAATATCAAAAATTGTTTTTACATATAATTGGGAAAAAAATAAAATGTTCCAAAAAAAGATTGTCATGTGGCAGAGTGCAGAACAATGAATAGGAGAAAGATGCAAAGAGGCAAATTTAGGCTTGACATAAGCATATTAGGGTCTAAAAAAATGTACTTCTTTCTAAAGAAAATTAAAAAGCAATTTATTGATATTTTTTGTTTTTTTATCTAAATTTCTCCCAGTATCTTTCCCCCTGCTTCTTCTCCAGAGAGCCATCCTATATAGCAAAGAACATTAAGAAAAAAAAGAAAGAAAGAAAAAGAGAAAGAGGAAAAAAATCAGCAAAACTGATCAATACATGGAAAAAGTATGAAAAAACCGTATACAATGTTCCATACTCGTGGACTCTCATCCCTCACCTCTTCAAAGGAATGGAGGAATATACCTCCTTGTACTTCTTCTTTGGGGCCATGTTTGTTCTTTGTAATGCTGCACTATTCACTCTTTTAAAAATGTCTTTGTCAACATTGTTTGTTTTATCACTAAATATCCCCCAGTATCCCTCCCCTTCCCACCTCAGACAGTCATCCCATATGACAAATAACAAAAAAAAAAAGAAAGAAAAGAAAGGAAAAGAAGAGAAGAAAATCCACAAGACTGATTAATATGTGTAAAAAGTCTGAAAATGCACGCATCTCTCACACGTGTGGTCCTCCTGCCTCTGCTCCTGGGGGAGGTGGGCCGTCTTTTCCTGTCTCTTTTGGGGAGTCATACTTGTTCTCTGTAATGCCGCAATATTCAGGGGTGTTCTGGTGATTGCTTTTTCCATTTTCATTGTTGTGCTCATTGCATATCTTGTTTTCTTGGCTCTGTTGGATTCCTTTTGTTAGTTCATGTAGCTCTTTGCGTGTTTCTCTGCATTCGTCACATTTGTTATGTCTTAACCATATTGCATTCCACTCATGGATCTCAATTTGTCCAGCCATTCCCCCAATCGATGCCATTTACTTGATTACCTGTTCTTTGCTACCGCGAGTGCTGCTGCTGGGTCTATGGGAAAAGACTTCCCTTCTCAATGTGCAATTGAACCAACACGTACCTGCCCCGTTTGACCTACACAAGGTGGGCCTGATGGCAGCTCCCTCCTGATCCTGGGCCCCCCACGAGGGGATTTCGTCACTATGAGAAGACAAAGGGAGAAGAAAGAGTCTGGGGAGGACACTGGGTCCCAGACAAGTTCGTAGGAGATAGAGAATAGTAGGGGATAGAGACCGAAGGTCAAGATTAACTTCTGGAGAAGAGGAGAGAGAAGTGTCATGATTTAGGGAGGCACTGCTTGAGAATGTTTCTAATGTTTGCCTTTTCATCTGCTATTCAGTTTCGGTTAAATGTTTTTGCTAACACTACTTTGTTTATCTAGATTTCTGTTGGTGCAGAATAACTGAGCATTAATTAATGAATCAATCAACAGGGATATATTAGTGAAGGGAGGAAACAGAAATTTATTAAACACCTACTACGTGCCAGGTACTGTGCTAAGTACTTTGTCAATATTATCTCATTTGATCCTCACAACAACCCTAAGAGGAAGGTGCTATTATTGCCCTTTTACAAATGAGGAAACTGAGGCAAACAGATCAAGTGACTTGCCCAGCTTATGACAGTTCATAAGTGTCTGAGGCTGGGTTGTAACTCAAGTCTTTTTGACTCCAGGCCCAGCACATTTACAATGTGTTTGGGATACAAGTACAAAGAGTAAATGAAACAATTGTTACTCTTAAAGAGCTTACATTCTAGTGGGAGAGAGAAGGACCTATACAGATATATGCAGCATAAACATCAAGTGAATAAATACCAATAAATACAAAGTGGTTAATCCAAGGGAATTAATGGTGCTAGTAGTAGGTTAGAGATCAGGAATGGCTTCATGCAGACGTCGTGCTGAAGCTGTATCTTACCGGAAGACAGGGACGCTACGAGGCTTCCAGCTTGTGATTCCCGAGGTCAGACCAACGTGCTCAGGAAGAAAAAGGGGGGCTCGGGGAGGCAGATGGGAGGAGGGCACAGTTAGTGCAAAGGCATATAGAGAGGAGATGGACTGTGTGTAAGAAACAGAACGAAGGTCAGCTGGACTGGATCACAGGCGCTGGAGATGGAGTAACGTCCAAGGAGCCTGGAAGGATAGGCGGTGGGTGGGGGTGGGCATGCACTAAGATTTTGGGGACACCCTGTATATGGTGATGTTGCCTCCTCCCTTGATTCACACTGTCACTTTGAATGAGGTATGTGCTTTCATTTTTTATTACTTTTTTAAAAAATCTTTATTTTTGTTACATTTTGATTTCTGAATTGTCTCCCTCTTTCCCTCCCAACCCTGCGTTTTTAATACTTTTAAAATGATAAACTTAATAATCATCAACAAAAGCAAGCATTTTAATATACAAAGAATGAAGGAGCATCGTTTATGAAACTGTGGTCTTTTAAAAATGTATTGCTATCTTTCTGTTTTAAACCCCCTTCAATTCTGAATATATGTGTGTGTATACAGATACACACACATAGAAGTATTTACTTCCTCCTTTCCCTACCCATCCTTTGTAAAAAAGAATAGAAAGGAAAAAGAAAAAAATGCAGTTCAGTAAAATTAATCACTACATGAATCTAATCTGAGAGCACAGACAATTTTTAACACCTATAGCCCCCCTCAAAGAGGAAAGGAGGCACATTGTCTCATTTCGTGTCTGAGAGCCAAGCAGCTAGGTGGCACAGAGTATGGCATGCTGGTCCTGGTGTCAAGAAGACCGAGTTCATCCAGCCTCAGACATTTACTAGCTCGTGACCCTAGGTAGATCACTTGACCTCTGCCTGCCTCAGTTTCCCAACTATAAAATGGGAATAATAACAGTATCTACCTCCCAGCTGTTGTAAGGATCAAATGGGATAAAATTAAAGCAATTAATACAGTGCCTGACATTTAGTGGGTGCTGTGTAATGTGACAGAGAAGGAAATGGCAAACCGCTGTAGTATCTTTGCCAAGAAAACCCCAAATGGGGTCATGAGGAGTCTGAAACAACTGAACAACAAGAAACAGAATGTAAACTGTGACTATTATTAATTACACAGCATTCAGTTTCATTTGTGTTATGTCTGGTCTTTCTATGCACATTATTGTAAGCACTGTGTTTTTAGCAGGGATTGAATTGGAGCTTGCCCCATGGAGCGTGCACCAGCTCTCCCCTAGGAATGCCCAGGGACCTCCAGGGACAATGAAGGGTAGGTGCTTTGACATGGGGAAGCAATTTCCCTTTAAAGACTTACCGTCTCTTCTTGCTCAGTGGCCATTCAGGGGGTGATATCACCATCATGAAGCATGATACTGGAGTATAGCAAGTGCAGTGAACACACCTCGGTAAAACTGTCTCGGCTAAATCGGGTTGAGGGTAGTCAGGCCTCAGAGTCCCTGTCTTCTGATAAGATAACAGCTTCAGCACGACGTCTGCATGAAGCCATTCCTGATCTCTGCATCTGCTACTAGCACCATGAAGTCCCTTGGATTAACCACTTTGTATTTATTGGTATTTATTCACTTGATGTTTATGCTGCATATATTTGTATAGGTCCTTCTCTCTCCCACTAGAATGTAAGCTCTTTAGGAGTAACAATTGTTTGAATAAGTACTTCTCTCTAGCTGAGGGGAGGCATTCCCTTAGACCAGAGGTTTCAAAAACACAGCAGCAGGGTAGCATGCAGCTCACAACATTTCCAAGTGCAGCCACATCAGATTAAAATAGAAAATAATAATATTATTAAATATAAAATACTTAAAACATAAAATAAAAAGTTGGGAAATAGTTAACAAAATAAATAAAAATATAATAAAACATAGATAACGTTAATATGTAATTTTCGAAGTCACTATGAGGCTGGTGGGTATCCTTAGGTATACTTTCGTGGCCCTGTTTCTATTTGAATTTGACAAAGCCTTTATGCCAGAGGCTGTATTCCCAATATACCAACAAAGTGCCTCTATGAGGCTTCCAGCTTGTGACTCCTGAGGTCAGACCGACGTGCCAATGTGAGTTAGGGGGATGTCTACCCTAAGCACGTGAAGACTTCCCCTGGTGGGATGGGCGAATGAGAATTATTTGACCAATTTGTTCCAATGGCCGTGAAGGTGGCTGAAGCAGGTGCTCTGGAGCACTTAGAGCTCGGTCAGACGTTGAAGACACCAAGGTCATCCAGTGCGTCCTGGGCCAATTGGTTTGGTTCGTGTTTTGCCACTGGACTTTGGTGACTCCGGAAGAGAGAGTGAGGCTGATGACTTTGTGCAGCTCTGCCCTGATAAAATTCAATTCACTTGCAAGTCAAGACATTGGTGACGTCCTGGGTTATCTTTGAAAATAAAGGACAAACAACAACCAAACATGAGCCCCTCAATGCTGAGTCACTTCCTCCACTAGAATGTTCTTGGAGATTCCTTCTAAATTGAAGCCTTTATTGACTGAGGACCCAGAACCTCGGCACCTCTCAGACTCACAAATAATTGCTTCCAAGTCCATCTCAAGATTGTTATTATGTCCTGAATTTTTGTTGACCGACTGACTGATATAGGATCAGGCAAAGAAATACAAAGGAGAAGCAGCCAGAGGCCCAGGCTCAAACTCACCCTGCTGAGCCCCGGCTGCCCCATGGCCAGCGTCTGCTGTGCTGTCCTTCCCTCCACCCCTTCCCCATGACTGGAGAGGAGAGAGAACCTTGATATGATCCAAAACTGGAAGAGAAGAGGACAGCTGAGACAAGTCACTTCCTACTAAAGATACACAGAATTAGCTCTTCTGGCTCAGTGGATAAAAAGAAGGTTGCTTTCTTTTTTTTTTTTATCTCAAAGTTCAAGCCCTTCATTGCTGAGTCACACATGTCCCTGGAGGCCCTGGAAGTTTCCAAGGGAGCTCTAGCCCACAATCCCTGGTATAAGACTTCCAATGCAGCCTCTACCATGCTTATATTGTTTTCTTGGTTCTGCCTCCTTCATTCTGCATCAGTTCATGTAAGTTGTCTCATGATTCTCTGATCTAGTCATTTTCATTGTTTCTTTTAGTGCAGTTAATATTGTCTGTACTGGCATTTCACTGAATGTGTAGTTTCTGTTGGACGTGGTCCCACTGAGTGCTTGGTTTCTGCCAGACATGATTCCACTGAGTGTATTACATCTGCCAACCACTGGCAGGTACTGTTCCAACGGACATGTGGTTGTGGAGTCTTTCTATTTGCAGCTTCTGGCTTTAGCTAGAGCTTTTAACTGGAGTACTAGCTGTTCCTCGGGGGAAGAGTAGGCTCTGTCATGCTCTTTTAAAGTCTAGAGGCTTTCCATGTTTATTCCAGAGCAACAGCCCTTAACACGTTACCACGTGACCCACTACATATCTAGGGAAAAAACCCAACCACTTGGTTCTTTTCACTGTAGAAGCAAGCGTTAAGCTAAATAGTAACCCCAGTTAGTGCTTTTGGGCTTAAGTCTCTCTTTGAACTCCATTTCCTGGTCACCAATGATCAAGTCTCTTTGAATAAGTACTTCTCTCTAGCTTAGGGTAGGCATTCCCTTAGACCAGAGGTTTCAAAAACACAGCAGCAGGGTAGCATGCAGCTCACAACATTTCCAACTGCAGCCGAATCAGATTAAAATATAAAATAATAATATTATTAAATATAAAGTACTTAAAACATAAAATAAAAAGTTGGGAAATAGTTAACAAAATAAATAAAAATATAATAAAACATAGATAATGTTAATGTGTAATTTTCTAAGTCACTATGAGGCTTGTGGGTATCCTTAGGGAAGTTTCGTGGCCCTGTTTCTATTTGAATTTGACAAAGCCTTTATGCCAGAGGCTGTATTCCCAATATACCAACAAAGTGCCAGAACTCCTGGGTTCTAGGGACCCCCAGTTTCTCAATTCCAAACCCCTTTTGCTTTCCCATGTAGATGAAGTGAGATGGGCTAAGTAGGCTATAGAGATAAAGCTAAGTCAGGGAGCAGAGTCAATGGTGTATCTTCCTGCCCCACCTGCACCCCTCCCCACCCCCCAAACACATTCCTGCCCTTTTCAGGCATTGCCAGTCAGCAAAGCCCTTCTTTGAGCCTCCTTATGCTCAACCGTAGTGCCCAGAACTGAACCTTGAGGCTGACCAGGGGGCGGGCAGCAGGATTGGCCCCTCCTTTGCTCTCCACACTGGATGCTGCCTCAGATCCCATTAGCTGCTTCAGCCGCCACAAAGTCTTTGCTCAGACCCGAGACCACTTAGCAAGAAACATGAGCCCTGTGTCTGTCCTTGACCTTGGAGCTTGGTTGGGTCCTGGGGCTTCCCTGTTTGTGCTGAGATGACCCCTGGTCAGGGTGAATGGGGATGATGGAGTGGATGTTTTCACTTCTCCACAAAGATGTCACAATACCCTGATCCAGGGCCTCACGTCTGCAGAATATGAAGGATCCTCAGGGAAGGGCGGGAAGAAGGCCATAAAAAAGATAAAGGCCTAGCTTCTGACTTTAGGGAGCCTATACGTTCTAAACAGGCTAGCCAACAGGCAGCAGTGGGGGTGCTTTAAAGCTGGCGAAGCACTTTACACATATCACCTCATTTGATTCTCACAACAACCCTGAGAGATAGGTGCTATTATTATTCTCACTTTACAGCTGAGGAAACTGAGTCAGAGGTAAAGTGACTTTCCCAGGGTCAGACAGCTAGTAAGTATCTGAGGCTGGATTTGAACTCAAGCCTTCCTGATTCCAGGCCCAGAGCTCTATTTACTGTACCACCTAGCTGCCTCTAGAATGGCAGAATGTTAGAGCTAGAAGGGCCTTAGATATCATCAAGTTGAACCCCCTCATTTTTCATAAGGGGAAAATAAGACCAGAGAAGTGAAGTATTGCAACAAGGTCACACAGCATGTTGCTGTCAGAGTCAGAACTCAAACCCAGATCTCCTGATGCCTAGTGCAGAGCTCTTCCAACCTCATCACATTCCTCTGGCACAAAGGCCCAGTCAGCAGGTGCCACAGCAGCTATGTGAGTCTGGAATCCCTGCTGGTAACGCTGGAGTGATCTGGGCAGGGCCTGAGCTCCTCTGACGGCCTCAATATTTGCTTGTGAGGTTCTCATGCAAAACGTTTGTTCACTTCTGCAGGTCGTCCTCTGCGAGATGAAGGTGTTGGATGGCTTCTCAGGCCCCTCCCAGCCCTGACATCCCCTGTTCTCATGCCCCTCCCAGTCCTGATATTCCCTGTTCTAAGGCCCCTCCCAGTCCTGATATTCTCTGTTCTCAGGCCCCTCCCAGCCCTGACATCCCCTGTTCTCATGTCCCTCCCAGTCCTGATATTCTCTGTTCTAAGGCCCCTCCCAGCCCTGACATCCCCTGTTCTCAGGCCCCTCCTAGTCCTGATATTCCCTGTTCTCAGGCTCCTCTCAGCCCTGACATCCCCTATTCTAAGGCCTCTCCTAGTCCTGACATTCTCTGTTCTCAGGCCCCTCCCAGCCCTGACATCCCCTGTTCTAAGGCCCCTCCCAGTCCTGATATTCCCTGTTCTAAGGCCCCTCCCAGTCCTGATATTCCCTGTTCTAAGGCCCCTCTCAGCCCTGACATTCCCTGTTCTAAGGCCCCTCCCAGTCCTGATATTCTCTGTTCTAAGGCCCCTCTCAGCCCTGACATCCCCTATTCTAAGGCCCTTACCAGTCCTGATATTCCCTGTTCTAAGAGCCATTCCAACTCTAACCTGCCATTTATAGTCTAAATTAATGGGGGTTTTCTTGCTTAGGTGGTATGAGCAGGCTTGCTTTTACTAGTTCCACTGAAAACTGACAGCAGACAGCCTGGGGGAGGGAACTCCCTATGCCTTCTGCCAAGGGAGAGCCTTGGAATGGGCTGTCTTCAGTAGCTGTAGCTTCTCCCTCCCTGACGGGCTTTAATCAGAGCCTGGAGGAGCATCTGTCAGGGATGCAGGTGTGGGCTGGACCAGGTGACTCTCAAGGATCTTTCTACCTCTGAACTTCTGTGAATCATCCACGGCAATCATTTCAGGTGCTGTCATCTTGGATTGCTCTGGTCAGCCCTCAGCTATTCCTGCTGCTGCTGCTACTGTTACTGTTTCTATACAAGGCAAATCTCTTATGGGCAGTTTGCAGCACTAATTCATCTCCTGCCTCCAAACTGTCCACAGAAGAAACCAAAATGGTTCCCTGCATTCCTTTTACTGACTGGGAAGGGAGTCAATACGTCAAACATCTGTGATGTCAAGCTAGACTGATTTTATCCTATTGATGACTAAGCAGATGAGTCTTAGAGAGTGGAATAGGGCTCCTCCGTTTTACAGATGAGTAAATCAAGGACCAGAGAAGTTAAGTGGATTGTCCATGGTCACAGGGCCAGTAAGGTGGCAGAGGCAGGCTTTGAAACTAAACCTTGCTGACTCACAGGCCTGGTGGCATAGTGGATAAAGCCCTGGACTTGGGGAGAGGAAAACCTGACCTCAGATACTGCCTGACATACTAGCTATGTGACTCTGCTTTCGGTCAGGGTGACTGACTGAACCTGAGCAAGTCACTTAATCTTTATCAACCACAGTTTCCTCATCTGTAAAATGGGGGAAATAGTTGTACCAGAGCACCTGGGTTTGAATCCAGGCTCCACTAGGTAAGTAGATGCATCCTGGGGTATACGGGGTGCTCAGGGAGGACGAGCACCTCTGGTGTGAGGGCTGCTTATCCATCTCTGGTGTCCACCTGATCTACTCAAGTCTCACCTGTGGCTCCAAGAAGCTGCAGCATGAGCAATGGCAGCACCCTGGGAAAGCTCAGCAGACGGGCCAAACCAGGTTGAGCGTAACTGACAAGTCTCAAAGATGTTGGTGAGTTAGCGGGGTGTCTACCCCAAGCATGTGAAGACTTCTTCTGGCAGAATGGACAGATAAGTTCCAAAGGCCTTGAAGGTGGCCGAAGCAGGTGCTGGGGAGCACTCAGAGCTTAGTCAGACAAGGCCATCCACAGCATCCCGGGCCATTGCCAGTTGTCTTGACTTTTGTCCTGCCACTGGACTTGGAAGGCTCTGGGAGAGAGGGGAAGGCTGATGACTTTGTGAAACTGCCTCACCCCATGATGTCATTGGTCCTCTTCGAAAACTAAGGGCAAACAACAATAACAACAAGAAAAACAACCTGCATCCTACCTGCATGATGTTGGCTCAGTCACTTAACCTCTGTGGGCCTCAGTTTCCTCTCTTGTAAAATGATAAGGTTGTACTAGATGACCTCTGGGGATTCTTCCAGCTCTCAATCTATGACCCTATGACTTTGATTTAAATAGGGCCTCTGACCCATGCTCCTTAGATAAGTAAATGGGGTCATGAAGTGTTGGACATGACTGAAATGACTGAACAACACACAAGTTATATCTTTATGGGGCAGCTAGATGGTGCAGTGAATAGGGCACCCGGCCTGGAGTCTGGAAGACCTGAGTTCAAATCTGGCCTCAGACACTTACTAGTTGTGTGACCTTGGGCAAGTCACAACTCTGTCTGCCTTAGTTTTTTCATCTGTAAAATGAGCTGGAGAAGGAAATGACAAATCATTCCAGTATCTTTGCTAAGAAAATCCCACAAAGAGGTCATAAAGCATTGGACAAGACTGAAGAAAATGACTAAAAAACAAAAGCAGCAAATTGTACTATTGGTGGAGCTGTGAACTGGTCCAGCCATTCTGGAGAGCAGTTTGGAACTATGCCCAAAGAGCTATTAAACTGTGCATGTTCTTTGACCCAGCAATACTGCTCCTGGGTCTATATCCCAAAGAGATCAAAAGAATACGTGCAAAAATTTATAGTAGCTCTTTCTGTGGTCACAAAGAACTGGACACTGAAGAGATTTCCATTAGGAAATGGCTGAACAAGTTAAGGTATACGCATGTGATGGAATGTTGTTATTCTTTGTTCTCAAAGAGGAGTATGACATTGGGAAGATGATGCCACGACAAGCAAGCGAATCGGATTTAACTGAGGCAGGGCTGTGCAGTCACCAGCCTCACTTTCTTCTCCAGAGTCATCTGGGTCCAGCGCCTAGATATAGATCAGGACGACTGGAGTTGGCTCCCATGTGATGGATACTATTGTGCTGTAAGAAATGATGAAGGGGATGGTTTCAGAAAAACTTGGGAAGACTTGTATGAACTGATGCAGAGCGAAGTGAGCAGAACCAGGACAATTTACATAGTAACAGTAATATTGTAAAATGATACTGTGAATGACTTAGTATCTCTGATCAACATGACCCACCACAGTTCCAAAGAACTCATGATGAAACACCTCCAGATAAAGAGCTCAGAGTGCATATCTTTTTTTTCTTTTCTTTTTTTCTCCTCTTCAGAACATAACCGATTAGGAAATTTATTTTGCATGACTATACAGACAATTCCCACTTTATGTAAATGGATTATCCTGCAGACCTCTGTCTACAATGGGTTTTTTTTCCATAATGCAAATTTGCCCACTAAGGTGGGGGAGGGAGGGAGGCAGGCAGGAAGGGGGCTACATGCCAGCAGAGGGAGGGGGTGGGCATACCTGGGTAGACAAGTTGGGTCAGACTGGACACAGACAGGAGAGGATGGATGACACAAAGGGCCAGGGACAGACACAAGGGAGCTGAGCAGGGACAGAGAGAAGACAGATAGGCAGGGCCAGACATGTGGGTGGGTGGGCAGACCAGACAAGGGTCTCCTCTCTCCAGGGTCTCTCCTAGCATCTGTTTTTCTGCTTCACTTGGAGGGGTTTTTTATGGGGTTTTTTTGTGGGGGGATGGAAGGCCCCAGGGCTAAATTGAGGGACCAGAAGAAAGAGAACATAGCACTGTATAGTAAAGTTAACATAGGTGTTTTCGGGAAACGTAGATTTCTTTCAGAATTCTTTACTTAAAGTTGAATTTGCAATGGGAATTTATGTAAAAAGAATTGCCTGTACATATTTGTAATGGGTTTTGTATTTCTTGCCTTCTCAATGGCTGGGGGTAGAGAGAGAATCTGCAACTGAAAATTTAAAACAATTGAATGGTAAATATAAAATCAATAAATACACACACACACATATGTATGTGTGTGTGTGCGCCTGCCTCTAGTCACGTGTTGGCTGGGATGGGGGACAAGGGGAGCTCTCCTCTTCCACCTCTCACAGGAAGTAGCTGGAAACAGTCCTGAAATGATCTGCAGCCAGAAAGAGAAGAGGAGAGAGATCCAGGGATGGAGTCACCCCCTTTTTAAGGATCCACTGAGTCAGGGGCCAATAAGAGGCCTGTCAGTTATACCTCTAGTTGGCTGATAGCAACTAGGGAGTTGAGATAAGGAGAAAGCCCACTTATCAGAACCCAAGGTGATTCCAAGGGTACATTCCAAGCTTCCAGTGGGACTGAAGGCAGGGTGGAGGTGGCATGGTCTGAACAAGAAAAAGAAACCTTGAATGTTCTCTCTCTGGGGTGGGGGCATCCCCTGGGAAGCCTGAGGAGGAGGAAGGAAACTTCATCTTTTGGGGGAATGGGACTCAGAAGTCCTCTGGATCCCAGCCCTGGTCTGCCTCCACCTCCAGCCAGGTCCTTTCCTCTGGTCCAAGTCTTTTTCCAGAAATCAAGGGCACGACAGGGCTACTTGCACCAGCTCATCGGTACCAAAGGAGCTGGGGTGGGGGGAGGTGGCAGTAAATACCAGAAGCTGCCATAAGAAGCCAGAGAAGAGACAGGTTGGGCCAGACCAACTGTCAGTTCCTTGGCATTGCCCTCTGCTCTCCTGATTTAGCACTGACCCTCTGTCCCAAACATGTGCCAGGACTGGTTTTCCTTGGCATTGTCAACCCTTTGATTTGTGATACCCTAGTGCAAACCCAGCCTGGCTTTGCAGTTTATACTGGCTCTCTTCCCAGCAAGGATGTGGCCCTTTGGCCCTGGGCAGAAGCCGGGCTGGTCAAGGCTCCTTGGCTTCCCTTCTTGCACATAGGTCAGGACCTCTGTCTTACCTCCCCTGAACCTTAACCCTATGCCATCTTTCCCTTTTCCTGCCTCGAAGATGAGGCAGAGGCAAAAGCAGTGGTTTGCGGTCCTGGGAAGAATGTAGGATTTGGAGTCATCCACAAGCCCTTTTTATGTACTAGGCAATGTGCTAAGCTTGGGGACACAAACGAAGGAGTGGCATCCCAGAGTCCTCAGCTTCAGTGAATAAAACAGGATGCTCCAAGCTGATACCTTCGTGTGTGAACACTCTCTGGTGGAGAGGCAGAAGCACCAGAGGTGCAGACTAGGTGTGAACGCCCCCAGACACCTCAGTTGAGTCAGCCCACTTCTCCCTAGCCTCTGTCTATACTGGTGAGATAGGATGGCCCAGATTTTTTTTTAACCAACTCTTTTTACTGCACCACTTCAGTAAATACCCATTTCTAAACGAATTAACTCCAGCTGACTATCTGATAATCGATGGAAGTGGAGAACAGACCACATGTGAGCTGAAGATCAATAGTTCTAGCAAACTACTCCAAATCCTCAGGGGTGTCCCTAGAAATCCGAAGGAAGAAGTAGCCCATTGCCCTCTGGGTTAGGAGAATGAGTCCAGAGGGGCTACTATATAAAGAAAAAAAATACAATTTCTGCCTTTCAACAGCCCATATTCTAAAATGGGAGATAACATACACATAAATAGCAGCTAGATGGTTGAGTGGATGGAGTGCCTGCCCTGGAGTCAGGAGGACCTGAGTTCAAATATGGCTTTTGACACTTACTAGCTGTGTGACCCTGAACAAGTCACTTGACCCTTTTTACCTCGGTTTCCTCATCCGTAAAATGGAGATGGAAAGGGCAAATCACTCCAGTATCTTTGCCAAGAAAACCCTAAATGGGGTCATGAAAAGTTGGACACAACTGAAAAACAACTGAATGATATCACGAAATAGTAGATATAAGATAATCATTGAGGGGAAGGCACTAGCAGCCTGATGGCACGGACCAGGAAACACCACTTGCTTCTGAAGGTTGTGTTTGAGCTAAGGTTAGAAGAAAGCCAAGGAAATTGAGATGCCGGTGGAGGAGGGAGAGTATCCCAGGCATGAGTAACAGATAATGCAAAGATACGGAAACAGGAGAGGGAGAATCACGTGTCAGGAACAAGAAGGTCAGTATGACTAGATCATAGAGTCTATAGAGTGCAGACAATATGTAAAATGGAGTTGAAAAGGGGAAGGGCGAGAAGGTCCTACTTGGGGGTGAAGGGGAGGAGAGTCAGAAGTACAGCTGGGAGGGGCCTAGGCCCACCCACAAAACGGACTCCTCCTCCTTCCCTTCTCGAGGAACTCAGCAATGGGAGAAGGGAGCGAGCATGGTGGAGAGATGTTGTTCTGGGGTGAGAAGGCTCTGGGCACTGAGAGAAATTCCTGAATGAGAAATAGCCCAGTTGTGGCAGCAAACTCTGCAGAGGCAGGAGCATAGCTGAGAGAGGAAGAAGAGAGGAAAGGACCTCAGAAGGCATTTGGTTCAATCTCTCAGCTGGTGCAGAAATCCCTTCTATGCTGCACTTGTCTGAGTTTAATGTAGGTTCTGTTTGAATACTTCTAATGTCAGGGAGCTCACTCCCTCCCAAAGGAAACCTCTCCCTTGTGGCACAGCTTTGTGGTATTGAGCTAAAATCTGTCTTCCCATGACATTCACAAATTGTTCCTAGTTTGTCCTCTGGGGCCAAGCAGAAGATGATAGGCCTCTTTACGACAGGCCTTTGAGTATTTGAAGACATCCACAATAGCATCATAGATTCAGAGCTAGAAAGGACCTCAGAGGGCATCTAATCCAACTTCCTTATTTTACAATAGAGGAAACTGAGGCCCAGAGAAGGTAAGTGAATTGCCAGAGCTGGGGTCATGCCCCCTTCATTTTTATGTCAATTTAATTTGATTTATGCAATTTAAGAAACTTTTATTTTTCTCTTTTTTTCAGGTTAAGTATTTCTGATTCTTTCACCTTGATTTTATTGTTTCTGATAAAGACTTTATGATCTTAAAATTATTTCAAAAAAATGTTCAGTGCTACAAGAAAAGACAAGCCTCCCTTGGGAACATCGCTTTCCTAACTCCCTGTCGCCATCTTGTGTTCATACTACCTCTCTCATGCACAGGATCCACTTCATTGCTAAAGCTGCAACGACCCATGGTCTAGGCCCGTATTCTCAAATTGTGCCGTCAGGAACCCCCTAAGTCGTGTGTGTGTGTGTGTGTGTGTGTGTGTGTGTGTGTGTGTGTGTGTTTATTTTAAATGAACATTATATTGTTAGTCAATAGGCACTTGAAATATTTTTAGGGCATTTTCCTATCAGGGTTCTGCCAGAGTTTTGTTGAAAGTGAAGACTTCCACCACTGTGGAAAAGTTTGAGAACCATTGGACTAGTCCAAACCTGGAATTTTGTAGGTGAGGAAATAGAAGCCGACAGAAGTCGAGTGATTTGCCCAGAGTCATACAGCTTGTTAGTGGCAAAACTAGGAGAGTAACCAAGACCTGTTTGTCTCCTAATCCAGTAGACTTCTCATCAATCACATTCAGTGGCCAGAGCGCTGGCCTTGCAGTTACCAGAGCCTGGGTTTGAATCCCTCCTCAGACACAGTGACTAGACAAGTCACTTAATTTTTCTAAGCCTCAGTTTCCTCTCCTGTAAAGGAGACAATAAGAACACTCTACACGATAAACTTTAGGGTCTTCCTCTATCATATAAACTCTTCTGTTTAGCTTTTAAAGCCCTTCCCATCTTTCCAGTCTTCTGGCCTTCCATAGACTCTACTGTCTAGCCATACTGGCCTCCACATGGTACTTCATCTCCTGCCTGTGTGCCTTTGCATTGGCTGTCCCCAGTGCCCAGAATGCTCTTTCTCTTCCTCTCTGCCACTTAGAATTTCTGGCTTCCTTTGAGATTCGACCAAAAGCCACCTTCTTCAGGAAGTGGTCCCCTCGGAGGTAACCTTCTATTTACTCTGTAGGTATCTCGTACGTACCTAGTTATGGGCATGGTGTTTCTTCCAGTCAAATGTAAGCTCCCGCGTTTGGCCTTTTCTTGGTTTTCATTCCTAGAGCTTGGCACCAGAGCTGCCTCATGGACTCATGGTGATTAATGCATCGATTGATTAGCCTGTAGCTCATTGGTTTGTTCAAATGATTTCTGAGAACTCTATCAAAACCCAGTCACCGTCACTCTGATAGCACCAAGCTGAGAGGCCACTCGGGTCTCGGTCCTCTCGATGATCCTGTGGCAGGAATTATTGCCTCAGTCTGAGAGGTGAAGAAACAGCCAGAGATGGAAGTCGTGGTGAAGCCAGGAGGAAAACTCAGAATCCCAGAGTCTCTGAGCCGCACGGGGCCTCAGCTCAGGCCACTAACCAAAGGGATCCCCCGATGACATAGTTGACATGTAGCTGTCCAGTCTCTGGACACTCCAAAGGAGGGGTAGCCCCCCACCTTCTAAGGCCGCCCATTCCACTTTGGGATGGCTCTCATTGTGAGGAAGGACTTCTGGACACTGAGTCTAAATCAATTTCTTTCTGGTCTTCCTGCCCTGCTCCTGGCTCTGCCCTCTGGAGCTAAGCAGATGAGGGCTGATCCCTCTTCCAGGCCAGCAGACACTTGAACGTGGCTATCTTATTCCCACAATTCATCTCCTCTCCAGGCTCATCATCTCTAGTTCCTTCAACCTATCCTCACAGGGCACAGGTCTGAGGCCCCTGATTCTGGCTGCCCTGCTCTGGGTGCTCCCCAGTTTCTCAAAGCCTGAGATTTGGGAGTTGTCTACTAGTTAAGCTAGAGAAGCTGATGAGATTTCCAAGGTGAATGTAGACAGAAATGAGAGACAGAGGAACTCAAGTCAGAGCCTTAAGGAAAGGAGGCAGATGATGAATCAGAAATGGAGACTGAGAAGGAGGAAAAGCAGGCAGAGCAGCGTACAAAAGCCCAGAGACAAATTACTAGAAGGGGATTATTCACATTGTCAGAAGGTAATGAAGATGAGGGACAACTGGCCTGGAGTTAGGAAGACTCATCTTCCTGAGTTCAAATCCAGCCTCAGACTGGCTGTGTGACCCTGGGCAAGTCACTTAATCCTGTTTGTCTCAGTTTCCTCATCTGTAAGATGAGTCGGAGAAGGAAATGACAAACTACTCCGGTATCTTTGCTAAGAAAATCCCAGAGTCACGGAGAGCTGGATGTGACTGGATGATAATGAGGATGAAGAATGAGGCCATTGGATCTAACGGGTAAGAGAGAGATCACTGATAGCTCTACAGCAGCTAACTCAAGCCCTGTGCTCAGCATTTATTGACCGTCCACTACATGCAAGACAGCTTTACTAGGTGTTATCGGGAGAGGGGATTAAACAAAAATGGAAACAATGCCCACTCTGCAGTTTACAAAGTACTTTCCTCATAACAACCCTGGATTAGGGGGATCAGAGATTTAAACACAGAAGAACTTTAGCAGTCATCCTGTCCAAACTCCACCCCAGAGGTTAAGTGACTTGACCAGTATCACACAGGAAGTAAGTGGTCAAGTGGGAATTTGAACCCAGATCCTCTCACTCCAAATCCAATGCTCTTTCCATATTATACAGAGAAATACAGGCTAAAGAAGACAGGTGACTTACCCACAGCCACAAGCTGAGTACGGGATGGAGCCAAGATCCAACCCCAGGTTTCCTGAAGACTCAGGCTGGTGCCCCTTCCACCACACCACACAGATGCTATGAGAATGGCCTTCAAGGACCTTCAAAGGCAGGAGCTTTATCAGAAATGACACCGAGGAGGCAGATGGGAAAACGGCAGAATAGGGAAGTTTGTGCAACATGTGACGAATCCCAGAATCCCAGTTTGACAGTTGGAAGGACTTCAGCAAGCATCTATCTAGTCAAACTCATACCCCAGAGGCATCTTCCCCTATGACATTCCAGACAAGTGGTCATACGGCTTCTGCTTGAACATCTCTAGCGGGAGCTCACCACCTCCTCAGGAGGTCTAAACGGTGTTGTGGATAACTTGTTTATTAAAGACATATTATAGCTTAGCTGGGGCAGCTAGGTGGCACAGTGGATAGAGTGCCAGGCCTGGAGTCAGGAAGATTCATCTTCCAGAATTCAAATCCAGCCTCAGATACTCACTAGCTATGTGACCCTGGGCAATTCACCTTAACCTGTTTGCCCCAGTTTCCTCATCTGCCAAATGAGTTGGAGAAGGAAACGGCAAACCACTCCAGTGTCTTTGCCAAGAAAACCCCAAGCGGGGTTTTCAGCCATGACTGAAAAACAATTTAACAACAACTAATAGTCTAAACATACACTGAGGACACAGACAAAAATGAGACAGCTCCAGCCCTCGAGGAATTCATAGCCTATTGTGGGAGACATGTACGTATACAAGTAGGGCAAAATATATCACAGGGATGACCTGTCCACCTTCCCTTCCCTTCCCAGGCCCCAAAGGGTAGCTTGGTGGAAAGAGTGACTCAGATGCCACTTCCTTGTTTACCTTCAACCTCTCTTTGTCTTTGGGTTGCTTCTCTATTGCCTACAAAAACATCCATGTCTCCCCACCCTCAAAAAAAAAAACCCCACTTAATCCATCCATCCCTCTACATCATTATCCTGTATCACTTTTCCCTAAGCTTCTTGAGAAAGCTGTCTATAATAGCTTCCTCCTCCTCCTCCTCCTCCTTCTTCTTCTTCTTCTTCCTCTCTTTCTCTCTCTCCCCTCACCTCTCTGCAGTCTGGCTTCTGATCTCATCATTCAACCTCAACTACTCTTTCCAAATTGCCAGTAATCTCTTAAATGCCTTATCTAATGTCCTTTACCCAATCTTCATCCTTCTGCACTTTTCTGAAGCTTTTGATTTTGTTGATCACTCTCTTATTTCTAAGTTTCTGGGTCCCTACCCTATCCTGCTTCTCCTCCTACCTATCTGATGCTCCTTATCAGGATCTAGTCATCCCTGCTAACAGTGAGTATCCGTTAAGGCTTTGTCCTGGGCCCTCTTTTCTGTTTATACTATTTCACTCATGATCTCATTAGCTTCCATGGTTTCAATTATCAGTGCCATGCTGAAGATTCTTGGATCTACTCATCCAGCCCTAAATTTCCCTGTTAATCCTGAAAATACCAAAGAGCTCACAGAGGTTATACACCAACTGTGAGCCCTGATCAAACAGCCACAGAGGTTATAGGCAAAAAGCCTTTATTTCGTTGGAGAAGGGAAACTAGAAACATGTGCCAGGGTCTCCTGTAGGGCCAAGGAGACTCCTGGCTTCAAGGCTAAGCCTTGATTCGTACAGTTGTGGCTAGACAAAGAACCAACCAGTGAGATATAACAGCAACAAAACAAATTTGCCTAGAGACAAAAAGTCTATTCACAGTAGGGTTTCATAACCAGAATGTGGTTCCTGTAGGTACTTGTTCTAGCTCAGGGATCTCCTGGGGCTGGTTTGAGCCAATTCTATGATTTAGACAAAGGACTTCTTATGCCAAGCTCAGGGCACACCTTTCTTGCTAGGCTTTAGCTCTGGGAGACAAGGTGTCTCCTAATAGTAAGAAAAGAGAGGAGTAAAAAGAGAGGAGTGGTCTTGGCATGGGGGTCCTGACACTCTTAACTTCTAGACTGACAATTCCAACTGGATGTTCCATAGACATCTTATACATATCTTGTCCAAAATGGAACTCATTATCTCCCCCCACCAAAAAAAAAAAATTAAAAAAAAACACAACAAAAAACAAATCCTCCCCCCTTCCAAACTTTCCCATTACCATCCTTCCAGTCACCCAGGCTGGCAAACTAGGTGTCATCCTTGACTCCTGACTCTCTCACCCCCATATCCAATTTGTTGCCAAGCTCGGCCAATTTTACCTTGGTAACACCTCTTGTCTATGTATGCTCCTCCTCTTCTCTGGCCCTGTTCCCACTCTAGGCTGGAGCCTCATCAACTGGACTATGGCAGCAGCCTCCTGGCTTCCTTCATGTCCCAGCTAAGCCTTTCCTGATCCCCCTTATCGCTAGTCTTCTCTCTACTGATTATCCCCAATTAATACTGTGTACCCTTCACGTGCATGCACAGTCTCCCCCATTAGACTGTGAGCTCCTTGATAGCAGGACCATGTTTCTGCTTTTCGTTGTATCCCCAGGGCTTAGTACAGTGCCTAGTATATAGTAGGCCTTTACTGATTAATGTTTGGGACATCCGTGAGCTTCCTTCCAGCTCTAGATCCAAGTTCTTCCTCTCTTCTTCCTTCCCTCTTCCCTCCCTTCACCTCATTAGATCTCCATTGTCTACAACAATGCCCATGTCTCCCCTACTCTCAAACCCCCCCCCCAAAACAAAAAACAACAAAAAAAAACCTTCGGGCCATTAGATCTCCAGTCACAGTATCTGGGTTTAGATCCCAGCTCAATTACCTATTTACCTTGGCCAAGTCCTTTCCCCCATTCTGAGCCAAGTTTCCTACACCACAAAAGAAGTTGAACTGGTCCACACGCGCTGCCCCTCCTACTTTTAAATAGTAGTGGGCAGAGCGGCTGGACCTGGAGTCGGGAAGACAGGACCCTGGCAAGTCACTTAACCTGTCTGTGCCTCAGTTTCCTTGGTGTTCGTGTGAGGAAACCTACAAGTAAAGCGCTCTGAGAGCGATATAAAGGTTGGTTACTTCGAGCCGCAGAGGCCCCGAGCAAATTCGCTCAGCACTGATATGGGGCCAAGCAGGTGCTCAGTAATGCTCAATGTCTCCTTTCTCCTCCCCTCCCTTCCTCCCTTTCCCCACCCCTCCTTTTCCGTCCCCTCCCTCTTCTCCCCTTCCCCTCTCTTCCTCCCCCCGCCCCACCTCTCCGCGCGCGCAGCCTCAGTAGGTGCACGTCCTCAGTCCGGGTCATGTGGCCTCAGCGGCGCGCGCTCTGATTGGCTAGCGGGGCGGCGCATGCGCGTTGAAGCGGCGGTGGTGGTCATGGCGGGTCTGGTGGATTTTGAGGATGAGGAGCAGGTGGCCTCTTTTCTTGAGAACATGAAGGTGGAGTGTCACTACCAGTGCTACAAGGAGAAGGACCCGGACGGTGAGTCGGGCGCGGGGAAGGCGGGACGGGGCTCGGCCCAGGGACCTCAGCGGGGGGCTGTGGAGCGGGAGGAGAGGCCAGGCCCGAGGCGACTTCTTCCCCCAGCCTCCTCCTCCTCCTCCCGCCTTCCTCGGGCCCCTTGCCCCGGCCCCCTCGGTCAGCCTCAGCGCCCTCTTCCTGCCTCCCTTCGTCAGCCTCAGCGCCCTCCTCCTGCCTCCCTCCGTCAGCCTTAGCCTCCTCCTCCGGTCCCCTCCCCCAGCCTCCTCCTCCCCGCCCCCCTCCTTCCTCTGGCCCCTTCCCCCGCCCCTCCTCCATCAGCCCCAGTCCTTTCTCCCACCCCCCTCCCCCGCCCCTCCCTGTCTGCACCCTCCATCACCGCCCCCTCCCGGCCTTCCTCAGCTCCCCACCTGGATCGTGGGGGACCACCACCCCTTGGCGGGTGGTCCTGGGTCTCTTCTCGCTCCAGCCCCTTCCCCCCTCAGCTGTCAAACTGACCTAAAGCGCAGGCCCAGTCCTGTCACCTCCCTGCTCAGTCTGTCATTCCAGTGGCTGCTTGTTGTCTCCAGGATTAAATATTAATCGTAACAGCAGTTAGCATTTGCACAGTGCTTTAGGGTCACTCGTAGTCGGTGCGTTTATTAAGCACCTGCTTATGTGCCAGACACTGGGGCTACGAATCGAAAGAGGGTGGTTGCCCTCAGGGAGCTCACAATCTAGCGGAGACGACGTTTGAATAACCTTGTATCGTCGAGCTGTGTCCGGGATCTGGGGTGGGGAACCTGGGGCCATAGACTGAGTCCAAGTTTTACAGAACAAATCCTTTAATTAAGGGGATTTGTTCTGTGAAGTTTGGATTCCTTGAGGACCTAGAAGGTCACCTGTGGCCTTGAGGCCCCGAGTTCCCCACCCCTGTACGGGATAATTAGGAAATAATTAAGAGAGGGGAAAGCCCTACGGTGAAGACTTCCCTTAGAAGGTAGGGCTTTAGCTGGGACTTGAGAGAAACCAGGAAGCAGAGATGAGGAGGGAGGGCTTTCCAGGCAGGGGGCACAGCCAGAGAAAACGTCCAGAGTCTGGAGATGGAGAACCTTGTCAGAAGGGCAGCAAGGAGGGTGGTGTCACTGAATCATAGAGTTGGTGGAGAGGAGCAGGATATAAGAAGACTGTAAAGGTGGAGGAGGGGTGTGTGTGTGTGGCAGATTGTGAAAGACTTTGAATGATAGAGGGTTTTATATTTGATCTTGGAGGTGATAAGGAGCCACTGGAATTTGTTGAATAGGAGAATGGTATGGGCTGACATGCACTTTAATAAGATCACAGCCAGTATATGTCAGACATGGAACTGAACCCAGGTTTCCCTGACTCTAGGACAGCTCCTTATCCACTATCCCAAGCTGAGCTGCCTCTCCCTTGTTTATGTTTTGAATTTGCATCTTTGTATACTCTCCCCCCTTCCCTCCCCAAATGTATGCTCTTTAGGACTCAGTTTGTGATTTTGTCTTTGTATCCCTAGTACTGAATATGTAGTAGACACTTTAAAAGTACTTGTTGAATAAATGAAGAAGATACTGAAAAGAATTCCTTCTACTATATTTCTGAGTAATCAATATAAGCCTAAATCTCACTTTCTCCCTATCCCTACCCCCCAGGACCTTCCCTTTTGAGGTTATCTCCATCTTCTCTCTCTCTCTCTCTCTCTCTCTCTCTCTCTCTCTCTCTCTCTCTCCCTCCCTTCCCCCCTCCCTCTTCCCTCCCCCTCTCCCTCTCTCCCTCTCCCCTTCTCCCTCCCCCCCCTTCCTCTCTCCCCTAGTCTTTCTCTACCCTTTCTGCACCTCTGCCTCTTAAAATCCCTAGTTTTGGGGCAGCTAGGTGGTGCGGTGGATAGAGCACCGGCCCTGAAGTCAGGAGGACCTGAGTTCAAATGTGGCCTCAGACCAAACGCTTGACATTTACTAGCTGTGTGACCCGGGGCAAGTCATTTAATCCCAATTGCTTAAAAAAAAAATCCCTAGTTTCTTTCAAGGCTCAATCCATGTATGATCTGTCATGTTTCTCTTAATTGTAAGTGCTCATTCTCTTCTCCTCACAGAGATACTTTTCTGTCTAGATGTCGTTTCACCTCAGTACAATGTAAGCTTCTTGAGAACTGGGGCCATTTTGGGGAGGTGGTTTGTTTTTGTTTTTAAGTTAATTTATTTTGAATCATCAACAATCACTTCCATAAACTTTTGAGTTTTAAATTTTTCTTTCTCCCTCTCATCTCCCTCCCCAAGACAGCTCGAAATCTGATATACCCGCAATCTGATATAGGCTAGACATATACATTCCTATTAAACATATTTTCACATTATTCATGTTGTAAGGAAGAATTAGAACCAATAGGAGGAACCACCGGAAAGAGGAAACAAAACACAGCAGAAGAAAAAAAATAGCAAATAGTATGCTTTGATCTGCTTTCAAACTCCATAATTCTTTCTTCTTTGTGAATAGCATTTTCCATCATGAGGCCTTTGGAGATGTCTTAGATCCTTGTATTGCTAAGAAGGGTTAAGTCTATCAAAGTCAGTCATCACACAACGTGCCTGTTACTATGTACAGTGTTCTTCTGGTTCTGCTCACTTCACTCAGCATCAGACCATACAAGTCTTTCCTGGTTTTTCTGAAGTCATCATTTCTTATAGCACAATAGTATTCCTTTACATTCATATACCACAACTTATTCAGCCATTCCCCAATGGATGGGCATCCTCTTAATTTCCAATTCTTTGCCGCCACAAAAAGAGCTGCTATAAATATTTTTGTACATTTGTTTTGTTTTGTCTTGAGTCCCCACAGTTCTTTGGACTCTCCTACATCTGCTCCAGAAAGTCTTCAGTTTTCTCAGTGTATCTGAGCCAAGAAAACGTGTTTCTTAATTTGGTTACCTGGTACTTGTTGAGGTGAAAATTTTGTCCTAGAGAATCCTCTGTTTGGGTGACTGTTACACAGTCTCATTTTCTTAGTAGTGAAGAAGTCTTCTAATAAAGCTGGACCAGATTTTGGATTTAGTCTTCCTTGCAGTTCACTTTTCTTTAGTCTGTTAAGATTTCGAAAATGTTTTCCTCACAACCACTCTGTGACGTTAAGTCAAATACGATCACCTCCATTGTACAGATAGAGAAATAGAGACTCCAAGAGGTGAAGGTGGTAGAGCTCATAAGTTTGGAACCAGGATTCCAGCCCACCCAAATTCCTGTCTCTTGAGTTTCATATTCTTTCTGCCACACTGCTCTTGCTGTTCTTGGGAAATGTGTGTAGGGTAATGGACTGGAGCCTGAACCCCAATGTAGTGAGAATCTTTTCTGTCTTCTTATCTGGATTTTTATTATTTTAAAATTTCACAGCATGAAATAATTTTCCTAAATTTGATCTCTACTGGTTGAGATCAGCACCATAAATAAAGGTGCATAGAGGAGTTGGATACAGGGATAGCGTAACCAAGTACCCAGTGGTTGCTCCAGACAGGAAGGGGAAAGGGAGATCACTATAGATCTCGAGGTGGTCTGGAAGACCCTCAAAGACATGGATGGGTGGTGTGCTGGAACAGAACTGTTCTGGGGTCCACCAGACCTCGGTGCGAGGCCATGGGCTTTGGTGAACTCTGCATGACCCTGGGCAAGTCATCTGACATCTCAGGGCCCCGCGGACCTTGTTGCTAAAATGCAGACGTTCTTTAAGGTCACCTTCATTTTTTAAATCTAATGTTTCTATAAACCAGTTGGAGACCCTTGTGTTGGAAGTTCTGACTGACTCTGGGCAAGACATTTCATCTCTCCTACTCTCAGTTTCCTTATCTGTAAAGTGGGAATAAATAACAGCACCTACCTGTCAGGGTTGTTGTGAGGATCAGAGGAGATAACATGGAAACTGCTTAGCTTAGCAAACTTTAAGGGACTGCATCAGTGCTGGCTAGTAAGTTATTTCTGTTGTTAACTTAAAAATCAGAGGACTGGCCTGGGAAGCTCAAAGGACACAAATGAACTAGGTCTTGCTTTCTTGGGACATATCTAGGCCAGCAGCACTGCCTCCCTCAAAGGCAGCCTAGGCAGTGATGACTGACACTCGCTCTTTGGTTTCTGCCCTAGGTTGCTTCAGGCTGGTAGATTATCTAGAAGGGATCCAGAAGAACTTTGACGAGGCAGCCAAGGTACTGAAGTTCAATTGTGAAGACTACCACCACAGTGACAGCTGCTACAAACTGGGAGCCTATTATGCAACAGGGAAAGGTAAAAAGAAGGGATTCCGACCCCATATGGATGTCTTGTCTCCAGCCTGGATTGTAAGTTCTGCAGTGGCTGAAACTGGGTCTTAGTCCTCTTGGTGGCTTTTACTGTGTCTAGTATGGTGCCCTTTACAGAGGTTGTCAGTAACTGTATCTTAAAATCGACATATCAAAAACTGAACTTACTGTCTTTGATCCTTGACTCTTCGTTATTTCTCACCTCCCCAAATCCACGCTGTTGCCAGAGCCTGTAGATTTCACTTTTGCAACCTCTCTCCAAAACATCTCCTTCTCCTCTCTGACACTGCCACCGCTTTAGTGCAGATCCTTGTCACCTCATGCCTGGATTATTATAATAGCTGTTAATGGGTTTCCTTGCCTCAAGTCCCTCCCCACTTCAGCTCATCCTCCATTCAGCCAACAAAGTGATTTTCTTAAAGTTCAGGACTGACCATATCATCTCCCTACTCAAAAACCTCCAGTAGTTCTATCTAGTAACTCCAGGATCAAATGCAAATCCTCTATTTGGCATTCAAAGTCTTTTATGACCTGGCCCCCTCCTATTCTTCTTATATCTCACTTTCCCCTGCCCCCTCCCCAAGAACTCAGTGATCCAATGACACTGGCCTCCTGGCTGCTCCGTGGTTAAGGCCCTCCATCTCTCTGCTCTGGGCGTTTTCAGTGGTTGTCCCCCAGGCCTGGAATGTTCTCTCCTCATTTCTACCCACTGACCTCCCTGGCTTTCTTCAAGTCGCAGCTTAAATCTCACCTTCCACAGGAAGCCTTTCTCAATGCATCTTAATTCTAGTGCTTTCCTCTGTTAATCATTTCTGTTTATCCTCCTCATAGCTTGTTTGTACCTATTTGTTTGCCTGTCATCTCCCCTGTTAGATTGTGAGCTGAGGGCAGGGACTGTCTTTTGCCTCTTTTTCTGTTCTCAGTGCTTAGTTTGCCTGGTACATAGTAGGTGCTTAATAAATACTTATTGATTGTGTATGTTCTTGTATATTTGCATCTACTCTGCATCATCAGAAATCATTTGTACTTATTTACATTCGTATATGTGACTTTACGGTTTGGTAATATTCTGTTACATTTCTATTTTTTTGGTGATTTGACATGATGATTTTTAGGTAGTCTTTTTTTTTTCTTTTTAATAGCATGCCTAGTCTTGGCTCTGACCCGTACACTCGGTGTGACCTCAGCTGCGGGGCCTCCTCTGCCTTCCTCCTCTGTCAGATGAAGTGATTGGGGCCTCAGAGGGGCTTGAGGGCCTCAGAGCTCCCTTTTAGCTTTCTTGATCAAGTGCTGCTGTGATTCCTGCTCTCAAATTGGCTTTTTTTTTTATTATAGAATTTTGTGCATTTTGAAACAAGTGTAATTCTACTGTTCTGCACTTTATAATTTATGTGAGGGTATGTAACGCCTGTTATTGGCACCAGGTGCCAAGATTTATTTGTCTTTAGGTTTGGTTTTTAGTAGTTGGTAGGATGCTTTCACTTGAGGATGCTTTACACCTCAGGAGACTAGTGAGGTCTTCAGTCTCTTTTTTTTCCTGCGTAATTGATCATCAATTTATTAATTAGGCTAGCAAATAATCAGTAAATTGATGGTCAGTAATCTCTCTTGGTAATCAAAGACAAAATCCAGGAGATCCCCGAATGCTTAAATACCTTTGGAAAAGGAGGTGCCCCTGACAGGTGAAAATCAACCCTGATTGGTTAACAATTAATGAGTGGGTGGACTTTATCTATTGAGAAAATGGGCTGAAAGTCTTCAGCTCCTCCTGCTGAGAATGTGACTTGATCATGAGACTCAGCTGCCTCCATCTATCTAGACATAGGAATTCACCTCCACCCAGGGGTCTTCAGTCTCTTAAATTAGAAAATATCTTATGGATGCCCTTTTTTAATATCCCTGTCATTCCCAGTGATCTGTCCTCCCCTCATAGAACCCTCCCTTGTAACAAAAAATATAGTTAAGCAAAACAAACCTGTGTGTTGGCTGTGTCTGAAAATGCCTGTGTCACCTCATGCCTGCATAGAGTCCACCGTCTCTTTGCTGTGTGGTTGGCAGCTTGCTTCGAGATCACTCAGCCCTCTGAAGTTGACAATAGATCAAAGTTGTGATCAGAATTCTGGGCTTGCCTTGTTGTTTGCCTTGATCATCTCATGGACTCCTGGTTCCTCTTTCACTCTGTGTCAGTTAATACATATCTTCCTATAATTCTCTGAGTTCTCAGTCCTTCTCTCTGTCCTCTCCAGCACCCCCTCCCCACTTCCTCAGCTGGGCAGACTTATAATTGTATATAGCAGAATTATTTTTCCAGTCCTCATCTCAAGTGGGTGTTATGGCCAGCCACATTAGCAGAAAGATGCTTCATGGGCTGAAAACTAAACTCATTCTGTAATTGACTGTTTTCTTCTAGAGTTTTGCCAGCAGGTTTTTGCTCCAAGTGTTAAAATTTTGACCTGACATAGATTTCTTTTTTCCTCTCTTTGCCTATAGGTGGATTAACCCCAAACTGGAAAAATGCCTATGACTGTTTTTTAAAGGCTTGTGAGAAACCCGGGAAGAAGTCGATAAATGCTTGTCACAACGTTGGACTGCTGACCCAAGACGGACGCATCAGTGACGATAAGCCTGACCTGGTGCGAGCCCGAGACTACTATAGAAGGGCTTGTGATGGCAACTATGCTCCTAGCTGCTTCAATCTCAGTGCCATGTACCTCCAGGGATCCCCAGGCGTCCCCAAGGACATGGGCCTGGCTTTGAAATACTCTCTGAAAGCCTGCGAACTGGGTCACATCTGGGCCTGTGCGAATGCCAGCCGCATGTATAAACTGGGAGATGGGGTCGCCAAGGACGACGCTAAGGCCGAGGCCCTCAAGAGCAGGGCCCAGCAGCTCCACAGGGAGCAGCAGAAAAGCATCCAGCCCATGGAGTTTGGGGTGTGAGGTGATCAGACTCCCTCCTTCCTCCTTTGGAAACGTGTGGACTCGTTCACACGGGGACACCTTTGGCCATGAAATGTGGGGGCAGGAAAAGCCTACAGTCGTCAGTTGCTGGTTACTTGTACCAGGTGCTGTAGACTGTGTTGCCTGCGAGATATTTATTTTCTTTAAAATATCTAAATCGATACATAATCATGGGGGCTGGGTTCTAACCAGCTCCCCAAAAGTGGAGGGACTGGAGAGCCACAGAGAGGTGGGAGGTAGAGACAGAAGTAACCAAAGGGGCCCAGGGAGTGAGTGAGTGAGTGTGTGTGTGTGTGTGTGTCTGTCTGTGTGTCTGTCTGTCTGTCTCTGTCCGTCTGTCTGTATGTATCCTTCCGAGTCCACTTGTGTGCCTGGGTTTGTATAGTTTCATTTGAGGAAAATTTTTTTGTGTGTGAACTTGAAAATCATAAGGTGCTCACCATTCCCTAAGAATGAACCTTCTTTGTGCCCATCCATCTTATGATGTCTGTCGATCATTGCAGCTGTAATCATTTTCACCTCTGAGAATGATTTTTATGGAAAATATGAATGATCAGAAGGAATATGCAGTCTAAAGAGTTCCCTATCATTGCCATGCAGGTTTGAGAATAAGCCCAAAAGATGTCCTGGCCCACACGTCCCTGGAGAGATCACACTGACTGACATGAAGTGAACCTGATGTTCCATATTGCCCATTTGCCTTAAATGTCCACATCCTGGATTGTTGGGTGTGTAGAGAAATCCATGAAATGTTCCAAAGCAAAAGATCTGTAATGTTTGAACTGAGCCTTTGAAATTGCCTTTTGAATAAATTAATTTAATATATTTTTGATTTATTATTTAAAACTAGATTGTAGGTGGGAGTTAAGGGGAGACGCATTTTTAAACGACTTTTAAAAGCATTTCTTCTGTTTTTCTAGTAAGCCCTTGGTTTAGCACTAGGGGGCAGTGGAGCACAGTGGTTACAGAAGATTTCTGTTCCCACCTGCCTTGCAGTTGCCATACATGGAGGGGAGCTCTCTCTGATTGTCTAAAAGTTCATATGGCAAATTGAACCATTTGCATATTACCAGTCAGCAGGTTCTGTCCCAAGAGCAGAGAGAAGCTTAAGTCGTTGCATTCAAAACAGTGAAATGTGTGTTAAAAACTTTTGTATTATGAAAGTTAATTCAGAAGGCAAATTAATAAAAAAATCTCACTTTTTCTTTTTAATTCAGAAAGTGTTTTTATTAACTTTTGTTTTGAACTCATTGTTTCTTAAATCTTTGTGGGCTTTTCCCCTCCATTTAAACTGGGGAAGGGGTTAACACTGAATCAGGTTTTTCTCTCTTCTTGAGTAGATCCAATTTGCAATTTCTTCTGAAACTCCCACATTCTCATGTCCAGATCTTTCATTGTCAGAGTCCATTGGTGATGAGACCAACAAAACAAGGAATTTAAAAAGTCCTAAGTCACATAATGTGAAGTTAACAGTTAAAACCATAATGGAATAAGAATTTTTCTGGCTGAGCCCATTTTATGCCCACTAACCTTAATTTGGTGGAGTTGGTAAGGGGATTGTTTGGACAAAAAACCCTTTGCTTTCTGTGGTAGGCAGGGGATAGCTTTCAGACTGGCAACAGGAAGAAAGATTCTTTTTTCCCTTTCTTGTCCTCTGTATTTAAACTTGTTCGATGCTGTCTAGTTTTTTTTATCTAGCAGTGAAAAAAGGTGACTTTTATAATAAATTATTTTAAATTTGTTTATATTCAATTTTATAATCACTCAAATTTATTCCATGTGATCCAAGACAGAAGTAGGAGCAGTGGGTAGAAGTTCCCAGGATGGAGAGTTCTAGGCCAGTGCATGGAACGATGTCACACTTACTGGTGGCCCGCTGTGGAACTTGCCTCCGCAGAAGCTAGTGAGCTCTCTTGTCACTGGACGTGTTCAGGTAGAAGTCGAGTGGTCGCTGAGCACCAGGGTGCTGCTGAGAAGATTCTTGCCTGGGGAGGAAGGCAGGAGCAGATCACCGTAGACATCCCTCCTCATTCAGATTCTCAGATTCAAACAATTCCAATTAGCTTACAAGTGGAATATTTCTTGATCCCTCCTAGTTTAAAATAAAAAAAAAAGGACAGCTTTTGCTGTCCTTTCCAGTGCCTTGGAGTACGTTCTCCTTTTGTGCAGTGTGCTTGGTCACTGAGTCCCTGCCACCCCTCCCGTGTAGGCAAGGAGGAGCACTGTGTGTGTCCTAATAAGGAGGATGGCCTTAATATGGCGGGCTTCCCTGTTTCCATTGGAAGGTACCACAGTGCACAGATCTGTTACACTCTGATGGCCGAGTTCTCCAGATGTTCCTCTTTGCGTGACACTGTGGTGCTTACAACAAGGCTGAGGTCAAACATTTTTAAAGTTCCTGCCATGTGCTGGACTCTGTGCTAGGCACTGGGGTTAGAAAGGCAGAAGTACACTGGTCCCTCAAGGAGCTTCCCTTCTAAAGAAGGAGACACTTAGAACTAGCACAGGGTAATCTGGGGGTGGGGGAAAGTCTTCATGTAGAAGGCAGCATTGGAGTTGGGCTTTAAAGGAAACAAATTCTAGGAGGTGAGGAGGTAGTATGTCCTAGGCATAGGGACAGACAATGCAAAGTCTGGAAGGGGGGAGATGCAGGGCTGTGTCAGCCAGTTTGGCAAGGTAGTGTGTGGGAAGGGAGGGGTGTGTAACAGAGTTGGAAAGGTATATTGGGGCCAGCTTGTAAAGGGCTTTAAAAGCCAAACAGGAATATATACTTAATCCTAAAGCAGTAAAGAACCACTGGACTTTTGGTGATGGGGTCAGACTTAATATTTTGGCCCCGGTGTGGGGAGGATGGATTTGGGAGGGAAGAGTTTTGAGGCAGGGAGACCAATTAGGAAGCTATTCCAGTAGGCGAGGTGAGAGATGATGAGGTTGTGGACTGGGGTGGTGGCTGTGAGGGGAGAGAAAGTAACACGTAGGTAATGTAGTGGTAGATATGATTTGGCACGGTAGTCCTTATGACAGAAAGAAGTAAGCTTAGAAGATGGGTGGATTTGGGGAAAAGAAAGTCCATACAAGAAGGAATAGTGCTAGAGAGCTAGCTTTGTTGTTTGGAAGCCGTGGCTTTGAGCTTCATCTCTGACACGTTGGGCAAGTCATTTAACCTCTTGATAACCCCAGACAATTCTCTAAGGCTAAATTGCATAGTGGGTGTTGACTTGCATGGGTAGAGGGATTTTTCCTCCGTGGAAGTTCCCTGTCCTAGTGAAATCGTAGGTCTGACCCAAAATATGTATTTGGAGAGACAACCTTGAGAGCTGGTTCTCAGTACATGCATCCTGGAGGGAAATGAGCTAGTTGGGTCCAGAGCTGGTTTGAAGGAAGAGAGTAGGCTGGTTGCATTTGGGATATTAGGCAATGTTTTCAAGGGCCCTGAGTTTCAATCTGCTGCAAAACCTTCATCTTTTTATCTTTGAAAGTCCTACTGATGCCCTT